>NC_091292.1:82999505-83084228 GCF_038502225.1 Cherax quadricarinatus | reverse complement strand
AAATTGATGAGGACCAGGCAGGACTTCAAAGAGACCGACAGACTGGGCACCTGGTCCAGCAAATGGCTTCGAATTTAACCGAAATGCAAAGTCATGAAGATAGGGGGGCACAGAAGACAAAAAAAGGCGGTCCAAAGACTGCAAACCCACTCAAGGAAAAAATCTTGGGGTGAGTATAACACAGTTTTCCCCGGAAGAAAATAAACAGAAAACTGCTGCAGAAAGGGCGCCTGGCAACCTGAGAACAGCTTTCCGATACCTTAGAAAGGAATCATTCAAGACACTGCCCCGTGATGTCAGCCCATAGGGGAGTATGCAGCCCCTTTTTTTTAACCGCATTGAAAAAGCAGCAAGAAACTAGGAAAGTAAAAAGGTTTGGGGTTAGCCCCAAAAAGGGGGGAATGTCCAAAGAAAGATTGGGAAACCCTGAGACACGGGAGGACAGGAGGGCGGGAGACATGATAACGACAAAAAATATGGGGGAATAACATGGACAAAGACAGGATGTTCCAGGAGGGACAAAACAAGGGGCCCAAAAGAAGACAAAATGAGTGAAAATGTAGGGTATTTTTCAGCTAGATTTTTAAGAAAGGTAAAAAAATCCCGAAAATATGAAATTTAAGAAAATGTGCAACATCTGATATCTTTTTTTAGTAGAGTTTCCCATCCACTTTTTTTAAACAGATTCAGGACAAAAGACAGTAGAACATATACAAAGATAAATAGTCCCTGGCCTTGAGAGTGTTCAAGCATCGTGGTGGAGGAGAATCTTCCTATTATGTCCTAGAATCTGTTTTGGGAAAAGCACTGGAGGGGCAAAGTCTACTGAAAAAAGATATCCAGATGTTGCACATGTTCTTAACTTTCAGTCATAGAGTTGTGAGGCAGTGGAATAGCTTGAAAATGACGTAGTGGAGGCAGGAACCATAAAAGTTTTAAAGATTTGATAAAGCTCATGGAGCAGGGAGAGAGAGGGCCCAGTAGAAACCCGGGTGAAGAGGCGGGGCCAGGAGCAAGACTCGACCCCTGCAACCACAAATAGGTGAGTACACACACACACACACACACAATATATACACACACATACACAAACACAAAATACACACACACCCCACATCAATATCAACGATAACTGCTCAGCATATGGGCGCCTGGCAACCTGAGAACAGCATTCCGACACCTTAGTAAGGAATCATTCAAGACACTGTACACCGTGTATGTCGGGCCCATACTGGAGTATGCAGCACCTGTTTGGAACCCGCACTTGATAAAGCACGTCAAGAAACTAGAGAAAGTAAAAAGGGTTTTCAACAAGGTTGTTCCAGAGCTAAGGGAATGTCCTATGAAGAAAGATTAAGGGAAATCGGCCTGACGACACTGGAGGACAGGAGGGTCAGGGGAGACATGATAACGAATATAAAATACTGCGTGGAATAGACAAGGTGGAAAGGACAGGATGTTCCAGGGAGGGACACAGAAACAAGAGGCCACAATTGGAAGTTGAAGACACAAATGAGTCAAAAGATAGTAGAAGTATTTCTTCAGTCATGAGTTGTAAGGCAGTGGAATAAAACCCGAAAATGACGTAGTGGAGGCAGGAACCATAACAGTTTTAAGACGAGGTTTGATAAAGCTCATGGAGCGGGAGAGATAGGTCTAGTAGCAACGTGAAGAGGCGGGCCCGGAGCCAGGACTCGACCCCCGCAACACAAATAGGTGAGTATAGGTGAGCACACACATACACACACATACACACACACAATATACACACACATACACAAAAACACACACATACACACACACACACACACAAAAGTCCCAATCTTTAAAAAAGGAGACAGACATGAAGCATTAAACTACAGACC
The DNA here is from genome assembly GCF_038502225.1 of Cherax quadricarinatus. NCBI lineage: Eukaryota > Metazoa > Arthropoda > Malacostraca > Decapoda > Parastacidae > Cherax > Cherax quadricarinatus. The sequence continues at coordinate 83,082,363 of NC_091292.1, read as the reverse complement.
AGTGTCACTGACATGTATAGTATGCAAAATCATGGAGAAGATTATCAGGAGAAGAGTGGTGGAACACCTAGAAAGGAACGATCCATCAACAGCAGCCAACATGGTTTCAGGGCGGGAAATCCTGTGTCACAAACCACTGGAGTTCTATGACATGGGACAGCAGTAAGACAAAGAGAGAGAGGGGTGGGTGGATTGCTTTTTGTTGGACTGCAAGAAGGCGTTTGACAAGTTCCACACAAGAGATTGTGAAAAAACTGGAGGACCAAGCAGGGATAACAGGGAAGGCACTACAATGGATCAGGAATACTTGTCAGGAAGACAGCAGCGAGTCATGGTACGTCAGAGGGGCACCTGTCACCAGCGGGGTCCGCAGGGCCCAGTCCTGGGACCAGTGCTGTTTCGGGTATTTGTGAACGACATGACGGAAGGAATAGATTTGAGGTGCCCCTGTTTGCAGATGACGTGAAGTTGATGAGAAGAATTCCTCGATCGAAGACCAGGCAGAACTAAAGGGATCTGGACAGGCTGCAGACCTGGTCCAGCAATTGGCTCTGGAGTTCAATCACCAAGTGCAAAGTCATGAAGATTGGAAGGCAAAGAAGGCCGAGCGGAGTACAGTCTAGGGGTCAGAGACTACAAACCTCACTCAAAGGAAAAAAAATCTTGGGGTGAGTATAACACCAGGCACATCTCCTGAAGCGCACATCAACCAAATAACTGCTGCAGCATATGGGCGCCTAGCAAACCTCAGAACAGCATTCCGACATCTTAATAAGGAATCTTTCAGGGCCCTGTACACCGTGTACGTTAGGCCCATATTGGAGTATGCGGCACCAGTTTGAACCCACACCTACCCAAACACGTGAAGAAACTAGAGAAAGTGAAAAGGTTTGACAAGACTAGTCCGACCCAAGAGGTATGTCCAGAGGAGAGGTTAAAGGGGAAACAACCTGACGAACTGGAGGACAGGAGAGATGGGACATGATAACACCCCGTAAACTAACTACAGAATACCTCTGGTTCACACTTAATCGCTCACTCATTTGCCCTAAACAAAAATTAACTCAGTTTTAAAAATAATGAATCCTGTGATATCAATACGAACATATAGGGCCCAAAAAAGCATTCACATTGCAAAACTAAAAAACTATATTTGTCACTTCCATAAGACCAACTTATTTAAAATTTTCCAATTTAGTTAAGAAAAAAACAAGATCCCCGAAATCCCTAGCCATGCAAGGTTCTAGGGTACACCTGTAATCACAATTTTACTACTTTAAAACCAAACAAAACCCCAAATTTCTGAAAACCGCATTGTAATCCTTATAGAGAATAAATTTTTGATAACGAATAAAAAAATACTGAGAGGAATTGACAAGGGGGAAAAGGGATTTTCCAAAATTGAACATAAAAGGGGGGACAGTTAAGCAAGAACAGATGAATCACAGGGATGTTAGGAATTTTCTTCACCAAAGAGTAGCAGTAAGTGGAATAGTTTGGGGGTTAGGGGGAGGCGGGATCCATACATAGCTTTAAGAGAGGAAGATAAAGCTCATGGTTGGAAGGCCCTTAAAGCGCCCGTGAAGAGGGCCGGGTTTGGGAATCGCCCTGCAACCTCAACTAGGAGTACAACGGGGTGAGTACCCCGTCGTAATGCTTTATTTACAGCCAAAGCAGGTTTTTTTAAATGGTCTGTAATATACCACTGGGGATAAAATTTTTGCCATTTTTTGAATTTTTTTGAGTGAGTTTCTAAATTCATAAATTTTTTCGCACTCCAGTACATAGACGCAAGGTGGAAAAAAGTCCATCGGGAAAAGTTTACTTGTTTGGTCAATCTGGGTGGTGTTTAACCTCCCCAAGATATTTTAAACCCCAGCCGGGCAAGGTAGTGCACCCAAGAGTCTGCTTATCTTTTTGGGATGCACCATAGACATGTCCCCCCCTGCAGATGGAATGATGATAGATGGACTGACTTGTGTTAATCTCCTAAGTCTTTCAAAAAATTTCAAAGTTTTTTTCTTTATTTTTCCCTAAACTGCTAACTGACAACCCAAGATTGTAATCTACTCCTCTTGAAAGAAACAGCTAGCCGTTCACGTTCTATCAAGCATCTGAAGCCCAAGGGAATGGAATCCAAAATGCACTCTGACTCCACTGTCCCAATCTTACCATACCTATGTCTGGCTTCTGAACAACATGCCCCAATTTATACCCCAAAGAGATGAGAGATTTTGGATGGAGAGAATCAGTTTTAATTGAAGTTCAATTAGGAATGGGCGCATTTGAGTGCAAAAGTATGGCAAAAAGTTCTGTTTGAAGGGTAAAGGCCCAGTTATTTATGCATCCCAATTTCTTTTTGAGAGCTTTTAAAAAGAGTTTTGGGGGAAAAGAAGGAATGGTAGTTTGGGAAAGGGGGAATATCCTGGGGAAGGGGAAATGTCTCTGTTGCCTAACTTGACATAAATTATGTGTGGTTCATGCAGAGGTGGTTCCAGTTTTTTTGATCCGTCGGGGATGTTACCAGTGCTGAGGAAAGTTTGGGGGGCTTCTGTTCAGGGGTTTGAATAGGCTAACCCAAGCATATTGACCAATAAGGGTATTTTTTTCCCTAAACGATCTCTAATGTTAAAAATTAAGTTTTTTCCGATATTTAAAATTTTGGCAGTAAAGGGGATCCTAGGGTGACCCATTGCTTGTTTTAGTTTTCCAGCCCCCCAAGCTTCCAGTCAGACCAAAGGGCAAGTAGTGGCGCCGTATAATCAACCAATGATCTAATATAAAAAAAGATAATCATTTTTAAATTTTTACATTAGCTCCCCTACCAGGATGAAAGCCCGCAAAATCTAAAAGCCCCAGCCTTTTTTTGTATTGGGGACAAGTTCGTTACAAAGGTCCCGTAGTGGAACCCAAAGCCCAGAACCCGATCTGTTTCATATTCTAGAAGAGACCCATCATGCAACGGATCTGATAAACTGTGCCTTTTGTCGAGGACGCCTGTTGGGATCTTTTTTTTATCAGTAGAGACACCCCCGGGGCCTGACAGAGGCTAGTACATGATTAAAAATTTTTGGGGATTGGGAATCCGGGAATCATTATATCATCAGCAAAACTAATCATATAATGATGGGGCTGGCTAGGCATAGCATTGGAAAGCATTAATTAGAATATTGAATGGGGTGGACTGACCCGGTTCCTAATTCAAAATCTTTAGTTACACTTCTATGTCCCTGGAACAACACAGACGACTTTCTGTTGGACAGATAGCCTTTAATCAGCGGAGAAGCCATCCCCCAACGTCCATTCTGGCAATTTCACTAATGATTACATGTCGGATGGCTACATCAAAAGCGGATTTAAGGTCAAGGAAGATATTGAGCTGTCAGTGTGCAGGGGAGAAAGGTGGTTATGCAAGATGCATACTCCTTCCATGCATGATACTATGAAACCCGGGGAGACAAAATTGTTTAATTCTGTGCATGAGAGATTAAGAATAACCTTTCGAATGTTTTAACAAGCAGCTAGTATGATATTGGCGAAATGAGTTAGTTAATTGTGCTTCGGAATGAGAATAATGAGGCTGTTGGTCCATGATTTAGGAGCTCCCAGGAATAGCTCATGTTATATAATTCAAGTAAAGGATTACCTGGTACTCGACACAGCAATCTGAGTATGTTGTAAGTAATACCATCCCCAGGCGACGTGAAGCTGCCTTTGTTAGTGCTGCATCAAGTTCAAAGTTAGTGAAAGGAAAGTTACAGTTATCTTCCTGCTGAGCATAAAACAAATCAGTCTCTCCTTGCATCATATTTGTCCATTAATTCCGCCTGTGGACACTGGGAAGATTGTCATAGCTGGATGCGGCAGCCCAAGCACTAACTCATTTCGCCCATGTAAGAGATGAGGTAGGATCTGACCAGTTATGTTACCCTTGATTCTATTAATGTCCCTCCATGCCCTGCTAAGAGGGTGTGAGAATTGAGACCATGACAAATCAAATTGTTCCCAGTCTGTTTGCCACAGCCTGTCAACCCCTCTCTAGCAGAGCAAGGGCAGTTTGGAAGAGGCTCAGGCATTTCGGGGTACGATGGTTCTATAGGCTAGGCCTAGTCTATGAGCAGTACCTGTCAATGTCTGAATTCAAATTCAAATTCAAAGTTTATTCTAAAAGGGATTACAATGCTGAGTTTAGAATTTGGTTATTGTGTGGTTTATATGTAGTAAAATAATAATTACAGAGTGTACATAGAAACCTAGCATGGCTAGGCATTTCGCAGACTTAGATTAAATTTTAAGTTTAAAATATTAAAAATTATGAGGTAAGTTGGTATTATGGTAAGCTGACTAAATACTAGTTTGTGAGTTTAGAAAATGTAAATGCTTTTGTTTTGGCACAATACATAGTTTCAGTAGTGGGATCACAGGCCAACTTATGGCTAGTTAAGATTCATTATTTTAAGATTGAGATTGATATTTCTGTTTATGGTCAAATGGGTGAGTGAATGTAAGTGTGAACCCCCAGGTGGTTTTCGTGTAATTAGTTGACGGGGTGTATCAGGGAGATAAGATGTTTTCTGATGGTAGTTTTGAAGGTGATGAATGTGTCTGCAGTTTTAGAATTTTCAGGTAGTGTGTTCCAGATTTTGGGGCCTTTGACATATTGAATTTTTGTAAAGGTTTAGCGGACACGGGGAATGATGGAGATGTTTGTGTCTGGCGTTATGCCTGGGTTCTGTCACAACTATCAAGAAAGCGTTTAGGTCAAGATTAATATTGAATTTAAGGTCCAGATGTAGATTGCAAGTAGTAAATGTGGATGTACTGAAACAGGGAGTAAGTTTAGATCTATGAAGAGTGGGGGTGGTTAGGGATGGGGTTTAGTGATTATTCTTACTTGGGTCTTCGTTGGGTTTTTATTCTTTGGTGTGTTTCTGCAGTTGAACCCGCACAGATAGTTTTAGGTGAGGTATGGATATAAGGAATGGATAGGTGAGAAGGGCTGTTTAAGCCTAGTAAACGTATCTTGGAGAGGATCCCAACCGTTTGGATACTTTTTGGTTTGTGTTGATATGGTGCTGAAATTCGGGTTGTTGTCGAGGTATAGGCCTAGGAATTTGCCCTCATTATGTCTGGCAATTAGAGTGTTGTCGATCTTAATTTTACCGCATCTCCTGCTCTGCTACCAAACATGATGTAGTAGGTTTGCAGTGTTAAGCGAAGTTTATTGGCTGTCATCCAAGTCGATATTTTGATCAGCTCCTCGTAACAATGGTGTTGAGGGTGGCAAGATTAGGTGAAAATGACATAAGTCGGTCGCCAGCAAAGAGAATGGGGTTAGGTGTTGAGATCGTTGAAGATCATTGATGTTGTGGAAATTTATTTGGTCCAAATAGTTCCACAGCTCAGATCCAGCATGGGTCTTGTGAGCCGAGCGCCCTTAAACCCTCCCAAACACGGCATTCTCTGGTTGGCGGTTGGTGTTTATTTAATTTATAGATTACTCTTCAGGGAAGGAGTAGGTAGGTTTACGGGTAGTACACTCATATTGGGTTTACTAAGCATCTGTAGATGATATAGAGTAGACCTAAGACCTTAACATAGGTAGAAAGGCCGAAATGTAGGCAAACATTAGGATAAGTTAGCTAGGAGAACTGGCAGCCCTAGCTTGAATGGCGGGGCGAGGTCACAAAGACAGAATAGCATCCTTCTACGATGACGCGACTGACAAGACGTGCCGTGGAACAGCAGGCGGCCCCACGTGCTTCACATCTGAGACCTGGGGGAAAACTGTAGAGGCACCTCAATGTACCGTAGATGATCTCCTCCATCAGCCCATACAGAAGACGAGATATCACCTTTCCCGAGGATCTGGCCAGTATCTTAGGAGATTGTGGGTTAGTTACTGTGGGGGGGCGTGCTAGCCAAAAGAGCATGTCCAGTAAGTACCAGCGTCTCAGAGCCGCAGAAGCAGTGTCTGAGTCTGCATAATTTTACTAGGGATACATACCCTCTTGGATAGGAATTTCTGAGGTGCAGGCAGGACACTAATAACATTGAATATGCAGGAATTAATGTCCCGTTGCACGTGGTTCCCAAGGAAGTCCAAAGGGCAAAGCTAGGCTTAGGAAGTTGAAGATCAGGATATATGCTGCAACACCAAGTAAGTTAGTCCTTTATACGGGATGCAGGCGAGGTTTCTTTCAATACCAACATTGTGAAAATCTGTCCTATAAGCCACTTGTGAGGTTTAGGTACCCCTCAGGCTCGGTGTCAACAGAGTTTGCCAGGGTAGGCGACTCACTTTGGGGGCAGTCCACACAAATTTTCAAGATGTATATGGGGGAAGAGCAGGGGACCAAGGACACTTCCTTTGGGAAACCCCGTATCAATGGCGTGTTGTTGATGCTGTTCCAATGGTGAATACTGATACCCATTAATAAAAATAAAAATCTTATTTACTAACATGGTATACAGTCCTATCTGACAACAATGACATACTACTACAAAAAAGCCCCTTGTTATGTTGAGCATCCGGGGAAATTAGGCAGGCAGGATGCGACCCCCACCAGTCGAATACCCAGGTACCCATTATTTAATGATGGGAAATAGACAACAGGTGGAAAGAAACATGCCCAATGTTTCATTCGGGCTGGGAATCGAACCTGGGTTTGGCGGTGAAGGAGAGCTTTACCCCCAGGCCACCAGAGCCACGAGGATTAGTAGGAAAGATTTTAAATATGCGCGCATGGCCTCTTATAGTGGCCCGGTGGCCTGGGGCAAAAGCTCCGCTCACACACGGAGGGCCCGGGTTCGATTCCCGGCGGTGGAAACTTTTCGACACGCCCTTTACACTTTGTCCTGTTCACCTGCAGCAAATAGGTACCTGGGTTTAGTTGACTAGTGTGGGTCGATCCTGGGGGAAAGATTAAGGACCCCAATGGAAATAAGTTAGACAGTCTCGATGACGCACTGACTTTCTTGGGTTATCCTGGGTTTAACCTCCGGGTAAAAACCCGAACGAAATCTTATCTTATCTTATCTTATACCATAATGGTCAAGTTTGTGGAGTAGGATGCCGTGGGTCTACTGTGGTCAAAAGCTTTTCTTAGGTCAATAAAATTTCCCTAGTGGATATTCCTTATTTTCCAATGCTGTGTAAAGTAGATCTAGCTTTTTTATGATTGCATCGTTAGTGCTTTTTTTTTTCCTGAACCCAAATTGGCAGGGGTTGAGTATGTTTTGTGCCATTATAAATAAATATAGTCTCCGTAGAGTTTCTCAAAGTTTTTGGGATAGCAATGGTAAGTTTGATATTCCTATAGTTGTTTAAATCTGTAGGGTCACCCCCTTTATGTATTGGTGTAACCCTTCCCGTCTTGAGTAGTTTCGGAAGGTGCTAGTTTCTAGTGACTTGTTAAAGTAATGAGATAGCATGAGGGACATGGGCCTCGCTTGTACAAAAATGGTGGGACATGAGACAGTTTCCCCAGTTATTTTTAAGTGACTTTATAATCTCGGTGACTTCGTGGCTCAGTTGGTAAGATAGAAGGAATTTGGGAAATTCTATCTAGGTAGTCCCAGCATGAACTTTGGGACGTGGATTTTATTGGCAGATTAGATCCTATGGTTGAGAAGTCGCTTATCTTGTTAGCTTTTCAATGGGATGGTGGTGTTTCATTAGGTTTAGTTAGACAATATTCTTTTTTTTTTTGAGTTTGTGGGTCCCAGAATCTGAGAAAGTTTTTTCCAGGTCTTTTTTATGTCCCCTCTGTGTCAGTGAATCTACGGGAGTAGTATAGTTGTTTGGCTTTTCTTTATTACTTTGGTGAGGACTGATGAATAGTGTTTAAGAATATCTTTGTGTTTTAAAGCCTGTTTATGATCATTGTAATAGGTATGGTTTTATAAGACTTATGATTATTATGGAAGCAGTTGGGATTAAGGGATAGGAGGTTTCAGGGGTGGCTCTAGAAATTCTGAATACTGCTCACAAGGTCATTGTTAAAAGTCTCGACAGAGGTACGCCATAGGAATTATACCAGTCAGTCACATGTGAGACAAAGTCATTATAAATTGATCAAGGGGACATTAAAAGTTTCTGTTTGAATATCCCACCAGGGAGGATAGTATTACCAATATATAGAGAGGTTAGCCTTGGAATATGATCTGATGATATATCTGTTACAATGGAAAAGAAGAGTTTAACCCTCCTGTTGTCATGTGGGTGCGGCATTTCTTGGGATGGTCAAAAGTCATGTCCCACCTGTTTTTTCCAGATTCGCCATCCCCGCAGATACCCAAGACATAGAATTTACGTAGATTAGATTTTTGTTTACCAGGATTTTTTGTGGCTGTGTTCCCTACTAGTGCATTTTTTCTGTTTCCCCACTGCCTACAGTACGGACATCAGTACTTCCACCAGTTTTACTAGTAATGTGTGAACACTATTCCCCGAGGCGATAAAGGACATGCCCATGCACTTTGCCCCAGGGCCAGACTCATGGAACTCCGTGTTCATCAAGAGCTGCAAGAAGCCCCTATCACGAGCCTTTACCATCCTATGGAGAGGGAGCATGGACACGGGGGTCGTCCCACAGTAACTAAAAACAACAGACATAGCCCCACTCCACAAAGGGGGCAGTAAAGCAACAGCAAAGAACTACAGACCGATAGCACTAACATCCCATATCATAAAAATCTTTGAAAGGGTCCTAAGAAGCAAGATCACCACCCATCTAGAAACCCATCAGTTACACAACCCAGGGCAACATGGGCTAAGAACAGGTCGCTCCTGTCTGTCTCAACTATTGGATCACTACGACAAGGTCCTAGATGTACTAGAAGACAAAAAGAATGCAGATGTAATATATACAGACTTTGCAAAACCCTCCGACAAGTGTGACCATGGCGTAATAGCGCACAAAATGCGTGCTAAAGGAATAACAGGAAAAGTCGGTCGATGGATCTATAATTTCCTCACTAACAGAACACAGAGAGTAGTCGTCAACAGAGTAAAGTCCGAGGCAGCTACGGTGAAAAGCTCTGTTCCACAAGGCACAGTACTCACTCCCATCTTGTTCCTCATCCTCATATCTGACATAGACAAGGATGTCAGCCACAGCACCGTGTCTTCCTTTGCAGATGGCACCCGAATCTGCATGACAGTGTCTTCCATTGCAGACACTGCAAGGCTCCAGGCGGACATCAACCAAATCTTTCAGTGGGCTGCAGAAAACAATATGAAGTTCAACGATGAGAAATTTAAATTACTCAGATATGGTAAACATGAGGAAATTAAATCTTCATCAGAGTACAAAACAAATTCTGGCCACAAAATAGAGCGAAACACCAACGTCAAAGACCTGGGAGTGATCATGTCGGAGGATCTCACCTTCAAGGACCATAACATTGTATCAATCGCATCTGCTAGAAAAATGACAGGATGGATAATGAGAACCTTCAAAACTAGGGAGGCCAAGCCCATGATGACACTCTTCAGGTCACTTGTTCTATCTAGGCTGGAATATTGCTGCACACTAACAGCACCTTTCAAGGCAGGTGAAATTGCCGACCTAGAAAATGTACAGAGAACTTTCACGGCGCGCATAACAGAGATAAAACACCTCAATTACTGGGAGCGCTTGAGGTTCCTAAACCTGTATTCCCTGGAACGCAGGAGGGAGAGATACATGATTATATACACCTGGAAAATCCTAGAGGGACTAGTACCGAACTTGCACACGAAAATCACTCACTACGAAAGCAAAAGACTTGGCAGACGATGCACCATCCCCCCAATGAAAAGCATGGGTGTCACTAGCACGTTAAGAGACCATACAATAAGTGTCAGGGGCCCGAGACTGTTCAACTGCCTCCCAGCACACATAAGGGGGATTACCAACAGACCCCTGGCAGTCTTTAAGCTGGCACTGGACAAACACCTAAAGTCAGTTCCTGATCAGCCGGGCTGTGGCTCGTACGTTGGTTTGCGTGCAGCCAGCAGCAACAGCCTGGTTGATCAGGCTCTGATCCACAAGGAGGCCTGGTCACAGACCGGGCCGCGTGGGCGTTGACCCCCGGAACTCTCTCCAGGTAAACTCCAGGTCCAGGTGTCCATCATAACAGTAGAACAATAGCACACTTTCCATCATAACAGTATTTTATTATTTATTTTATTTTTTATTTATTTAGAAATTTAGCATACAAACAGAGGTACAAAAAATACAGGTAAGAGCAGCATGCCAAAGCCACTTATATGCTTAGCATTACGGGCTGGCTTAAAATTAACTTAAGATTAACTAAGTTTAGTTTAATATGTTTATTATGCACCCCATACCCATCCTGTGGGCGGTAGTCAAAAGATTACAGAGGTACATAATGGGTCCAGGGACTGGGCCTCAAAGTTTTGATAGCTGAGCAAGTCACAGAGGCAATGAATTCACAATTTACAAAGGTAATGAACTCACAATTTACAAAGGTAATGAACTCCAGGTAGGTCTAGTCACAATCATTACAAGTTACAAAGGTATTTACAGATTACAGAGGTACACAATGGGTCCAGGGACCGGGCTCCAAAGTTTTGATGGCTGAACTAGGTACAAGGTAATGAACTCACAAGTTACAAAGGTAATGAACTCACAAGTTACAAAGGTAATGAATACTGTAAGAATGGTTACTTACGTTTATACATGGCTGCAATCATGAACAAATTTTAGAGTAATGAGCAATTCACACTTCCACACCCGGTCACAACTGTAGTGAGTTATTGGTGCAAATGTTGATTGCTGAGTCTCTCTCTCTCTCACACACACACACACACACACACACATACAAATTCATACACACACACACATAAACACACACACACACACACAAACTCATACACACACGCACACACACTCATACTCACACACACACACACACTCATACACACACTCACACTCATACACACACACACACTCATACTCACACACACACACACACACACACACACACACACACACACACACACACACACACACACACACACACTCACACACATACACACTAACACACACACACACACACACACACACACACACACACACACACACACACACACACACACACACACACACACACATGCACACATGTTTACCTGGAGTTTACCTGGAGAGAGTTTCGGGGGTCAACGCCCCCGCGGCCCGGTCTGTGACCAGGCCTCCTGGTGGATCAGCGCCTGATCAACCAGGCTGTTGCTGCTGGTAATGCTTTATTTACAGCTAGCAAAGTCAGGGTATTTCTCCAGAATGGTCTGTAATATACCACTGTGGATAAAATACTTAGCCATTTCTTGAACACTTCTGAGTGAGTTGTTTCTAAATTCATTAATTTTATCGCACTCCAGTACATAATGACGCAGGGTGTGACAATAATCCATCTGGCAAAGTTTACATTTCGTTTGGTCTACATCTGGTGGTGGTGATTTAACCTGCCAAAGATACTTGTAACCCAGCCGGAGCCGGGCGGTAGTGACATCCAAGAGTCTGCTTATTTTGTTGGATGCACCATAGACATGTGGCTCCTCCTGCATGATAGAATGATGATAGATGGACTCACTGGTGTCAATCTCCCTGAGCCTTAAGTCCATAAAATTCAGCTGAAGTTCTTTTCGTATTATTGTTCTCAAACTACTACCTGACAAGCCAAGATTGTAATCTACTCCCTCTTTGAAAGCATACAGCTTAGCCAATTTATCAGTTCTATCATGCATCTGAAGACCAATGTGAGATGGAATCCACAGCATGTGCACTCTGACTCCACTGTCCACAATCCTACCATACCTGTGTCTGGCTTCTGACACAAGCATGCCACAATTTATGCTTAATGAGTTGAGAGCATTTATGGATGACAGAGAATCAGTTACAATTAAACTGTCAATCTTTGATACATAGATGCATTTCAGTGCAAGGAGTATGGCAAACAGTTCTGTCTGAAGGGTAGAGGCCCAATTATTGATGCGTGCTCCAATTTCTTTAAGAGAGCCATCACTCTGTACGACAACAGCAGCACTACCAGCTGCACCAGTGGATTGGTGAACAGAACCATCAACGTAAATAATTTGCGAGAGTGTGTGCTGTGTGACTAAGTTATCAATACAGCTTAAGGCCTCATGTTTGGCTTCAAGGCGAAGTTTTGGTTGGGTGACACCACCACCCCTCACATTCCCTCCTCCACTAACATTACACGCAACACTACAACTGTCATCACCAGCGCCACTACCAACATTGTGTTCATTACATTTGTCAACAGTATTGTATTCAACATTAATGTCTATGTGACTAACCTCATCACACTCTGCACCACCACTTATATATTTGTTCCATATAACCTCAAATCTACTAACTCTTGTGTTCTATATATTAAAAAATCACTTCCCCATCAACTTCTTGCACACAAGAAAACAGAGGGGCTACAATATCACGGTGTTAGGATTTATATAGGGAACTCTGCTCTCAACATATTTAACTTGTATGCTCCTGCTGATAAATTTAATTACTTGGAGCTCCCAACTTGTGCTCATTCTGAGCCTACTCTTATTATTGGCGATTACAATGCGAGACACAAAAGCATTGGAACTCACAGTTTGGTAATCGTAATGGCAATCAACTGTTGTCACTCTTAAACAGTCATGATAATGTCCAAATTGTAGGTGACCTTGAACCCACACATATCTATGGAGGCGTCCTTGATCTGTGCCTGGGCTTCAACATTACTTCTGCCAGCTGTGAGTCTTCCATTGTAACAGATATAGCGTCTGATCATTTCCCTAGGCTAACCTCTCTAGATATTGGTAATACTATCCTTCCTGGTGGGATATTCAAACGGAAACGTTTTAATGTTCCCACAGATCAGCATGATGACTTTGTTGCACATGTGACTGACTGGTATAATTCCTATGAGTGTTCCTCTGTAGAGACCTTTAACAATGATCTTGTGAGCAGTATTCAGAACTACTTAGAGCCGCCACTGCAACCTCTTGGTACTCTAAACCCAACAAACTTCCGTAATAATCATACCTCCTTCAAAAACCATACTTATTACAATGATTCTAAACTTCGTACACTGAAACGTACTGCTCGCAGACTAGGCCTAGCCTATAGAAAACATCGTACCCCTGGAATGCTGAGGCTCTTCCAAACTGCCCTTGCTGCTGCCAGAGAGCGTATGACAGAGCTGCGGCAAACCGACTGGGAAAAATTTGTCAACGGTCTTAATGCTCACACCCCACTTAGCCGGGCATGGAGGGACATAAATAGAATTAAGGGTAAACGAACTGGGCAGATCGCGCACCCTCATCCCTTGCATAGGGCGAATGAGTTAGTCAGTGCTTGGGCTGCTACATCTAGCTATGACAATCTTCCCAGTACCACACAGGCAAAATTAAATGATAAATATGATGCAAGGGAGAGACTTGTTTGCTTTATGCTCAGCAAGGCAGATGATTGCAACATTCCTTTCACTAATTATGAACTTGATGCAGCGCTAACTAAGGGCAACTCCACGTCGCCTGGTGAGGATGGTATTACTTACAACATACTCAGATTGCTGTGTCGAGTACCAGGTAATCCATTACTTGAATTATATAACATGAGCTATGTAACTGGGGAGCTCCCTCAATCTTGGACCAACAGCCTCATCATTCCAGTTCCTAAGCCCAATCAACAAAATGCATTTCGCCCAATATCTCTTACTAGCTGCTTGTGTAAAACATTTGAGAGAATGATTCTTAATCGTCTCATGTACAGAATCAAACAATTTTTGTCTCCCCGGTTACATGGTTTCATGCATGGAAGGAGCGTGCATCATTGCATAGCCACCTTTCTCACCCTGCACACTGACAGCTCCTACACTACCTTCCTTGACCTTAAATCCGCTTTCGATGTAGCCAACCGACATGTAATAATTAGTGAACTTGCCAGAATGGATGTTGGAGGATGGCTTCTCCGCTGGATTAAAGGCTACCTGTCCAACAGAAAATCGTCTGTGTTGTTCCAGGGACATAGAAGTGTAACTAAAGACTTTGAATTAGGAACCCCACAGGGAGGTGTGCTCAGTCCCACACTGTTCAATATTCTAATTAATGCATTACTTAATGCTATGCCTAGTCAGCCCCATAATTATGTGATTAGTTTTGCTGATGATATAATGATTCACACCACCGGATTCTCCAACACCCAAAACATTCTTAATCATGTACTAGCCTCGTGTCAGGACCTGGGGTTGATAATCTCTACTGATAAAACAAAGATACTCAATAGGCGTCCTCCTCGACAGAGAGGCACAGTTCGTCAGATCCAATTGCATGATGGGTCTCTTCTAGAATATGTAAGCAGATACAGGTATCTAGGCTTTGAGGTTCCACTACTTGGACCTGTTGTAACAAGACTTTGTCGCCAATACAAAGAACGACTAAGAGCACTTAGAGTTGTGGCAGGGCTTCACCCCAGGTATGGTGCTAATGTTAAAATTGTGAAAATGATGTATCTTGCTTATATTAGATCATTGGTTGATTATGCTGCGCCACTACTTGCTCTTGTGTCTGACTGGAAGCTTGGAGGGCTGGAAAAACTGCAGAACGAAGCAATGAGGATCATCCTAGGATGCCCTCGTACTGCCAAAATTTTAAATATGCAAAAAGAACTTGATATTCCAAGCATCAGAGATCGTGTTACTGAAAGAAATATCCTAATTGGGGTTAATATGCTCAGGCAAGCTCATTCAAACCCCTGCACAGAAGCCCTCCAAACTTTCCTCAGCACTGGTGAACACTCCTCCAGATGGATCGAAAAGACTGGAACCGACCTCCGCATGAATCAGATACATGATCTATGTCAAGTAAGGCAACAGCGGCACTTCTCCGCTCCATGGAATATTACCCCATTCCAAACTACCATTCCTCCATTTCCCCCCAAACTACTTCTTAAGATTAACTAAGCAATGATGAAATCAGTGATAGAACAATAGCACACTTTCCATCATAACAGTAGAACAATAGCACACTTTCCATCATAACAGTAGAACAATAGCACACTTTCCATCATAACAGTAGAACAATAGCACACTTTCCATCATAACAGTAGAACAATAGCACACTTTCCATCATAACAGTAGAACAATAGCACACTTTCCATCATAACAGTAGAGTAATAGCGCACAAACTTTTGAAGTGCTTGGAACTTGCTGCTCAAGAAGGAATTTACAGCTGATGACGCAACTCAGTGCAATATAAAGTTTGCTTTATTAATTAAATGATTAATGACGGAACTATTATTTGCTAATGAATACTTGAAGACAAATTAGAAATGCAGGCGGCATTTTATTATCTATGCCAGGAAGTGGGGAAATTATTTAGTGTTAACGTTTATTCTAGAAAATGCATACTAGTAGCGAAATTTCTTTGTTTATAAGCAGAAACCAGAGGCATTTCGCCATTGTAGAATGGTTTAATTTTAATTAATAATTGTGATGTAAATGCATAGTTATATAGCCAGATTATATACGTGATTAGTGATATTTTTGGCGATTTTTTTTATGCGTACCAAAGACAAGGATATAGTGACCCCATGTGAATTATCAAGTGCTTGTCGCACATCTGCTGAAAAACGAAGAGCATTTAATGGGGATATTATAGTGTATTATAAAGTGATAAATAGGAAGATATATAGAAGAATTAGAAAGTGTTGTGTAGGGTAGGGTGGCGGGGTGTGAGTGAGGCATTGTGGGAGCAGCAGATCGTCAACATGTCCGACGTAGAGTGGGGTGAGTTGCCCAGATTTCCATTAACTTTTTTCCCTTAAATTGCGCTTCAAAGAGTAAATGTGCTTGTGGAGGTGAAGAGTTGTGTTGTGTACCCAGAGTGACAAGTACAAATCAGAATATACTTTCTGGACCGATTCAAAAGTAATTGGAATTGAGAATGCGATTTTGACAAAGTTTTTAAGTCTCGTCTCCTTCAAACTTTCCTTCCATGTGGAAGGTGACATTCACACATAAATGTTAATTTGCAGATGCTGACGACTTCGAGCCCCCCAAGGTGGCTCCAGCACTGCCCACAGACAAGTGGGATGGGGAGGACGAGGAGGATGACATTAAGGTGAGCCAGCCAGCGTGTGCCAGCTCCACCAGCAGCTGCTCTGGGGTCAGGACCTCCAGGGAGGACACTATCATCCCTGGAGGTAATCAGGTGAAAGATGACCTTCCACATTCACTGCTGAACCAGCAGAAATAGCCCGTAAACCAAGCATGTTGGGTGACCCTAGAGAAGGCACCCTCTTGTCACCCACCAACATCGTGAAAACTCGCACTTAGTTACTTGATACACTTGTAACTATTATTATAGTCAAAATAGGCGGCACTAAACCATAATAAGTCTTACAGTGCTTTGAACACTTAGGTAACATCAGAACCAAGGAGTATTTCAGTAGGTATGTTCATGCTAGGAATAAGTACTACTGGTAATAATGGTTCTTCATCATGACTCACGAAATCGTAATGACACGATTGCAAACAAACCATACCACGGGCGGGATTTGAACCCGCGGTCAGAGAGTCTCAAAACTCCAGACCGTCGCCTATGCTAACCTTCCTATGGTGTAAAAATATACCTAGTTGGACGAATCTTATTGTGGCTAGCTGGTCCAGTGGCTAACGCGACAGTCTGGAGTTTTGAGACTCTGACCGCGGGTTCAAATCCCGCCCGTGGTATGGTTTGGTTCTTCATCTGCTAATTTCGGCAATAAAATATAGCCAAAATTGTACCACGCGTGGGTTTTATATAAGCGATATCTTCTGCAAATGGTAAGAAATGTAGCCATACTTAACAAAACTCTCCTAAGGTAAAATAACCCAATGTCAATTTTTATTTGCATCTGTGGAATCTTTGATTTTTCCAGGCCACAACATGAAACATTGATTGGCTCTTGATTTGCCACGTGTGGTAATTTTTTTGCTATCTCAAAGTAATTTGCCCAAGAAATAGCTGTTTGTTCCATGATGCAGCTAGCTTGTATGAATCGTAAAATAGTAAAGAGTTCCACCAAGGAATATCAGTTATAGCTGAATAATAAAAAGTTATTAGAGACCAGATCCTTGTTTGAGTTGAATAAAGTCCAATATTAGGTGGATTTTGCCATTGATGGATTTATTGGGTGAATATGTGCAATTCTGCACTTTATACCTAGGTCTCACCTCTGCATTATTTTTTGAGAAAAAAGTCTGAAATTGATGTAGATATATAATAATATACTCATAACTGTTAGGGCCAAAGCACATGACTTTGCATCTAGGAAGTGGCGGAAGATAGTGCTGTGGTGGTGAGGCTGCAACCAGCAGTCTCAGCACCACAACAAACAACATTTGCCACCATCTCGATAAATAATGTTTACTGTAACAGATTGGAAAAAAAAGATAGGCCCACTTGAATGTAACTCAAGTTAGCTCAGTGATGGCCAATGTGTTAAAAATATAAGGCTCTAGTCCTGGGTAAAGAAAACTATGGCACCTATTAACTATACAGTGTAGATCTCAGACTGAATGCAAAAAAGTTTTAAGAGTTGTGGTTACCAGTAATTTAAAACCAAAAGAACTGTTCATAGATTTTTCACAATTAAGCTAATAGAGTTCATATCAAGAGCATAAATACATAATAGAAGTTCTCAAAGTATACTTCGGCTTTACATATCCTTAATAAGGCCTTGTTTAGACTGTGCTCTTCATTTCTGGTCCTAATATCACAGAATGAACATAAATACACAGGAAAGCATAGAGAGAAGGATGATGCATTTGCACTCTTGGAAATGTGTAAAATTAAGGGACATATACCTGGCATACACCTGGAGGGTGTTTCAGGGGTCAGTACCCCCACAGCCCAGTCCATGATCAGGCCTCATGGTGGATCAGGGCCTGACCAGCAAGGCTGTTGCAGCTGGCCGCACGCAAACAGATGTATGAGCCACAGCCCATTTGGTTGGGAGCTGACGTTAGGTGCATGAACAAAATATACAAATAGAAAGCTAGAATACATAAAGGGATATAAATAGTGCTGAAAATATCCAACTTAGAGCAATAGATTCGAGTTTGGGAACTTTAGATTTGGAAGGCATTTGCATCATTATGCAGTAATTTTGTTGCATACATTCTTATTTGGAAATAGGGTATAAAATGTCAGTTTTATCTATTCCTTGCTCCTTGTCCTTGTAGCTAGAGGTGTGTAGATGTAGTTGACTTTGCCCTTATTGCACAAAATGGCTGACTATGGCCTTTATCTTCTCTGCATCATAAACACTATACATTTTCTTTTATTAACATTTTTACACTTCATTATATGTCACCAACATATTCAACAATTATATAAATGTAACTGGCATAGGTAAAAAGACTGTTTAAGGCCTGGTAGGCAACGCTGTTGCTTCACACAGTGTGTCCGTGGTTCGATCCCTGGCAAAGGGTGGAAATTTTGGTTGCATTTCCTTACCTGTTCCATTGACCTAGCAAGTAAGTTGGCACCTGGGTGTTAGTCAGCTGGTGTGGGTCGCATTCTGGGGAAAAAGTTTGAGGGCCCCAATGGAAATAAGACAGTCCTTGATGCCTCGCTGCCTTTTTTGGGTTATCATGGGTGGCTAACTTTCTGGGGTTAAAAATCCAAACAAAATCTTATCTTAGGATGTTTAATTAATGTAATTATGTTAGTCATATGAGTAACCTGCCAGCCATAACCACTTCCACTACCCACCTCTTAACTACAATTTTCTTAGAAATTGTAGTTTCATGCTTAATTGTCTACTTGGCACCTCAGCATCACTTTTATTACTTTAGGGTGTCTTGATTAACCCTTTGAGGGTCGACAGGGCCTCTCCGAAACTCGTTCTCAGGGTCGGTCAAATTTAAAAAAAAAAAAAAATTATTTTCTCTTATGAAAAGATAGAGAATCTTTTCCCGATCATAAAGACACCAAAAGTTTGAAATTTGATAGAAAACTTACGGAATTATGCTCTCGCAAAGTTAGCGGTCTCGGCGATGTTTACGCATCGGCGATTTTGCCCACTTTGAGCCCCATTTTCGGCCAATTTCACTGTACTAGTCGACAAAAAACATGAATATTTCTCTAGAACTCCATTTTTTCTATCGAATGGGTGCAAGAAACCACCCATTTATAAATTCAACTATCCAGTACAGTGGTCAGAATTTAGCAATTTTGCCAATTTCACACAAATTTCAAAAGATGCCAATTTCCGAATAGGGTCCAGAATAAACAAGATAGACATTCCTGGCACTAAAATGACATTTCCTCTAGTCATTAGTCATGTCTCAAGGCCCCTCTTATATTCTTTTGCTTTCCACTTTGAATTTTTATTTTCACAAAAAATATAAGATTTACTGTTATGCAGACTACTGCATTAGTGTAAAAAATGGTATAAATATTATTGGTGCACTTGTAAAAGAATATTAGACTCACCAGTTGACGTGTATTGCACGATTGGCACGATTTGTTTACTTTTGAAGTTTGGTAAAAATCGAACATTTCTGCTACTTTGAGCTCAATTTCAAGGCACCTTTCATTGTAAAACCAGTCAAAATCATCTCAATTTCTGTAATATGTCTTCCATTCTATAAAATGAGACCAAGAAAACTAGAATACAACAATAAATACCATACGAAAATACACTGCAAAGTCGCTGATTTATTAAAAAAAAATGGTCAAAGTTATTTTTTTCTCATTATGCACTGTGTGCTGCAGGATTTTTTTTAGACTGTGCACACTGACCACATAGACCCATTCTTTCATATGAAGGCTTACCAGCTTTCTCCCACTAGATTTGAGGCCGCTAGAATTTATGAGTACTAGTACGTCAAAAACCCCTACGCGTAAGACGTACTAGTACGACGAAAACCCTCAAAGGGTTAATATCCAGAAACAAAACAAGGTGATACGAACAAATATGGAGCGGATAACCACAGACAGTATTGTATGTATCGAGAGACTGATGACTAGTACGTTTATGCCAAAGCAGTGATGCCAGGCCTCCCTCACTGCTTCAGTGCACCTTGATGGTAATGGCACACTACTGTTGGAAATAAAAACATTAAATTTAAATCTTGGCTATTTGTGACAGTCATTCTGTTTACAGTTGTATAATATAATGTTAGTGCACTATTTTTCTGGATGTTTCTCTCATTGGAAATGAGTTACATTTAACTGTTAGATACCCTTGAGGGAGGTTCCTTGATGCTGGCGAGGGAGGGTTTCTGATACAAAAGAATTGGACATGACCTCTCCTTCCTTGGCTTGAACTGGATTGCCTCCTATTTTCCCAGACACTGTGTAAATCCTAGTGGGTTAGTTCTCTCTCAGGAATGCAATATAATGGTTGACTTGTTATTCTAGGTTAGATTCCACATAATTTTCTATATAAAACTTTTGTGAAAGTTGGAACTTGAATTTGAAGCCTAAATAAAACTTGCATGTATTAATGTATTACATAAAGTATTTACTGCATTGGTATTACTTGTTTGTATTCTTTTAATCTACAGTTGTTGCTATACTATGTATACTCTAAAATTACTAAAAAGTGCACATTTATCCATCACTTATAATTATGCAATATTTAATACTGTTGCAGTGTATTGGGCCACAACTTGGTAATTTTGGTTTGTAATTCATTTTGATGTTAAGTTGATGTTTTGACTTTGACTGGAAGTTAGTTAGGTTGCTAAAGTTTAATTTAATTAGCAGTTGCCATTTGGTTATAGTTTGTAAGGTAATTTTTGTTAGTGTTCATAATTATTAACACTTTCACTGCCCAAAGCCCAAAAATTAAATGTGCTTAATGTGTACATTATAAAAAATCTGAAATGGTAGAGAATCTTATTCTGAAAGGAGTGACACTAAAAGTATGAAATTTGATGGGAGAACTTAGGGAATTGCACAGGTGCAAAGTTAATGGTCTGGGCATAGTTTATACATACGTGATATTTGCCCACTTTAAGTCCTATTTTAAGCCAGTTCTATTGCTCAGTATGACCAAATTCTTGGTTATTTGTCTGGTATGCCTTCTCTTCTATTGACTGAGCACAAGGAACTGCCTATTCAACTACCAAAACTATGCTATAAAGTACACAGAATTTGGCAATTTGGTAATTTGGCCAATTTTACACAAAAATTTAAATTCAATTTAAAAGTCTAAAATAAACACTGTAAACATTCCAGGCACTAAAACATTTCTTCTATTCATTAATTGCATTCCTAGACCTCTCCTTTATTACACTTGCCATCCATTTTGAATTTAGTGCACAAAAAAATAGAATATATACTCATATTTCTCAGATAAAATATTGCCAAGAATGATTGATCACAGTTTAGTGTTTCAATAATTGAGCCAGACCTAGTAAAGCCCCATAAAACTTACCAGAGAGGTTCAGGGGGGGGGGGACCCTAGTAATTTCTCAGGAAAGTCGGCAAAAGTCTTTAAGGCCTATTTCAAGCTACTTCAGTAAGGCTTTTGACAGGGTCCCACATCAGAGACTATTGAGGAAAATTAAAGCACATGGAATAGGAGGAGAAATTTTTTCCTGGATAGAGGCATGGTTGACAAATAGGCAGCAGAGAGTTTGCATAATTGGAGAGAAATCAGAGTGGGGAAGCGTTACGAGCGGTGTTCCACAGGGGTCAGTGTTGGGCCCCCTGCTGTTCACAATCTACATAACCGACATAGATGAGGGCATAAAGAGCGACATCGGCAAGTTTGCCGATGACACCAAAATAGGCCGTCGAATTCATTCTGACGAGGACATTCGAGCACTCCAGGAAGATTTGAATAGACTGATGCAGTGGTCGGAGAAGTGGCAGATGCAGTTTAATATAGACAAATGCAAAGTTCTAAATGTTGGACAGGACAATAACCATGCCACATATAAACTAAATAATGTAGATCTTAATATTACAGATTGCGAAAAAGATTTAGGAGTTCTGGTTAGCAGTAATCTGAAACCAAGACAACAGTGCATAAGTGTTCGCAATAAAGCTAATAGAATCCTTGGCTTCATATCAAGAAGCATAAATAATAGGAGTCCTCAGGTTGTTCTTCAACTCTATACATCCTTGGTTAGGCCTCATTTAGATTATGCTGCACAGTTTTGGTCACCGTATTACAGGATGGATATAAATTCTCTGGAAAATGTACAAAGGAGGATGACAAAGTTGATCCCATGTATCAGAAACCTTCCCTATGAGGATAGACTAAAGGCCCTGAATCTGCACTCTCTAGAAAGACGTAGAATTAGGGGGGATATGATTGAGGTGTATAAATGGAAGACAGGAATAAATAAAGGGGATGTAAATAGTGTGCTGAAAATATCTAGCCTAGACAGGACTCGCAGCAATGGTTTTAAGTTGGAAAAATTCAGATTCAGGAAGGATATAGGAAAGTACTGGTTTGGTAATAGAGTTGTGGATGAGTGGAACAAACTCCCGAGTACAGTTATAGAGGCCAGAACGTTGTGTAGCTTTAAAAATAGGTTGGATAAATACATGAGTGGATGTGGGTGGGTGTGAGTTGGACCTGATAGCTTGTGCTACCAGGTCGGTTGCCGTGTTCCTCCCTTAAGTCAATGTGACCTGACCTGACTAGGTTGGGTGCATTGGCTTAAGCCGGTAGGAGACTTGGACCTGCCTCGCATGGGCCAGTAGGCCTTCTGCAGTGTTCCTTCGTTCTTATGTTATGTTCTTATGTTCTAGGTCCTGGAGCCAACCAAAATCATAAATTTCAGTATTGTCAGTCATTGTATCAAATGATGCTTGAAGTATACCTGGACAGGGTTTTGGGGGGTCAGTGCCCCTGGTTGACCAGGCCTTGTGGTGGACCAGGGCCTGATCAACCAGGCTGCTACTGTTGGCTGCAGGTAAGAAACAGTGGATAGAACCATAAACATCCTAGAAAACACTTGTCATTATTTTAAACCAAACACAAGGTCAGAATTTTTATTTTCTCTTCATGAGCCACATGGGGCAAGATTTACTTTTTATACTGTGCACACTTGCCACCCAGACCTGTTCTCTCATATCTAAGCCAAAATTTACCACTCAGCTTATCTGAGTGAGCTGAGCTCAAGATGTAGATCTGTGCGAGGGAGCCTGGGGGGAGGGGGTGCTTATAACGTAGATCTACGTGACAGACAGTGAAAAGGTTAAAGGTGTGCACTGACACATGGAAAAATAGTGATAGGGTTTCATAGCTGTTAGCATTATTGCTACAGTCTGCTCAAGAAAGGCACATTGATACCGATGAGTGGCTCTTGATCCAAGGAAGTGGACATATCCTCCCTCTTATCAACCAGACCCCTGAAATTAATATTGCTCCCAGTGTCAAAAAAAAAAAAATCTTCTGAAATGATTGAGAATCTTTTCTGAAGGTATGACACCAAAAGTTTACAATTTTATAAAAAACTTTCGGAATAACACAAGCACAAAGTTAGTGGTCTTAGCATAATTCATGCATCGACAATTTTTCCAACTATGTAGTCCTACTAAAGTCAATTAAGTTGCTCAGTTCGACCAATTCTTAGCTATTTATTTATTTATTTATTTAAAAATTTGTGCACACATACAGAGGTACAAAAAATACAGAAAAGAGCAGTATGCCAAAGCCACTTATACTATGCATAGCATTACGGGCTGGCTTAAAATTAACTTAAGATGAACTAAGCAATGATGACATCGGTGATAAAACTTTAATGTAAACAGATTACTATAAAGCACAAGTGAGTATTACAAAGACAGGTCATATGGTTGTATGCATTGTTGTACATTCAGTAGAATGGAGTATTCTGTTAGGTAGTGTATTTAAAAAATAATAAAGTTAGATTGGGTTTTAGGTTTAACATTTATGTGATATAATTGTGAGAAACATTTAAGATATACAATTTATAAGGTTCAGTTATTCAGTATTTATTTGGTTTTGGGTGAGTAAGTGATCTTTGAGAAGAGACTTGAATTTATAAACAGGTAGTGTTTCTTTTATATTTACAGGTAATGAGTTCCAGATTTTAGGGCCTTTTATGTGCATTGAGTTTTTGCATAGTGTGAGATGGACACGAGGAACATCAAAGAGTGATCTGTGCCTTGTGTTATGGTCATGTGTTCTGTTGAGGTTGGCAAGGAGATGTTTGAGGGGAGGGTTAATATCAGAGTTAAGTGTTCTATGTATGTAATAGGTGCAGTAATAAGTATGAATGTTTTGTATGGTGAATAGGTTTAGTGTATTGAATATTGGTGGAGTGTGCTGCCTATAGTGAGAATTTGTTATCATTCTAACTGCAGCCTTTTGTTGGGTAATTAGTGGTCTGAGATGGTTACTTGTTGTTGAGCCCCATGCACAAATTCCATAGGTGAGATAGGGGTAAATAAGAGAGTGATATAGGGCCAGGAGGGCTGACTGTGGAGCATAGTACCGTATCTTCGATAGTATGCCTACAGTCTTGGAAATTTTCTTAGAAATTTGCTGTATATGTGTATGAAATTTGAGTCTATTATCAAGGTGGATTCCTAAGAATTTTCCCTCTGTTAGCTTTGTGATAGGTGATCCGTTTATCATTATGTTAAGAGGGACATCTGTAGCTCTGTTACCAAACTGAATGAAGTAGGTTTTGTCAATGTTTAGTGTAAGTTTGTTAGTCCTCATCCAGGTAGATATTTTCTGTAATTCTGTATTTACAGTATTTTCTAGCGTGACTGGGCTTGGGTGGGAGAAGACGTATGTAGTGTCATCTGCAAATAGTGTGGGTTTGAGTAATTGCGAAGCATTTGGTAGGTCATTTATGTATAGGAGAAAGAGAAGAGGGCCAAGGACACTTCCCTGTGGGACACCAACTGTAATTGGTTGTGCAGAAGAGTTTGCCCCATTTGCATACACATATTGGCTTCTGTTGCTGAGGTATGACTTGAGGTAGTTGAGGGAGTGCCCTCTTATACCATAGTGTGACAATTTTACGTGGAGCAAGTCATGGTTAACTGTATCAAAAGCTTTACGTAAGTCAATGAAGATCCCCAGTGGGACTTCTTTTTTCTCTATTGCAGTGTATATATGTTCTAGCATGTGTATAATAGCATCATTAGTATTTTTATTTGGCCTGAATCCAAATTGGCAGGGGTTGAGTATGTTTTGGGAGATAAGGTAGGAGTAGATTCGTTTATGAATTAATTTTTCGAAGATTTTTGAGAGAGGGTGTAAGTTGGATATTGGCCTATAGTTATTCAACTCTGTTTGGTCTCCTCCTTTGTGGATCGGGGTGACCCTTGCTATTTTGAGTACTGTGGGGAAGGTGGAGGATTCAATGGATTTGTTAAAGAGTGTTGCAATGATTGGTGATAGCACTTGTGACACTTTTTTGTATATAAAGGGTGGTAAGGTATTTAAATCTCCTGCCTTGTTTTTTAGCGTGTTGATAATAAGGGAGACTTCGTATGGGTTAGTCGGAGCTAGGAACAGTGTGTTCGGGTAGTTGCCAGTGAGGTAGTCATTTGGTGGGGTATCTGAGCTTGGGATTTTATTGGCAAGGTTTTGTCCTATAGTGGAGAAGAAGTCATTGAGTCTGTTTGCTGTTTCTGTTGGTGGGAGTTGGGGTTCATCTGATTTTGCTAATTTTATTTCGCTATTTCGTGATATCTTTTTTGTTCCTAGAATTTCTGATAGGGTTTTCCAGGTCTTTTTTATATCACCTCGTAAGTTGGATAATCTGTTCTCATAATACAATTTTTTTGCCCTTCTTATCAGGCTGGTTAGGATTGACGAGTAACGTTTTGTTTGGTCTCTGGTTATGTGACCCATTCTGTACTGTTTTTCATATTGGTGTTTTGTATTTATGGATTTGAGAATGCTGGGTGTTAACCAGGGACTGTTCAGTCTCTTAGCTGTCATCTGTTTAGTTTTTTTAGGGCAGTGCTTGTTATAGAGGTATTGGGTCTTTTTTAGAAAATTATTAATACATTCGTCAATATCTGTATAGATTTCTAGCTCAGTGTGCCAGTCAATGTTTGCTACTGCTGTTGTGAAGTTATTAATGGCTGCCTCATTGTGAAGTCTGAAGGTGACTTTAGTAGTGTCTTGGGGTAATTTACCAAGAGTTGTTATGAGAAAAGTAGGGTAGTGGTCTGTGGTATTATCTGTAATTATGCCTGATTTTAAAGGGGATATGGTGTTGGTCCAGATGTGGTCAAGTAGGGAAACACTAGTCTCTGTAACTCTTGTAGGTTTTGTTACTGTTGGTAGCAACATACAGTTACTCATTGTGTTTGTGAATTCAGTAACGTGTGGGTCCTGGTCTTGCAGGAGATTTATATTGAAGTCACCTGAGAGTAGTAAGTGATCTTTGTTCATGCGTGCATCAGTTATCATACTTCCTAGGTTTTGACTAAATTGGCTAATGTTTGACTGTGGAACTCTGTAAATGTTTATCAATGTGAGAGGTTTTTGTAGGTATTTGGATTTGAATTTGGCTATTATATATTCCCCATGTTCATCCCTTGTGCAAGTATTAGTGATACATTCTAGTTGGTCTGAGTAGTATATGGCTGTGCCACCCCCTTGTTGGTCTGGCCTACAGTTGTGTATGGCTGTGTAACCAGGAATGGCATAGACATCTGTACTATCAGGCTTTAGCCAGGTTTCAGTTAGTGTAATGATGGACATATTGGCATGTAAGGAATTTAGTAATGCTATGAGGTCATCGTAATGCTTGCTTAAAGATCTGATATTGTAGTTAAAGATAGTTATGTTGTTGTTGGCACTGAGAAGTGCCTTTGATTGTTCTGCAGTGTAGTAATTACAGTAACTGTTTGAATCATTTAAGTCATTAAATAAGAGGTTGGTATCAGGATCAATGCTTGTAATCATAAGATTTGTAGTGAATCTATAGTTAGAATTAAGTATAAAACAAAGTAAATAGTCTTAAGCTAAAAAATAGCACCTGAATTATTTAACAAATGTAAAATAATGAGCTAAGGTAGTTTTGGAATATAATGGCAAAGTTGTGAACTTATTCTACTTTAGCACCTGAGAATAGCACCTTGATTATTTTAACAATTGTGAATGTATAAACTAGGGTAGTTATATAAAGCTAAAATAAAGGAGAAAATATATGAGGGACTAAAATTAAGTAATGGTAAACAAAGTTAAATGGACAGGTGGTCACTATGAAATAATATTGGTTTAGGAGTAAGATCTGATTTGTAATATTAAATAAATTGAGCAGTTTATTGCACAATAAAAGTAAAAAAAATGAGGTAGTTGGTACTAGCTAGCAAAAGATAGTTTTGGTACTTGCAAAAAAGTAATTGGAATATACACTAATTGCATACACAATAAAAAGTGACTAAAAAACAAGTAGTGATAAACAAAATTAAATGGACAGGTAAGAATAATGAATATTATTAATTTGGAGTAAGATTTGACTTGTAATTTAAAATTATGAGCAATTTATAGTAGTAAGAAAGAAGTATAGAGTATTGGAGGTATTTCATTAGCTAGTGATGAAAAATAATAAAAATAATAATGTACAATATAATAGTAACGTACACTATATGCACCACACGTATATATGTATTAAGGGCACTTATCTAATCTGTTACAAAAATGTCAGCTTTTCTAAGGAAGGTAGAGAAATCGTGTTCATTTGAGATAGTATATTGTTGTCCTGTTGATGTTTTCCTTACTAGTATTTTCCCATCTCGCGTGAAACACTGATGTATTTTGTTTTCCTGTTTAAGTTTTCTCAGCCTGAACAGAAGGTTTTGACGTTTTTTTTGTTAGACACTCATTTATGTACACTCCATTTTTCATTGTAATTGCTGATTTAATTAAGTCCTTTCTTTTATCGTATGAATGAAGTCGGATCATTATACTGTGTTTACTTCCTGGTTTTCCTAGCAAACGTGTTTCTTTGATTTCATTGTTTTGCACGATGACTTGTACGTGGTTCTGTATTATCCTGATAGCAGTTTCTTTGCACTGTGCTTGTGTTATGTCACTAGGAATGTGTGGACTGTTTATTATAACTGCATCAGACAACTTATCTTGTTCAGTTTTGTCGTCTTGGAAATCAAGGTATTCATTTAGTCGAGTGTGCATGTTCTGATTCCAGTCCTTGATTGCTTCTTCAACCTTCATATTTATTGTTGTTATTTGCTCAGTGTGACTGGCTATAGCTGCTTTTAGAGTATTTTCTGTGTCAACACTTCCCGATGTAATCTTCTCTTCAAGGTTTTGGATCTTATTCTCGAGGTTGGTTATCTTGGATTCTCGTCGCTCGAGTGTTGCTTTGATATCTTTGATTTCATTTTCTAGAGCAACGATGTAGTCCTTGATATTGTCAGGAATAATCATACCTGAGTTATCATGGGTGAATCCTTTGAAGGGAGTGGAGTTGGAGGGGGGAGTCAGCCATGTTTGTTGTTGCTGTTGTTGTTGTTCCTTGGGTGGCGGCGGAGAGAGGGGTTGATGATACACTGGCGTCCTGCTGGGTAGACAAGTTGAGTTCTAGGGTCCTTGCTGTTATTCTTTTATTACTGGTGTTGATTCTTCTGCGATATCCTTTCATAGTATCACTGAAGTAGATACTGTGTAGCAATGGAGGAGAAGGCTTGTTTTCTCGGAGCTTGGGTTAAGTGATTGTCGCTAGTATGCCTTCCATTCTATCGACTTGGTACAAAAAACTGTCATTCGTTTATTACAGGTACCCTGTAAAGTGCACAGAGGTCATTGTTTTGGCCAGTTTTTACACAAAATTAGTAGACATAATTAAAAATGCCAGTTTAAAAATGGTGTGCAAAATAAACAAAGTAGATATTCCTTGCACTAAACCATTTCCTCTGTTCATTAATCGCATCCCTAGGTCTCTCCTACATTACACTTGCTTTCCATTTTTAATTCATAATCACACAAAAATAGAAGATTCTCTTATTTCCTGGATAATAAACTAACTGGGAATGATTGGCCATGGTTTATGGCACTCCAGTAATTGAATCTTGACCTATTAAAAACTCTGACTGGTGGGGTGTAGGGGAACCTTACCCATCCTCAGGAAAATTGGCAAAAATTGAATGTCCGCTGCTTTAAGCACAATTTCAAGCTGCTGCTGCTATTGAAACCATGCAAAAATCATTTCTGTTTTAGTAGTGTCTTTCATTCTATCAAATAATATGAATAAACAGCCAATAAAATCATAAAAACCATGCTAACTTGATCACTATTTTAAACCAGGCACATGGACCGAGTTTTTCTCTTTCCCCATCATGCATCACGTGAGGCAGGATTTTTATTATATACTACATGCACTCGTCATGCAAACCCATTCTCTCGTATATAGGCTAAAATTTATCACTCAGCTTATCTGAGCAAGCTGAGCTCACAACTTAGAAATAAGTGAGGCACCCTGGCTTTAACCCTTTCAGGGTCCCCAGGCCCTCTCCCAGACTTGTTCTCAGGGTCGCCCAAATTTAAAAAAAAATCTTATGAAAAGATAATCTTTTCCCAGTCATAATGACACCAAAAGTATGAAATTTGATGAAAAACTTACGGAATTATGCTCTCGCGAAGTTAGTGGTCTCAACGATGTTTACGCATCGGTGATTTTGCCCACTTTGAGCCCTATTTTCGGCCCATTCCAGTGAACTAGTCGACAAAAATCATCTTTCGCTAGAACTCCATTTTTTCTATTGAATGAGTACAAGAAACCACCCATTTACCGATTTCAACTATCCAATACAGTGGTCAGAATTTAGCAATTTTGCCAATTTCACACAAATTTCAAAAGATGCTAATTTCCAAATAGGGTCCAGAATAAACAAGAAAGACATTCCTGGCACTAAAATAACATTTCCTCTGTTCATTAGTCACGTCTCCACGCCTCTCTTACATTCTTTTGCTTTCCACTTTAAATTTTTATTCTCACAAAAAATAGAAGATTTACTGTTATGCAGACTACTGCATTAGTGTAGAAATGGTATAAATAATATCGGCGCACTTGTGAAAGAATATTAGAGTCACCAGTTGACGTGTATTGGACGCTTAGCATGATTTGTTTACTTTTGAACTTTGGTAAAAATCGAACATTTCTGCTACTTTGAGCTCAATTTCAAGGTACTTTTCATTGTAAAACCAGTTAAAATCATCTCAATTTCTGTAATATGTCTTCCATTTTATAAAATGAGACCAGGAAAAGTAGAATACAACAATGAATACCATACGAAAATACAGCGCAAAGTCGCTGTTTTAACCCATTGACTGTTTTCGACGTATAAATACATCTTACGAGCCAATGTTTCTGACGTATATATACTCAATTCTAGCGGCTTCAAATCAAGCGGGAGAAAGCTGGTAGGCCCATATGTGAGAGAATGGGTCTGTGTGGTCAGTGTGCACCACATAAAAAAAATCCTGCAGCACATTGCGTAATGAGAAAAAAAAACTGATCGTTTTTTTGGAATAAAACGCCGACTTTGAGGTGTATTTTCGTATAGTATTTATCGTTGTATTCACGTTTTCATGGTCTTAGGTGATAAAATGGAAAACATATTACAGAAATAGAGATGATTTTCATTACTTTGACGAAGAAAACGACCTTGAAACCGAGCTCAAATTAGCAGAAATGTTCGATTTTTACCAATGTTCAGGAGTAAACAAATCACACCACACGTCCAATACACGTCAACTGGGGAGTCTAATATTCTTTCACTAGTGCACTGATATTATTTATACCATTTTTACAATAATGCAGTAGTCTGCATAACAGTAAATTTTGTATTTTTTTGTATGAATAAAAAATCAAAATAGAAAGCAATAATAATATAAGAGGGGCCTAGAGATGTGACTATTGAACAGAGGATATGCTATTTTAGTGCCAAGAATGTCTACGTACCTTGTTTATTCTGGACCCTATTTTGAAATTGGCATCTTTTTTAATTTGTGTGAAATTGGCCAAATTGGTAATTTCTGACCACTATATTGGGTAGTTCAAATTGGTAAATGGGCGGTTTCTTGTACTCAGCTGATAGATAAAATGGAGTTCTAAAGAAGTAGCTATGAGTTTGGTCAACTGGCACAAAGGAATTGGCTGAAAATAGGGCTCAAAGTCGGCGAAATCGCCGATACGCATATGTCGCCGAGACCGCTAACTTTGCGGAAGCATAATTCCATGAGTTTTCAACCAAATTTTGAACTTTGGTGTCAGTACCATCGGGAAAAGATTCTCTATCATTTCACAAGAAAAAATATTTTTTTTTTTTTTTTTTTCAAAAATTTAGCAACAGAATGACAAGTTTCAGAAAGGGGCCTGAAAAAGTCAAAAGGTTAATAAAAAAAAAAAACACGGTCAAAGTTTTTTTTTTTTCTCATTACACACTGTGCTGCATGATTTTTT
The DNA here is from genome assembly GCF_038502225.1 of Cherax quadricarinatus. Taxonomy (NCBI): domain Eukaryota; kingdom Metazoa; phylum Arthropoda; class Malacostraca; order Decapoda; family Parastacidae; genus Cherax; species Cherax quadricarinatus. Next base: position 83,050,914 of record NC_091292.1, on the reverse strand, counting down.
TTTAAACTGAGCTCACTGACCAGACCCATTCTTTCATATGTAGGCCTACCAGCTTTCTCTCACTAGATTTGAAGGCGCTAGAATTTATGCGTACTAGTGCGTCATGGGCATTGGCGCATAAGCATAAGTTCTATGTGATGGCCACTGAAAGGGTTAAACTCTAGTAACCATTTTGTTTCTCCTCCTTGGACCTTTAAAAATAATTTATCTATGTGTTTGTGGGCACTACACAACCCATGCATATCCAAAGGTGATAAATTAGACACACGTGAAACGCTTGGGTATCTTTATTGAGGTCGTAAATCAGATGGTAGGTGTACTTTATTAGCATTTCTTCATCTGTAAATTTAAAAGCTATTTTGCAGTAAGCTCATGGAGTACAACAGATTCTCTCAACCTTGTTTTTATGGTTATCCAGTGGCTTTCCCTACCCCCCCCCCCTTCCCTAACTGTATTTTATCACTATTTGTGTGGCCTGATTTCACACACTTCTATTTCTATTATATGGCTTTATATAAATTAAATTCCATCACCCATCTATCACTCCAATAACTCAGTCGGTCATTTCTATTGTTTGTTGAACTTAATATTTTTGCATCTGCAAACATATTCACAGTGGGTCCACCTTTTTTGTAAGCATCGGAATTTGTAATTTTCGCAGATCGTAACATTTTTTCATCAAAATTTGATCGAAAAGTCGTTGGCCCCCAAACCCCCATTTAGCACTCCCAGCCCCAACACCATTTAAGTCGGGTGCCCATTTTTTATGTGAGTGAGAGACCCCACGGTTCAACGATAATGTTGTAATTTTCCACTTGTTTTTGCTTGCAACTCAAAAAATTTCCATGGTCCCAAAGAAAGTCCTGTCCCGCCCTTTGGAAAGGGGGGAGAAATACGAAAAATTAAAGAAAGAACTGAGCAAAGTACCAAAGTGGGGGGAGGAAAAGAGAGGGAGAAATGTCCCCTTTATTTATTCTAACAATGATACTAAAGCAGCACGCCCAAAAAAGGCATAGTGCCCGCCAGTGATAAAGGGGCATTAACAGTGTAGCGGTTGGGAATAATTTAAAAAACAGCACAAACTAACCTCCCTTTTTTAGGGATATAGGGGTACTGACAAACCCTCCCTGCCACTGTTACCACCACTATGGGGGTTTGCTTTTGGGGCCCCTTTTATCAAAACAATGAACACCACTTGGAAAATAATGAATATGATTTTATTATTTTAGAGTATGTCAGTTTCTGTGTTGTTAATATTGTTTATTATGTCAATTAAGAAGTGGGAGATAAATGCTTTAAGGGATATTTGTGTATTTGAAGGGTATCTTTTCCCCCCAAAACACACCCTGCCTCCCAAATTCCTAAATAAAAGAATACACATATTTTATTCATACAAACAAGAGTCTTTATTAACGGTAAAATTTATTTTTTTGTTTTTTTCTTCACCATTGTTTTTTGTATGTAAATAATTTTTAAAAAAAGAATAAAAATTTTGCTTTTCTGGAACAGATTAATTGGGTTTAATTATGTATTTCTTATAGGTGGTTTCGCAATTAATTTTTTCATTAGTCACCCCTCTTAAAGATTAACGATGAAAACGAGGGTCCACTGTGTTTTAAATATTTGTTGAGGGTTTTTGAGGTTGATCATTTTTTCTTGTGTTTTAGGGGAAACAACCTTTCAAATGTAAGTGTTAGAAAGGGCACCCTGCATCCCAAGTAAGTTAAGCAGTTAATCAATTGAAAAAGGACAGCACGAAACTAACTCCTCCAGTGTTATTGGAGGTATATAGGGCTACTGACAACACCGCTGCCTCTGCCACTGCCTTCACCACCACTATGCGAGGCTTATGCTTTGTGGCCCTTATACCCTCAACAACAATGCAACACCACTTGTGACATACATAATGACATATGTATTTTATTCATTCTAGAGTATGTCATGTTTCTGTGTTGTTAATATTGTTTATTATGTCATATTAGATGAATTGTGGTAGATAAATAAGCCATAAAGTTGATATTAGTGTCATATTGAAGGACTATCTTGTCCTGTCTCCAAACACACACCCCTGCCTCCGCTACAATTCCTAACATACATAATGACATACACGTATTTTATTCATACACCAACAAGAGTCTTCATTAACGGTAAATGTGATTTTATTGTTTTATTCTTCATGTCTCATTGTTTTTTATGTATGTAAATCGATATTTCATGTAAAAAAAAAGAATAAAAAAATTTTAAGACTTTTGGTCTGGAACAGATTAATTGGATTTACATTATGTATTTCTTATAGGGAAAATGGTTTCGCAAATCGTCAATTTTGCCATTAGTCACCCTCTCTGTAACAGATTAACGATGAAAAACGAGGATCCACTGTAGTTTAATAAATACTTGTTGGAGATGGGTTATTGAGGTTGATCATTTTATTCTCTTGTGTTATAGGGGTAGAACTAACCTTTTCAAATGTAAGTGTTGCAGAAATGGTTAGCTATGTTCATGTCATCCACAATTGTAAGTCCAAATGCTTTTGGTGTACCTTCTTTCTCATTCAATTCTCTTACTCCCTCCCTTCCCTCCACCTCATCCATGCCTGCAGTGCAGTGCAAGGAAGATTCCTTGATGCTGATGAGGGACTCAAGATCCAAAGAATTGAAATTGTCTTCCCCTTCCTTAAATTAAACCTGATTATCTCTCATTCTCCAGGTGTTGCATAACTTCTGTCAGTTTAGTGCTTTGCCCCCTAAATATAACCATACAGTGCATCAAAATACTTATTTTATAGATTGCAAGAGCTGCTCCAGTAGATTATAAATTCAGTACACCTTGCTCTTCAAGGTTTGATGTTAAATTCTCAAATTTTCACTTAATAGACCAGTGAGAAAAAATTTGAAAACATTTCTTTGCTGGGATGGTAACTCAGTTTCTTTAGAATGTATTCAGCTACATATCAGTCAATCCAAGGGTCTAACTTCTTTTTAACCTTGCCTACAAGGTTTCAACTATAATTCAAAGCAATGCTTCTTTTTTGCTGGAACAGCACCATAGATATTTTAAAGATTTTGCTGTCTTTTGAAAATAAGTACCATAGCATTCAGCTGCTGTATTTAAGTATCTCAACATTTTGATAGGCATCTATATTCTAGATTGGACATCTTACATTGTGTTACATTCTAGTCGATAGCATTTCCACATGTCAACAAGCAGGTTTATATTCTTAACTGTAAAAAATCTTTCTCTTCAGAAGGTAACATGGCTTGGGATTTGATTCTCTAGTGAGCTACAGTTTTGTCCTCATTTGTATAGTGAGCCTTCTGGTAGTTAACTTACCAACATGAAATCCATGGTTATAACTTGGATATTTTAATCTTCTCCACTCTCGCGAAGAATAAACCTCATCTGATCTTTATTCCTCCAAAGTTCTGCCTTAATTGTTTGCCTATGACACTTCCTACACCTTGTGTTAGGTAAGGTAAAATATCAAAGGTTAAGCCTCATTAGCTCTTAACTATATATGGTACTACAGCCATAAAATGCAACATTTGCAGATGAAGGTGTTGTGGCTTTTTTTTATTTTATTTATTTATTTATTTACAGCTTTGATTAAAACTCCACATTCAATACTTATTGATTTATAGGTAAATTCTTCATAATTAATTTTGTCTAATTAATAATCATGCTTGACACCAGTTTCTTTGAGGTTTAAATCAATTCTTCCCAAAAAGCTATGCATAATTGGCTTTTTTCTTCTAAATGCCCACAAACAAATTAACCAACATCAAAAATGCATCTATACCTTCAGAAAATTTTCACTAGTTTATATACAGTGGAACCCCAGTTTTCGTATTTAATCCATTCCAGAAGGTCGGCCAAAAACCAATTTGTACAAAACTGACGTAACATTTCCTACGAGAAATAGTGTAAATCCAATTACAGTGGACCCCCGGTTCGCGAAGCCATCAGTATCCGATAAATCCGGTATCCGAAGCATTATATCACAAAAAATTTGCCTCGGTTCCCGTTACAAAACTCAGTATGCGATAAGATTTGTACGAGACGTGTCCAGTGTTTACAAGCCAGCCAGTGTGTGCGCATCTAAGGATACATTCGGTACTTTCTATATTATCCATATTATCACTGTTTTTGGTGCTTGTTTCTGCAAAATAAGTAACCATGGGCCCCAAGAAAGCTTCTAGTGCCAACCCATCGAGACCAAGGGTGCTAATGACTATTGAAATTAAGGAAATGTGTGCAAAGTGGCTTGAAGTGCAAACCTTTTTTGACGAAAATCACCCTGACACAGCTACTGCAAGCCGTGTTGGCAACCTGTACACTGACAATGTTGTGAACCACTTTAGGAAAGTCATAAAGGAAAGAGGTACAGGCCTCTATGGACAGATATGTTGTGCGACAGAAGTCCAGTGACTCTCAAGCTGGTCCTAGTGGCATTAAAAGAAGAAGGGAAGTAACCCCGGAAAAGGACTTGCTGCCTCAAGTCCTAATTCAGGGGGATTCCCCTTCTAAACATTAAAAACTTCGACACACTCCCCTCCTCCCATCCCATCAATCATCACCAGATCTTCATTAAAGATAAGTGTCAATTATTCTATTGTGATTATTCTATTGTTATTGTTATTGTAATTATTATATTGCATTAAACGTAATATATCATGTGGTAAGTGTTTTTTTTCATACTTTTGGGTGTCTCGCACGGATTAATTTGATTTCCATTATTTCTTATGGAGAAAATTGATTCATTTTCCGATAATTTTGGTTTACGATGAGCTCTCAGGAACGGATTAATATCGTGAACCGGGGGTCCACTCTAATCCGTTCCAGACACCCAAAAATATTAATAAAAAATACATTTTATAGAGAATAACTATAGTTTTACATACAGAAAACAGTGAGAAATTAATATAAAGCACTAATGAAATTGATATATGAACATTTAAATTACTTTTACCTTTATTGAAGACTTGTTGGTGTATGGAAGACGGCGAGGAGGGCAGAGGGAGTAGAGTTTATCTCTACCACCATCACTACCACCCTCTACGAGTAACAAAGTAAGACTGAGTCACAAACTATGAGTGGTTGCATCCCGCCAGCAGGTGGATGCATCTGGTTTGGACGATTTCTGAGCGGATGTACGAAAAGGGGGGGAAAGTTTTGCCAAAAATGGGTGAAAACTTAATTGTACGATAAACGGACCGGATGAAAACCGGGGTTCCATTGTGTATATATTCTCTTATTAATTAAACATTTTTAAATATTTATGTTCATGATAAATGCATAATTTTCTTTAACTGAATAGTTGTGGGGAAAATCCAAATACATAATGCAGTACTATTAGAATTTGTGATTTTTTTTTTAGTCTGGTAGTACAGTATAGAGTAAACATTTGGACATCGTGTCATTAGTACAGGGATGCTTAGTCATTTAACCCGTAAACAGTCCAAACGTATATACGTTCTCTCGCGTAGTGCCCCAAATTTTTTGAGAAAAAAAAATCGTATTTTTTTAATAGGAAAAAAGAGCATGTGGTACCCAGGCATCCCCAATTTTTTTAATATGGCGCACAGTGAGTGCGCACACCCATTCTCTCATGTCTAGGCGGCTCAGGCTTATCATGGCAATGTTGAATGTTATTTTTTATTTTTTTATTATCACACCGGCCGATTCCCACCAAGGCAGGGTGGCCCGAAAAAGAAAAACTTTCACCATCATTCACTCCATCACTGTCTTGCCAGAAGGGTGCTTTACACTACAGTTTTTAAACTGCAACATTAACACCCCTCCTTCAGAGTGCAGGCACTGTACTTCCCATCTCCAGGACTCAAGTCCGGCCTGCCGGTTTCCCTGAATCCCTTCATAAATGTTACTTTGCTCACACTCCAACAGCACGTCAAGTATTAAAAACCATTTGTCTCCATTCACTCCTATCAAACACGCTCACGCATGCCTGCTGGAAGTCCAAGCCCCTCGCACACAAAACCTCCTTTACCCCCTCCCTCCAACCCTTCCTAGGCCGACCCCTACCCCGCCTTCCTTCCACTACAGACTGATACACTCTTGAAGTCATTCTGTTTCGCTCCATTCTCTCTACATGTCCGAACCACCTCAACAACCCTTCCTCAGCCCTCTGGACAACAGTTTTGGTAATCCCGCACCTCCTCCTAACTTCCAAACTACGAATTCTCTGCATTATATTCACACCACACATTGCCCTCAGACATGACATCTCCACTGCCTCCAGCCTTCTCCTCGCTGCAACATTCATCACCCACGCTTCACACCCATATAAGAGCGTTGGTAAAACTATACTCTCATACATTCCCCTCTTTGCCTCCAAGGACAAAGTTCTTTGTTTCCACAGACTCCTAAGTGCACCACTCACTCTTTTTCCCTCATCAATTCTATGATTCACCTCATCTTTCATAGACCCATCCGCTGACACGTCCACTCCCAAATATCTGAATACGTTCACCTCCTCCATACTCTCTCCCTCCAATCTGATATTCAATCTTTCATCACCTAATCTTTTTGTTATCCTCATAACCTTACTCTTTCCTGTATTCACCTTTAATTTTCTTCTTTTGCACACCCTACCAAATTCATCCACCAATCTCTGCAACTTCTCTTCAGAATCTCCCAAGAGCACAGTGTCATCAGCAAAGAGCAGCTGTGACAACTCCCACTTTGTGTGTGATTCTTTATCTTTTAACTCCACGCCTCTTGCCAAAACCCTCGCATTTACTTCTCTTACAACCCCATCTATAAATATATTAAACAACCACGGTGACATCACACATCCTTGTCTAAGGCCTACTTTTACTGGGAAAAAATTTCCCTCTTTCCTACATACTCTAACTTGAGCCTCACTATCCTCGTAAAAACTCTTCACTGCTTTCAGTAACCTACCTCCTACACCATACACTTGCAACATCTGCCACATTGCCCCCCTATCCACCCTGTCATACGCCTTTTCCAAATCCATAAATGCCACAAAGACCTCTTTAGCCTTATCTAAATACTGTTCACTTATATGTTTCACTGTAAACACCTGGTCCACACACCCCCTACCTTTCCTAAAGCCTCCTTGTTCATCTGCTATCCTATTCTCCGTCTTACTCTTAATTCTTTCAATTATAACTCTACCATACACTTTACCAGGTACACTCAACAGACTTATCCCCCTATAATTTTTGCACTCTCTTTTATCCCCTTTGCCTTTATACAAAGGAACTATGCATGCTCTCTGCCAATCCCTAGGTACCTTACCCTCTTCCATACATTTATTAAATAATTGCACCAACCACTCCAAAACTATATCCCCACCTGCTTTTAACATTTCTATCTTTATCCCATCAATCCCGGCTGCCTTACCCCCTTTCATTTTACCTACTGCCTCACGAACTTCCCCCACACTCACAACTGGCTCTTCCTCACTCCTACAAGATGTTATTCCTCCTTGCCCTATACACGAAATCACAGCTTCCCTATCTTCATCAACATTTAACAATTCCTCAAAATATTCCTTCCATCTTCCCAATACCTCTAACTCTCCATTTAATAACTCTCCTCTCCTATTTTTAACTGACAAATCCATTTGTTCTCTAGGCTTTCTTAACTTGTTAATCTCACTCCAAAACTTTTTCTTATTTTCAACAAAATTTGTTGATAACATCTCACCCACTCTCTCATTTGCTCTCTTTTTACATTGCTTCACCACTCTCTTAACTTCTCTCTTTTTCTCCATATACTCTTCCCTCCTTGCATCACTTCTACTTTGTAAAAACTTCTCATATGCTAACTTTTTCTCCCTTACTACTCTCTTTACATCATCATTCCACCAATCGCTCCTCTTCCCTCCTGCACCCACTTTCCTGTAACCACAAACTTCTGCTGAACACTCTAACACTACATTTTTAAACCTACCCCATACCTCTTCGACCCCATTGCCTATGCTCTCATTAGCCCATCTATCCTCCAATAGCTGTTTATATCTTACCCTAACTGCCTCCTCTTTTAGTTTATAAACCTTCACCTCTCTCTTCCCTGATGCTTCTATTCTCCTTGTATCCCATCTACCTTTTACTCTCAGTATAGCTACAACTAGAAAGTGATCTGATATATCTGTGGCCCCTCTATAAACATGTACATCCTGAAGTCTACTCAACAGTCTTTTATCTACCAATACATAATCCAACAAACTACTGTCATTTCGCCCTAAATCATATCGTGTATACTTATTTATCCTCTTTTTCTTAAAATATGTATTACCTATAACTAAACCCCTTTCTATACAAAGTTCAATCAAAGGGCTCCCATTATCATTTACACCTGGCACCCCAAACTTACCTACCACACCCTCTCTAAAAGTTTCTCCTACTTTAGCATTCAAGTCCCCTACCACAATTACTCTCTCACTTGGTTCAAAGGCTCCTATACATTCACTTAACATCTCCCAAAATCTCTCTCTCTCCTCTGCATTCCTCTCTTCTCCAGGTGCATACACGCTTATTATGACCCACTTCTCGCATCCAACCTTTACTTTAATCCACATAATTCTTGAATTTACACATTCATATTCTCTTTTCTCCTTCCATAACTGATCATTTAACATTACTGCTACCCCTTCCTTTGCTCTAACTCTCTCAGATACTCCAGATTTAATCCCATTTATTTCCCCCCACTGAAACTCTCCTACCCCCTTCAGCTTTGTTTCGCTTAGGGCCAGGACAAATAAAACGTATATATACGTTTGGACCGTTTATGGGTTAAACTTGTTTGTGCTTCATCAATTATGCTTAATTTCAGGTGTATTTGGAGTGTTATGCAGTGCACCAAATTTTTAATACATATGTTGCTTAAAGTAAACCAATTTGGTAAAAAAAAAATACAATAATAGTGAAATTAAGGAATTTTTTTTTTTTTTTGTGCCCAACTTCTGTAGTATAGTACATGATATATGCCTGCACAAAGAAATTTGTGTAACAGTCCTTGATTACAGCTATTTTAAACTGCTTTCAGGACAACTGGGATGATGAGGAAGAAGAGAGAAAAGAGGCCACAATAGACACTACCACAGCCCAAGTTAAAAAGAAAAAGAAGAAATTATCAGAAATTATTGCTGAGAAAGAGGCAAGTCATTCATTTACTATTATTGGACTAATCTTTATTATACATCTTTTGGTTTTGATGTTCAGGTATAGAGCATGTAGAATAAGCAGTAGTCACTTAAATTCTCTATGCCCATAATTTTCACTTTTACCATTATTTGTCAAGTTTCTCTATTTTAGGGTTGGTGAACTGTATCAAAATATTCAGTCCTGTTTTAGATTAGGTCAACGTAATTGTGAGAAAAATCTCAAGTTCATATCATCAAGCTTGTCTGTATTTCTTTTGCAAGGTTATATACTATGTGATGTGCAAGTGATGAAATTTTTGGGGTTCAGGAAGCTTTATAGAGTTGAGATTATAATTTAATTTTGATTAATCTTGTAATGGTGGGAGACTTGTTTCCGTGACCTAGTAAGTAATATTGGCAGGCACCCTAAAGTAAAAATAGTTGATTTGCCTTTTTCTGCTGTTCTGGTTACTGGCAGAGGCCAGACTGATTGCTATCAGCATAGTACCGAGGAGCAGAATTTGTCCTGAACCTTTGGCACTTTCAGAACTTCTGTGCTAAAAAATATTAGTAGGTTTGTAAACAGTAACCATCCAGGAGGGTACTACTGTCCTGTCATACAAATATATAATAGAAGTCTGATAAATACTTTATCTTCTATCAGGATTACTTTTTTTTTTCCTTGTAAATGTGTAATTTGAAGGTATACCTTACTAACTTGTATGTATCATACATTTAACTTCATTTTTCTGCACGTTTCTTGTCACTATTCCCCCCCCCCCCCCCCCCCCCCCCCCGAAGTTCCTTTCTAATTGAGAAAGACTGATTTTAAATTGGGCCACAGGAACAGTGATTCTTGGAACCATTAGCAGGTGAAGCTTGTGTGTAGCTGCAGGATCAGAGCTAAATTTATAAAGTTTTTCTTTGGTATTTAATCGAGCATCATTTTTTAGTATTTGTTACTTGTGACGCTAGCTTCCTCCCCTTGTAACTCGTCCCATTAAATTGTTCTATTGATTCTGTTAAGACAACTTTCTGGTATCCTTTTGGTGCTAGGGAGTTATTTATTCTTAGTATCCTTTTATCTTGTGTGGTTATTCTCTCTCCTGTCAGTCAGTAAGGGCATGTCTACTTCTTTAGCCATTCACAACTTTTTTTTCTATGAATTAGCTTGTCCACTGCTGCACATTTCCATTTTGGCCTAGCATGTATTGTGAATATTTTTTTCTTGTAGCATCTCCACATATCTAAAGACGTTTTTAATATTGGGCAGTGTTCAGCGAGTTCCCTAGGATTTCATTAATATTTTCTAGCGACATTTCTGTCAGTTTTAAGTCATATTAGCCTTTCTTTCTGATGCTTCTGATAGTTTATAATGGTATTATTCATGTAGCCTGTGCTTGCATTCTCCCTCCCCCCCTTTTTTTTTTTTATGCTCTTTATCCATATTCAGTTTCATCAGCTGTCTGTTGTTCCACTTGCTCAGTCTGTCTGGATCTTCCTGCAAGGATAATTTTATTGCTTGAATAGGATCTTTGTATCATCAACAAACATGTTCATAAAGTTTGTCTTCCTGGAGGTTGCTCGCAAAAACTAGAAATATTACCGGGGCAAGCACTCATCCTTGTAGCACCTCACTAGTGACATTTTCCCATAAGGATAGTTTGCTTCCAAGTGGAAAATCTCATCCGCTGCAATAATAGATGTGATTTACAGTTTCCAGATTAGTTTTTCATTAAGAACTTTCTGAAAGCATTCTTGAAATCTAATTAAATGCACTGTCCATTCATTTCTTTCTTCAATAATCTGTGACTGTCATAGTAGCTAGTTTGGGTTTGACATTGTTATGCACTATGCAATATCATTGTCATTTGTGAATACGAGGTAGTGTTTTCTAGTTTTGTCACTTCTATCACTTGCTGGGTTCCAGTAAATTTATCACTATTGTTTGTTCTGTATACAACTTTATATGAATTACTACTTAGAATTTTCTGCTATACCTGTCTTGCATGGGTTCTACACACAAGTCACCTATAATTTAAATTCACAAAGTGTGAAATTATAGCAACAGCCAACACGTAGTATTAAACTGTACATTTTATTTTTTTATGGAACATTGTTATTGGCAGTAAATAAAAATAACATTCAATGGTATTTCAAACAGAATATCAATAAATTGCACTTTGTGGTACCTAGTCCCATAAGTGTTGCTTCTAACAAGTTGGCTAACTGCTGCTAAATGTACTGTCCTTGACCTTCCTGTTTCTAGTTGTATTTTAAGCACATCAGATTATTATCCTTCTGTCATTTAGTTTGCAATAAAGATTACATATTTGTTGGACTTCAAATATTCTTAATAGTAATAAATTTGATTTTAAATCCTTTGCTTTTCGGTGGATAGTAGCATGATGCAACTGGGAGGCGATTTTGGCGTAATTGTGTATAGACAATATTGTATTGAGCATGCATATTGACCATGTTGTATTGAGCTTACATGTAGAATTCTGAAAAAGCTCTTCCCTCTCTATTGCTCGTACTGTTTTCTTCTTTCTGTACATCAAGAGGCTACTTTTGGATAGGAAATATTAGAACATGTCAGATTTGTGTGCTGCATAAAATCTGTAGTTTATTGATAGAAGGATACAACTGTTTTATTCTGTTTTCGGTCATGTAATGTAATCCTGATAAGTTTGTTTTTGTTTTCCTTATTCTATTAAGCCTTTGGTAGTTTGTGAATAAATGGCCCCCTCTTGTCAATGACCATCGAATGTTTAGAGGGAACTGGCTATCTGGTGAAAGGGTTCAAATTAAGACCTAGTAATTGTATGTTGTGTGGTGTAAATATTATGCAGAGAATTCTTAGTATGGAAATTAGGAGGAGGTGTGGAGTTACTAAAAGTATTAGACAGAAGACTGAAGAGGGGCTATTACAACCCAGGAGTCCAAATGGCCTGTTATCCTGGGTGTAAAGGGAGCAAAATAAACACAGCAGAAAGGTTTTGACTTATATTATCCTTCACCAATTTAGAACAGCAATATGTACACTATATACAGTGATAGGTATTAGTGCACTCCACGGTAAGCAAGGCAGAATAGAAGCCACATGAGAGCAGACCGTGCTTCAACCAGCTCTAGAATGGGAATAACAAGGGCAGACAGGAGAGTGGTACCCACATAACCTCTGCGATTGCCAAAACCATCTTATTGGCTGGAACCTGGTTACTAGTTGAACGACGGGGCCCCATCGTCAACTCTTAGTTACCTGGTTCGCTGGTTGGGGGAGATAGCCTGTAAATGAGGGTGTGTACATGTGCCGAATAAAGGTTACGCACTCTTTGCATGCCACACCCTCACCCCGAGAAGGCTCAGGATTAGGCTGTCACCTCCCAGTGGTAACCGTGCTGCCATGGCACAAAATAATGGGACCGCCTTTCTTCTCCACCATCCAACTCTTAGATAGAGCTCAGCTTTTCTCGTGACAAAAAACCAAACCCTAAACTCAGAGTGAGACAGCAGTCAGTCGGGCTAGCATAGGTCCAAGATACAGGCGGACGGTAGCCCGCATCCCCTCGCAAAAAAAAAAAAAACCCACACCAGGGGATGAAAAAAAAAAGGCATGGAAAGGGTTACCACAAGTAACCTAACATCCTAACCTAATTAAATAATATAGTTAGACTCTAGATAAAGAGTCTGCCAACATATTTTCTTTGCCGGCAATATATTTAATTCTGAGCGAGTATGGTTGCATCCTTAAAACCCAATGCATGAGCCTTGTGTTGTGGTTCTTCATGGCTTGGAGATATACTAGAGGATTGTGATCACTGTAGACGGTGACCACCTGCGATGTCTGGCCCACATAAACATCGAAATGCTCCAAAGCCAGTACCAGCGCGAGGGCTTCTTTTTCAATGGTAGAGTAAGCCCTCTGATGCGGCTGGAACTTTGCAGAGTAGTAGGCTACAGGCTGCAACTCCTCGTTCTCGTTTTGCAATAGTACTGCCCCAACCCCAGACTCGCAAGCATCAACCTGTAATGAAAAAGGTTTGGAGAAGTCTGGAGACAAAAGAATGGGTGCAGTACACAATAATCTTTTTGCTTTGTCAAAAGCATTTTTACAGTCTGGGGTCCAATTAAAGGGAACTTAGTGACTGGTAAGAGAGGTAAGAGGGGCTACAATATCTGAGAAATTCTTACAGAATCTTCTGTCCAATTAAAGGGAACTTAGTGACTGGTAAGAGAGTTAAGAGGGGCTACAATATCTGAGAAATTCTTACAGAATCTTCTGTAAAATCCTATCATGCCTAGGAAACGTTGAAGAGATGTCCTATCATGAGGAACTGGATAATCTTTAATAGCAAGAACTTTAGCAAGTTTAGGAGCAACTTTACCACTACCTACTTCATGGCCTAGAAAAGTGACAGTGGCCTGGCCAAAGGAAGATTTAGATAAATTAACAGTTAAATGGGAACTCTGAAAGGTCTCAAAAAGAGCCTTAAGTCTAAGTAGGTGTTGATCCCAAGTATCAGACACCACAACAATATCATCCAGGTACGCTGCCGTGCCTTCAAGTCCTTTAATGGCCTGATGGATAAGTTTCTGGAATGAAGAGGGGGAGTTTTTCATTCCGAAGGGGGTAACTGTGTATTGATAATGACCTCCTGGAATTGCGAAGGCAGAGATTTCCTTCGCCTTATCCGTCAAAGGTACCTGATAGTAACCTTTAAGGAGATCTAACTTGGACACAAAAGTAGCCTTACCGACAAAGTCAATTACATCATCCAGACGAGGAAGAGGGTAAGCATCTGTGATTGTGACCTCATTCACCTTATGGTAGTCTGTGCACATACGAAACCCTCCATCAGCCTTTTTAACAAGGATGCACGGTGATGCCCATGGACTAGATGACTCCTCCACTAAACCATGCTCAAACAGAAATTCTACTTCCTGCTGAAGTATCCTCTGCTTTTCAGGATTAGCTCTGTAGGGGGAGAGTTTAATAGGTTTAGAGTTTCCCACATCTACATCATGATAACCTAACGTACATTTTTTTGGCACATCTGAAAAAATATTAGGATATGACTGTAGAAGCTCAGTTAAACTTGTTGCTTGCGTTTCAGATAGGAGTGAATGGAGATGCATGGTTTTTGGGACCTGATGAGCTGTTGGAGTGTGAGCAGGGTAATATTTTGTGAAGGGATTCAGAGAAACCGGTTAGCTGGACTTGAGTCCTGGAAATGGGAAGTACATTGCCTGCACTTTAAAGGAGGGGTTTGGGATATTGGCAGTTTGGAGGGACATCTAAGCTGTCGTGTCTGAGTGCCTCTGCAAAGACAGTGATTATGTGTGAGTGATGGTGAAAGTGTTGAACGATGAAAGTTTTTTCTTTCTTTTTGGGTCACCCTGCCTTGGTGGGAAACAGCCTACGTGTTAAAAAAAATGAACTGCAAGTAATATAATACTTTTAATTTATAAATTTTGAAAAAAAAAAAATTGTTTGAGGGAACGCATGTACCATGAAATTATTTGATACGTCTTCCCCAATTTAGAGGAATGAAGTAATGCTTAGTTTTGTAGTTAATTTACCAAGTCTGACTTTAAATTTAGTTAAAAGAAAACCATGGATGTGGTAAGTATTGCACCATACTGTATTATCCACCAATGGGGTACAGTTTATTAAGAAATTATCTTAAAAGCATGACTGGAGTAAGTGGTGGATTTTTGGTCTTCAAAAATGTAGAAAACTGAGTGTGGAAGTTGTCAGTGAAAAGGATTCATGAATGTAGATGTGTAAGTTGCTTAATGAGATTTATTTATGGCTCAAAACACAAAGGCAGTATAATGTGATCCTTTGACAACAATATACCTAAAGAGTGCACTTGATAGTCGCAAACAATTAACACTTGAAGTTGACGGCGCTACCTTTCCTTTTTCTTTTCTGAAAATCTGATCATGAACTACTTTTTGAAGTATACCACAAACCTTGATCTATCATGTGGTATTTTATACCATTTGTCTTCATTGGGATTTATTTATGCCGTATGATGAAAAAATGATCTTGCGATTTCTCAAAACTTTTGTAGAGTTTACCTTTACAGTTAATGCAATCTCTTGCTTATTTATTTAATTTGGCAACATGTTTTTAAAACTATTAATTTACTCAAGTTAATGCTCATTACTGATAAGTTTCAGTATTCCTCAACAGGCAAAACATATAGAGGAAAGTGAGAAACGGAGGAAAGAAGCAGAGGAAAAAGCAAGATCACAGACAGCAGAAGGAATATTGGCAGAAAAAATGAGACTTCAACAAATCCAAGAAGCTGCAGATTTACAACTTGCAAATGACCTTGTTGGGACTGGTAGCAATACTGAAGAAGGTGCGGCAGTAATATCTGATGAGGTTTAACTCTGGCTTATACTCAAAATCATAAATTTCTCCTCGTACATAAGAGGAAATAAAGATGGTTTACATATTCCTTCTTGGAGTACTGGAAACTACATAAGGTTATGTACTTATAATGCTGTTGTGTGGATGATTATTTAATCAAATTTATTTCAGAACTACAAAATACAAGGTCAGGCATTGAAATATAGAGCTTCTATTTTTTGTATCTTGTAGGCAGATACTAAACATACATATAGGTAGGACGGAACATCCATTAACCCTTTGACTGTTTTGGTCGTATATATACGTCTTACGAGCCAGTGTTTCAGACGTATATATACTCAATAATTCTAGCGGCTTCAAATCAATCGGAAGAAAGCTGGTAGGCCCACATGTGAGAGAATGGGTCTGTGTGGTCAGTGTGCACCACATAAAGAAAATCCTGCAGCACACAGTGCGTAATGAGAAAAAAACCCATCGTTTTTTTGGATTAAAACGCCGACTTTGAGGTGTATTTTCGTGTAGTATTTATCGATGTATTTGTGTTTTCATGGTCTTAGGTGATAAAATTGAAAACATATTACAGAAACAGAGATGATTTTTCATTACTTTGACACTGAAAACGACCTTGAAACTGAGCTCAAAGTAGCGGAAATGTTCGATTTTTACCAATGTTCAGGAGTAAACAAATCACACCACACGTCCAATACACGTCAACTGGGGAGTCTAATATTCTTTCACTAGCGCACTGATATTATTTATACCATTTTTGCAATAATGCAGTAGTCTGCATAACAGTAAATTTTGTATTTTTTTCTATGAATAAAAAATCAAAATAGAAAGCAATAATAATATAAGAGGGGCCTAGAGATGTGACTAATGAACAGAGGATATGTTATTTTAGTGCCAAGAATGTCTACCTTGTTTATTCTGGACCCTATTTTGAAATTGGCATCTTTTTTAGTTTGCGTGAAATTGGCCAAATTGCCAATTTCTGACCACAATATTGGGTAGTCCAAATTGGTAAATGGGAGGTTTCTTGTACTCATCTGATAGATAAAATGGAGTTCTAAAGAAATAGCTATGAGTTTGGTCAACTGGAACAACGGAATTGGCTGAAAATAGGGCTCAAAGTCGGCGAAATCGCCGATACGCATATGTCACCAAGACCGCTAACTTCGCAGGAGCGTAATTCCATGAGTTTTCGACCAAATTTCGAACTTTTGGTGTCATTACCATCGGGAAAAGATTCTCTATCATTTCATAAGAATTTTTTTTTTTTTTTTTTTTTTTTTTTTTTTTTTTTTTTTTTTTTTTTTTTCAAAAATTTAGCGACATAGAATGACAGTTTCAGAAAGGGGCCTGAAACAGTCAAAGGGTTAAGTCTTGATACCTGTGAAAGACTTGAGCAGAGAATTGGAGCTACTCTCCTATATTGCCTTTTCATTCCACAAGCTTCTGAATGACCCCTATGGATTTGGTGCTCCCTCCAATGACATTTAATAACATGGAACAGGATTGAGTCATTATTCTGGCAACAGAATTCTTTTAAGGGGCAGTTTTCAGGTCCTTGGGGGTCACAGTATAAAACTAAACAGAATATAATGTGGTTATTTTATTTATTAGTTGGTCTTTTAGCACAAGTAAATGACTGGGCTATGATCACCAGTTAACCACTTTTCTTGAATCTCTTTGCAGGTGTTGCCTTTCTTTCTTTGTGTCAAATTCGTGTTGCATATTGTCATGTGGTAATGACAATGCTTACAAGGCATGGTGTTGAGGATAGTCCCTTTTTTTTATACAGGGGATGCGAAGGCTTACTCAGCCCTGTAACAACTTCAGACAGTATTACCAAGGCTGGCTGGCTCCTCGGGAAAATTAATGAATAGAAAAAGAAATAATAATTCACAAAGATAAACACTATTATTTATTAATGCAAAGATAAAACACTGAAATATGAAGGTGTATCCTACTTGAAAGAAAAATGAAAAATGAAATGGAAAAATGACATTTGAATTCAACGCTAATATATACAGTGATACTGGGGTGTCTGGTTGAGGTTGACACCGTCTTGTAGAAATTGTAGCCGTTGCTGATGGGGGGGGGGGGATCACAGGTGTTTAGTGACAACCCAACTACTAGTTCTTCACAGAGTCTATAGCCTTGAATAGTCAGTCCAGATGACAGGAACACAGGTTCTTTACCACTGCAAAGATGAGGGGTAGTGTCCTGTACAATTAATCAGGTAAGTAGATAATGAAGTGACGTCCCAAGACCTTTTCAGTCCGTCTCCTTCAACACTTCTCGTTGGTTGGCAGGTGACCCGATCTGTCATTCCAAGCTGGAAAGAGAGACAGGTTACCCACTGCTTAAGAAAACACTCTCCATGATGAGTGTAAGATACTTAAAAAAGGTGGTGACTATCTAAAAGTCTCATGGGGAGCTTAAAACTGAAAGGACCACATTTATTATTGGTCAAAAGTGAAGCTTTCAACCAATATCCACTAGAATAGGAGCAGAGGCTTTTACTTAGTTGTGCTGGGAGCTGTGAGTCGAGTGATTACTGTTTGGCCGGAGCCCCACACGTCACCTTTCGGGGTGGGGAAAAAGGAGGGGAGGGGATAGCGGGAGCTAGACTGACTCTACCTTAACAAGCAGCCGGCAATCAAACTATCGTTACCATAAACTCGCTTGCTATTCCTATCTGTTGAACTTTTCCCTCACACTCCCCCATACCAAGACTTAGTCAAGGAGTATAAGAAGAATAGGCGAGGAAAAAGTTCTAATACTAAGTCGCATAAGGCAACAAATCTACTGACTGTCATGACTTAACCAGTCAGAGAAATAATTGGATGAACCATTGATATATACAATATGAAACTTAAAAGCTTGGAGTGCCAGTGTCCACCTTAAGAGGTGACTGTTGGTACCCTTAAGTTTCTAGGTATATAAAAGGTTTGTGATCTGTTTCTAAAATAAATTCTTTTCCCAGTAAATAAAATTTAAGTTTGGAGATATCCCACACAAGGGCCAAGCATTCCTTTTCTATGGTGGAGGATCTCGTTTCTGCAGGAAGACGTTTCCGGCTTAGGAAGCATACAGGGAAGGGAGTATCATCATGGTACTGTGGTAACACCACACCTAAGCCAGTATTGGAGACATCAGTCCTTAAACAAAACGGCTTATTAATATCTGGAATTTTGAGTATAGGGTCTTTAGAGAAGATGTCCTTAATCTCATTAAACTTTTCTCGAGCTACGTCGGAAAGTTCAAGAGGTTCCTTCAGACTTTTTAAGGTAGTCAGATAAGATGCCTGTAAGATCAGTGAGGTTCGGGACAAACCGTGCATAAAAATTTACAGAACCAAGAAAGCTACGCATGAGCTTCTTGGTTTTGGGGAATTTAAACTCTAATAAAGCTTCGATTTTACTGGGGAGAGGCTGCAAAGAGTTATTAGAAAGGATCAGTCCAAGATATCTAGTCTTGTTATACCCAAGGAAGCATTTCTTTGGCTTGGCAGTGAGGCCATGTGAGTGTAACCTACGTGAAACTGATGTTAATGTTTGGATATGCTTGCTCCACGTCGATGTCATTACGTAAATGTTATCAAAATAAACTGAAACATTTGACATATTACCCAAGACCTTTCTCATCAGTCTCACGTAGGTAGCACAGGCAGTTACCAAACCGAAGGGCATAGTTCTATACTGCATCAGTCCTTGGTGGGTAGGAAAAGCAGTGTACTGCTTAGAAGAAGGATCTAACATTACTTGATATGCCTGTGCAATATCAATCTCTGAAAAGAAGGAAGAGTCATAAAATTTGTGTAGATCGCTATCTATTAAGGGCATAGGCTCAGCATCCCACCGAGTTAGAGTATTAAGGCCTCTGAAGTCAATAGCAAGTCTATATGAATTATCCTCCTCCTTAACCATGACTATTGGTGAGCAATATGCAGATACTGAAGGTTCAGTGATCTTTAGTTTTAATAATTTGTCTACCTCTTGGTCAAATGTATCCCTAAGGTGAACTGGAACTGGGTATAATTTCCGTTTGATAGGATTGTCCGTGACGAAGTCAATTTTATGGACTACCGTGGAGGTGACACCTGGAATATCAGTAAAAACGTCTGAGAAGTTACTCACACATTGAAGTAGTTCATGTTTCTTATGGTCATCCAAAGACTCGTTAATATTAATGTTTGTTGCACCCGAGTGGTCAAGAGTCGCCAAGTCATGTAGTTCTCTGTCATAGTCTACATTAGAGGTGTCAATTACGCACACCTTACACTCCTCAGTAGTCTTATCAAGTTTGTGTGGAAAAACTAAATTAAAGTAATTCAAACAGTTAACCGAATTTCTTCGGTAATATTTCTTAAGAATGTTGATATGATAGAGCTTAGGTTTCCCCTTGACTTCTATGAGGTAATCAACCTTCCCACAAATTTTTAATACCTTATATGGACCTTTCCATGCTACTAATAATTTATTTGACTTGATAGGCAAAAGTACCAGAACTTCATCCCCTACTTTAAAACATCTCCTTTGACTTTTGGAATCAAAATAGGTTTTGTACTGGTTCATTGACAAGCTTGTTTTTCGAAACTGTCAGAGGTCTCCTCAAGTTTGGATCTAAGGTCAAGGAGAAACTGATAAGAAGACTGAACCTCAGCATTCACGTCCTCATTAGTCCATAAATCATGAAGGATGGACAATGGACCTCTGGCCTGTCTACCATAGAGAAGTTCAAAAGGTGAAAACCCCAGAGAGTCACTGGGAACTTCCCTCATGGCAAACAAAGCGCAGGGTAGGTAACGATGCCACTCCTTAGGTTTAAGGGAGCAAAGTTTCCTTAAAATGGACTTGAGAACCGAATGCTGGCACTCAATCCTCCCATTACAGCTGGGATGATATGGTGTTGTGAAGAGAGGCTTCACTCCCAAAAGTTGGTAGAGATGTTACATTAAGTCTGATGTGAATTGTGTCCCACAGTCAGACAAAATCTCTCTAGGAATGCCCAGTCTGGAGAAGATGGACAAAAGGGCTTCAGCCACCTCTGTAGTAGTTATGGTCTTTAACCCTTTGAGGGTTTTGGTCGTACTAGTACGTCTTACGCGTAGGGGTTTTTGACGTACTAGTACGCATAAATTCTAGCGGCCTCAAATCTCGCAGGAAAAGGCTGATAAGCCTAGATGTGAGAGAATGGGTCTGTGTGGTGGGTGTGCGCAGTAGGAAAAAAATCTGGGACCCAGTGGTGCATTGTGGGAATGCCATCATAGTACACAATTTCCACCGTGCCCTGCGGTAAGAAGTTCCTCACTCCTCGGCGAATTGGGACACTTTTGTTCCCCAGTGACAGTTCTAATACAGATGGAAGTGACAGTGAAGATGAGTTTCAAGGTTCTGGTGAGGTTTTGACCGAAACTAATGACCATAATATGGGTAATAGTGAGGAAAACCCAGACAACCCACAGCCTTCCACCTCTGGTGCTGGGCCGTCTTGTTCACGTTCAGTTGTACCAGAATCAAAGAGGAAACTCCTATTTTCCAAAATCCCAGACTCAGATGTGAGCATTGGTGATGATAGTGATAGTGATTATGAACTACAAGCTCTTCAAACTTGTTCCAAGAATGGAGGAGGAGGAGGAGGCAAGAGGAGGAGGAGGCAAGAGGAGGAGGAGGCAAGAGGAGGAGGAGGCAAGAGGAGGAGGAGGCAAGAGGAGGAGGAGGCAAGAGGAGGAGGAGGAGGAGGAAGAGGAGGAGGAGGAAGAAGAGGAGGAGGAGGAAGAAGAAGAGGAGGAGGAGGAAGAAGAGGAGGAGGAGGAAGAAGAGGAGGAGGAGGAAGAAGAAGAGGAGGAGGAGGAGGAAGAAGAAGAGGAGGAGGAGGAGGAAGAAGAAGAGGAGGAGGAGGAGGAAGAAGAGGAGGAGGAAGAAGAATACATAATGATAACAATAATACATAATAATAATAATACATAATAATAATAATACATAATAATAATACATAATAATAATAATACATAATAATAATACATAATAATAATACATAATAATAATACATAATAATAATAATACATAATAATAATAATACATAATAATAATAATACATAATAATAATAATACATAATAATAATAATACATAATAATAATACATAATAATAATAATACATAATAATAATAATAATAGGTAATAATAATAATAATAATAATAGGTAATAATAATAATAATAGGTAATAATAATATATAATAAATGTTCACCCATGACAGTAACAAGATAAGGGGAGATAACATCTGATAAGTGCTGACGTTTGATGAGGGTAAATGAGGGTAGAGCTGATACCAAAAGATGAGATGAACATCGCCCTCCCTTTGTTTTTGCTGGTATACTAACATTTCTGTCTGTCTATTTGCCTGTCTGTCAAGCTCCCTGTCTATCCGTTTAGCTCTGTCTCAGAGAGCCACAAGACTGCGTCATCACTTTTACTCACATCTTCAAGCAGAGTATAGCATTTTGTCTGGGTTTCTTGGGTTATCCTAGGTAATTTATACTATGTATACTTGTATTTATGTGTACCTGTGAGACAGAGATAAACAGACAGATAGAATGAGGGAGAAAGATAATTAGAATGGAGGAAGGGAAGCAGCATCCGACCCCATTGTTTTGACAGGCGGGAGGGGGAGTGAGTAATGAGACAATATGTCATTTTGACAGCTGCCGACTCCTGGTAATTTACACTATGGAGGAGGAGGAGAAGGAGAAGGAGGAAGAGTAGGGGGAAGAGGAAGAAGAAGAGGAGGAGGAGGAGGAAGAGTAGGAGGAAGAGGAAGAGGAGGAGGAAGAGGAATAGTAGGAGGAAGATTAGGGGGAAGAGGAGGAGGAGGAAGAGTAGGAGGAGGAGGAAGAAGAGGAGGAGGAGGAGGAAGAGGAGGAAGAGGAGGAGGAGGAGGAGGAGGAAGAGGAGGAGGAGGAAGAGGAAGAGTAGGAGGAAGAGGAAGAGTAGGAGGAGGAAGAGGAAGAGTAGGAGGAAGAGGAAGAGTAGGAGGAAGAGGAAGAGTATGAGGAAGAGTAGGGGGAAGAAGAGGAGGAGGGTGGAACACTAGTACACTGGTATTGGTACACTAACATTTCTGTCTGTCTATTTGTCTGTCTGTCAAGCTCCCTGTCTATCTGTCTATCCGTCTAGCTCTCTGTCTCAGAGAGCCACAAGACTGTGTCATCACTTTTACTCACATCTTCAAGCAGAGTATAGCACTTTGTCTGGATTTCTTGGGTTATCCTAGGTAATTTATACTATGTATACTTGTATTTATGTGTACCTGTGAGACAGAGATAGACAGACAGATAGAAAGAGAGAGACAGATTGAAAGAGATAGAATGAGGGAGAAAGATAAAACACCATTGTGTATGACACCATGTTTCAGAGTTCCACAAGCTGCAGAACTAATAGGAATATGTTCAGTGACTGTATATTGGTATATATATTATAGAACAATAATAATAAACAATGTTTTGTATTGTTTGTTTTTGTAAACAAGTTTTGTAAACAATATATTGATAATTATGTTTGTGTGCTTATTGTGTTGTATACAACGAGTGTATATATGTACATTGCACCTTACTTTGGTCTCACAGGCCACATAAGTTATGTGAAAAAATAAAATAGTGAAAAAAACAACAAACCTTCAAATACAAGTAAACTAAAGTTTACCGGGTGAGCGGCAGTCGCCGCTGTTGCCATACGCGGCTCATTTTCTGCAAACTTCATGCATCCATATCTCCGTAAGTATTGATGGTAAATTTTTTTTTGTTTATCCTATAATGTTTAGAAAAAAAAACTATTTTTTCATAAGAAAAAATAATTTTTTGTTTTTTTTTGAAATTTGGCCGACCCTGAGAACGAGTTTCGGAGAGGGCCTGTCGACCCTCAAAGGGTTAAGGGTACAGCTTCAGGGAAACTCGAAGCATAATCAACTAATGTTAATATATATCTATGTCCCCCAGACCTCTTCAAGGGGGGCTCCTTGGCGTGGTGAAGAGGCTCTTGGTCTGAGGAATTAGACCTGTCGGTCTTCTTCCTCAGACCGAATCTAATTACCCCCCAATCTCCCCTCCCCTATCTCATCCTCCCCTTTTTCCTTTCCTCCTCCTCCTCCCCACCCCTCCCTTTTGTCCTTCCTCTTCTTGGCCTTTGGGATTTCTCCCAAAGGCGCGCTAGTTCCTAGGTAGGGGAAAGGATACCGGGGTCCATCCCATTCCGTTGAGGTTCTTGGCGGTGGCGTAGTGTGCCGTGGAATCTGGATCGCCTGGGGATGTCCCGATCCCTCTCCGGTATCCCGGAGTAGCTTTGGGTGTCTTTCGGGCGACGGGTGTATCTCTGGAAGCCACCTTTCGGATTCCGGGGGTGGTGGCCGAAGGAGGTATGCTTTGTGGCGGATATCCGGCCGCCCTCTCTTTTGTCCACCGAGGTAGCTCGGCAGATGTGAGGTTCCTATCCCGGATTGCTGGTTTACTGGCATGAAGGGTAGGGTATGGCACGGGTTCCATGCTGCATCTGCGCTACTAGCGGTGCTGAGGTCCTCTTGGGCGCGGAGGGAGATTTCCGGCCCTTTCATTCCTCCTGGGAACTATTCTTCCCCGCTCCCCCCTTTTTTTATTCTTTTTTTTTTTTATTTTTATTTTCTTTTCTTTCTTTTTTTTCTTAAAAACAAAAAGCAAAGGAGTAACCTAACCATGGAGAACCCAATCCATGAGCCCACTACCCCCAGGCCCCTTCTTGATACTGCACCCCATTCTGACCCTGCCTTGTTTTTAGACCACTCTTCGGACACTCCTGATGCCCCTGTACCTCTTGCTGGTGCTGTTTCCTCACCCGCTTCAGGTACCGGGGCTTCGACTGACTCCTTCGATTTGTCTGAACTCCACTCTCCTTTGACTATGCTTCCGGCTTCTCCCTCTAGGGTACGGCAATTTTCGAATCGCCCGCCCATTTCACGCCGGACCAACTCCGGTCCTACTCCTAAACGCCAACGTCAATGTCAATCTCCTGATGATGCTCCTTCGTTACCTTCCCATTCTACTCGGAAAAGACCGACACGTCATGCACTCCCTCTCCACGCTCAGTTTCGGACCACACAATGGACTAAATTCTTTACTTTAAGACCGACTTTTTCTTCTGCCTACCTTTCTGACCATAGTATTGGCAAAGCGCTCCTGCGTCATGTTGGTAGAGATATTTCATTTCATGCTCTCGAGAGCGGTACACGCATCGTCACTGTCCAGAATGCTACCCAAGTTCATGATCTTTCTCTCCTTTCGCATATAGATACTACTCCTATCACTATTGAAAAACATCTTTCTCTCAATTCTTGTAGTGGTACTGTCATTCTGCCCCATACCATAGTCCAACAGAATTTCCAGTAATGTGGCAATGACATTCTTGAACAGCTGGAACTCCAGGATCTCCCAATCCTCAAAGTAGACACTTATGTCCTTCCTGCCCGTGGGCGGAGACGTTACCCTTGCAATGTAGCTTGTTTAACTTTTGACAGCTGAGAACTCCTGTCCTCTGTATATGTCGCGGGACATCGGTTACAAGTTCGAAAGGTGATACCTACACCGCAACAGTGTAGAAATTACTGGCGTTTTGGTCACCCAGCGAAATATTGCAGATCTATGGCCAAATGCCCAGTCTGTGGTGCCGACGACCATTCTAATACATCTTGCAGTCAACCTCCATCTTGCCTTAATTGTAATGAAGCTCACCCTTCGTACTCCCGCCGTTTCCAGGTCTACTTAAATGAACGTGAAATCCGTTGCCTCAAAGAGGCAGAAGGTCTCCCTTGTGCTATGGCAGTTACTCATCTCCGCCTCCAAGGGAGACTACCCCGTGTTTCTTATTCTCGTGTTTCAAAACATCCCCCCACTTCCGGGGTCCCATCTTCTGCAGCCTCCTCTGTTGTTACCCCTCCCATAGCCACTCCGGCATCTAATCCTTTTGCTGTCCTTGGCTCTGACGTCCAGACTACAACTCGGTCTGTTCTCACATCTTCGCGTCCTTCCTCACAAGACCTCGTATGACACCTAATACCAATCGCTCCTCTACTTCTCAGAAGTCCAAAAAATCCACATTGCTCAAATCTTCTTTGCCCCTTCCTTCCCTTCTTCCACCTCCACACTTTACCTTTCCAGTCTCTGTGCCTAGTTCTTCCCCTCTCTCTGGCTCTATTACAAGTGTGGAGATTCATCCTCCTCCTCGTACTATGCCTTCCACCCCCGTCCCCTCCCAAGTTTCTCCCTCTTCTGCCACCTCCCAGGTTTCTGCCTCTTCTGTCCTCCCCCCCCACACTTCATCTCCAGTCCCTTACACTCTTTCCTCCCTCTCTACTTTGGTACAGTCCATTACTGTCCCAATCTTTACTCACCCTTCCCCTTCTAACTCCAATATGGTCTCCCATACATCTTTGAATTCAGAAACACTTGAAGCCATTTCAGAATATATTGCAGAGACTAAACCTTCAATGGACACTGATTCACTTCCTGTTCCTTCTCTTCCCTCTCCTCCATCTTCACAACCCCATTCTTCGCAATGCTCCGTTCCTTCGCTGCTTGAACGTCTTCCAATGCCACCACATGTTGACTTTTCTAACCCCTCTAGTCCGTAGGTGCCTTTCCCTACGGATTCCTGGTATTTTCTTCAACGCCAATCATGGCCTATTTACAGTGGAATATCCGCGGCCTCGGGTAATCGGGGTGAGCTTCAGATGTTGCTTTCCAGGTTTTCCCCTGTTGGTGCTTACTTACAAGAGCCAAAATTACACTCGGCTGTTTTCCAACCTATCTCAGGCTATAATTTATTGTATTCTTCGGATCCTTTCTCAGATGGGACCTTTAATGAAAGTGCCCTTCTACGCAATGATATTCTGTGCTGTCAACTATTTGTCCATACCTCGCTGCATTACACTGCAGCCCGTATCCACTTGAATAAGTGATTTACAATATGTTCTTTATATCTCTCTCCTTCTCGAGCATTTTCTATCCCAGACTTTACCTTTCTTGTTTCATCCTTACCACCACCACTTCTGTTACTTGGTGATTTTAATGCCCACCATTTCCTCTGAGGGGGGGTCTCATTGTGACTCGCGTGGCATCCAGTTGGAGGCTTTTCTCGCCTCTCACCCCCTCCATGTTTTAAATACGGGTACTCCCACCCATTTTGATCCTCGTACTCATACTCTCTCTTGCATCGATCTATCAGTCTGCTCTTCCTCCACTGCACTAGACTTCACCTGGTCTGTTCATTTTCCAATCATTCTTACTTCTCCTTCCTATTCACCACCTTTCCGTAGCCCTCGCTGGCAATTTGATCGGGCAAATTGGGATCTTTACTCGCAACTCACTGCTTTTAGTGAGGTTCCTTCTTCATCCTCCATTGATGAGCTCCTACACCTCTTCTCGACGTCAGTTTATACCGCAGCTTCTCATTCTATACCCCAAACCTCAGGCAGGCATTCTCAGAAGTGTGTACCTTGGTGGTCTCCTGCTTGTGCTCGTGCAGTACGTTTGAAACGCGCTGCATGGGGCAGGTACCGGTACAATAGAACCGCTGAGAGACTTCTTGATTTTAAGCAGAAGCGTGCGATCGCTCGCCGTGTCATCCGTGAAGCTAAACGCACTTGCTGGCGAGACTGTTTCCACCATCACCTCTGCTTCTTCTATGAGTGCAGTCTGGAAAAAAAGTGAGGAAATTGAGTGGTAAATACTCTCCTGACCTGGCTCCTGTTCTACGGGTCGCTGGTGTTGATGTAGCAAACCCTCTCGACGTTGCCATTGAACTTGGCACACATCTGGTCCGTATTTCCCGGGGGCTCCATCTATGCCCCTCGTTTCTTTCCTCAAAGTCTGCCAGAGAGTTAGTACCCTTGGACTTTTCTTCTCTCAGAGAAGAACAGTATAATGTGCCTTTTACACTTCAAGAACTGGAGGCAACGCTCTCGGCTTGCCGATCATCGACAGCTGGGCCTGACAACATTCATATTTGTATGTTACAACATTTACATTGTCAGCCCTTTTAGTCCTCTTACACCTCTTCAATCTTATTTGGGCACAAGGAGTTCTTCCCCAGCTGTGGAAATCTGCCATTGTTCTCCCTTTCCGCAAACCGGGTACTACAGGACATGATGCCTCCCACTGTCGTCCCATCGCTCTTACTAGTGCAGTTTGCAAAGTGATGGAACGTCTCGTAAATCGACATTTAATGTGGTATTTAGAGACACACAACAGTCTATCCGCTAGTCAATATGGCTTTCGTAAGGGCCGTTCTACCATAGACCCCTTACTACACTTTGATACGTATGTTCGTAATGCCTTTGCGAATAATCACTCGGTTATTGCCATATTTTTTGACCTTGAGAAGGCATATGACACAACTTGGAGGTATAATATTTTGGCCCAGGCCCACTCCTTAGGCCTCCGAGGCAATCTACCATCCTTCCTTAAGAACTTTTTAACTGACAGACATTTCCGTGTTCGAGTCAATAATGTTCTTTCCCCGGACTTCGTCCAAGCTGAAGGTGTCCCCCAGGGATGTGTTCTAAGCACAACACTTTTTCTCCTTGCTATAAATGATTTGACCTCTGTCTTCCACCCAATATTTGGTCATCACTCTATGTTGATGACTTCGCTATTGCTTGTGCAGGCGCTGACTGTCATCTCATTGCAGTTTCTCTCCAGCATGCGGTCGACCGTGTCTCCACTTGGGCCACCACGCATGGGTTTAAAATTTCAAGTACCAAAACTCGCCAAATTACTTTCACTAGACGCTCTGTCATCTCCGATCATCCTTTGTATCTCTATGGCTCCCGTATCCCTGAACGTGATACAGTCAGGTTTCTAGGCCTTCTCTTTGACCGTAGGTTATCCTGGAAGCCTCTCATTACCTCTCTGAAGGCAACTTGTCACAGCCGGCTAAACCTTCCTAAAACCCTTGCTCATTTTTCCTGGGGAGCTGATCGTCGAACTCTGCTTCGCCTACATTCAGCCCTCGTTTTATCGAAACTCGATTATGGTGACCAGATTTATTCAGCGGCCTCTCCTGCTACTCTCTCTAGCCTTAACCCTATCCATCACCAAGGATTACGTTTGTGCCTTGGTGCTTTTCGCTCTTCCCCTGTTGAGAGCCTCTATGCAGAAGCGAATGTTCCATCCTTGTCTGATCGCCATGATGCCCATTGCCTTCGCTACTATGTACGCTCTCACTATCTCCACAATCCTTCCATTTATAGAATGGTCACCGATATTAATAGACATTCTTTATTCTTTCGCCGCCCCTGTTTGCTCCGTCCCTTTTCTCTTCGCCTACATTCACTCTTGTCTTCCCTTCAGTTACCACCTTTATATGTTCATGTAACATCTCACTTTTCCCTACCCCCCTGGGAAGTTCCAGCTGTTCGGGTCTGTTCTTTCTCACTCCCGTGCTCGAAAGCTCAACTGCCTACAGTGGCTTCCCGCTCTTTTTCTTGATCACTTCCACTCCCATTCTCATGCCATCGCTGTGTACACAGATGGCTCTAAGTCTTCAGACAGCGTCGGATTCGCAGCAGTGTTTCCGGACAGCGTCGTGTGGGGGCATTTACTATCTTCGGCTAGCATTTTTACTGCTGAATTGTATGCCATTCTTGCAACACTTACTCGTATTGCATCTATGCCTGTGTCATCATTTGTGGTAGTCTCAGACTCCCTTAGTGCTCTACAGGCTATACGAAAATTTGATACATCTCACCCCCTAATTCTCCGTATCCAACTTTGGCTACGCCGTATCTCTACGAAGCATAAAGATATTATTTTTTGTTGGGTCCCTGGTCATGTCGATGTACAGGGCAATGAACAGGCAGACACTGCTGCGCGGTCAGCAGTACATGACCTACCAATTTCCTATAGAGGTGTTCCATTTCTGGACTATTTTGCTGCAATAGCTACCCACCTTCACGCCCGTTGGCAACAACGTTGGTCAACTCTGCTTGGTAACAAACTTCATTCTATTAAACCGAGCATAGGTTACTGGCCGTCTTCTTGTCATCAGTGCCGTGGTTGGGAGACCACTCTCTCCCGTCTTCGCATTGGCCACACTCGTCTTACTCACGGGTATCTCATGGAGAGGCACCTTGTACCTCTCTGTGAGCAGTGTCAAGTTCCTGTATCGATTAGCCACATTCTGTTAGACTGCCCTCTCTATCAACGAGCACGCAGAATTTACCTCCAACGCCGTCTTCGTTCTACTACTCTCTCTTTACCTTCCCTTCTTGCTGATGGACCCTCCTTTAATCCTGACTCTCTCATTGACTTCTTGACAACGACTGATTTACTCCACAAACTCTGATGATGATACCTTACGCACTCCCCTCAGCCCTTTCTAGCTCAGTCTCTTGCTGCCCTTTACCCTTTCACCATCCACTGCTCCGCTGTTATCCGTAACCTATTACTCATCCACCTCCCTTTTGCCACCTGATACCCTCGCTTCCTTCCTGCCCTGCAGCGCTGTATAGCCCTTGTGGCTTAGCGCTTCTTTTTGATTATAATAATAATAATAATATGTCCCCCAGATGAAAGTGGTGATAAAGGACCAACGATGTCAATAGCTATTCTTTCAAACGGTACCGTAAAGATTGGCATTTTGACCATAGGTACTCGCCTGGTACCTCGGGAGGATGACAGTTGGCAAACTTTACACGATCTACAATAGGTAGTAATATCTGAGGACATTTTGGGCCAAAAATAGGTTTTCCTAATTTTATTTAAGGTTTTACGATGCGAGAAATGTCCGGCCACTGGCAGGTCATGAGCCATTTTAAGAACAGTCTCTCTGCATTGACTTGGAACAACTAAGATGGAATAGTCTATCTCATCTGAATTTAATTTGAATACTGATTTATACAAGATACCTTTTATATATTCAAATTTATATGAAAAGTTTTTCCTTTGGATGACTTGATTTTGTCTAGCTGCAGTATGGCAATTCTGAAGAGAAGGGCAGTTACGTTGTAAATTGACAAAGGAGTCCTTCGATATATCTAAAGGCTTAAAGTCAGGGAAAATCAAAGGATGGACAGTAGGAGAAGCCTGGGCTTTGGTCTGATCCCTAGTCAAGATGTTTATTGTATCAGAGGTGATATCCTCACTTTCATCTAACAAGTGAACCGGTGATTCTACTATCTCGCTTTCAAGAGTAGTATCACTGGTTTCTAACCCCACATGAATATCCCAAGACATTGCATCATCTGAACTTTCGAGGGGCTTCTCTGACTCTACAGGAAGAGGAGCTGAAAAACTGATGTCCATCTTTGGTGATGAAAGGTCAACCTCAGAAGGAAGAATGGCACCTTTTACATTACCTATTAGTACGGAACAAGAAGTGGTGGGAGCTAGTACGGCTTCAGATCAACCTGTGAACCATTTAGACCTAATGTAACAACGGATGGTAGGAAAAGTGTCTGTACGGCCCAAGTAGTCTGAAAGTATAGCAGAGGAATGAGTTGTCAAAGTTAGGGAACAGCTTATCAGAAATGACTATACATGTGCATCCAGTGTCTCGTAAAATGGTAGATACATTAAGTCCGTTAACTGTTCCTGAACAGAAGGGGGCCTGGTCATTACAGTCTTTAAAACATCTTTCAACTTTTTGTACCTTCCTAGAAGGACAATTGGGACGTTATGTCCCTTAACACCACATAAATGACAAACAGGAATAGAAGAAGTTAGTTTGCTTTCTATTAGAGGCTCTGTTTTCTTTTGATCTGGTGAACCCTTGCCCTTAGGGTTCGATCCCTTTTGGTCTTTATAGGAATTGTGTGCCTCAGCATACAAGTCAGCGGCCTCAGCAACTTCATCAGCTTTAATCAGGTTGCGCTCTCTAACGAATGTTCGTATTTGGTGGGGAAGAGCTGTCAGGAACTGGTCAGCAACCATGAAATCTCTAAGAGATTCATAATTGTGATTAATTCCTGAACTCTCTATCCAAAAGTCGAACAAACAAAAGTGTGTTACCTGTAACTGCTGAAAGTTTTGGCCATGCTGTAAGGTGGCATACCTGAAATCTTTCCTATAAGAATTTGTGGTTTTTTGATATGCTTTAAGGATTGCCTTCTTCAGTAGGTTATAATTACATATGATATCCTGCGACAAAGTTGCATAAATATTCAAAGCTGTACCAGAAAATAACATTCCTAACCTGGTAGCCCAGGTGTCAGCAGGCCATTCACAGAGGGTAGCGGTATTTTCAAACCTGATAATGTATGAAGTAATGTCTTCACCCTCTGTGAAGGGAGGTAAATTAGGTGTTGGAATATGTGCACTAGCTGCATGATGTTCAGTTACTCCTTCCTCTAATTGTTGTTGCGTAAAAGTTAACTTTTTATTCTCTAATTCAAGGCGAGATTTTTCGAGCTCGCGATCTTTTTCTCTCTCGCAGTTCATTCTCTCTAGCTTTTTCCTCAACTTCTCTATCTTTTGCTCTTTCCTCAAGTTCTCTTAACCTAACTTGTTCCTCACGTATTTTAGCTTGTTCCTCACATATTTTAGCTTGTTCCTCACGTACTTTAGCTTGTTCCTCATGTACTTTAGCTTGTTCCTCACGTATTTTAGCTTGTTCCTCATGTATTTTAGCTTGTTCCTCACGTATTTTAGCTTGTTCCTCACGTACTTTAGCTTGTTCCTCACGTACTCTAGCTCTCTCCTAACGATCAAGTCTATCACGCTCCTTTTTGTCTTCTCTCTCTTTCTAATTGTCTATCTTGGTTTTCTTTCAATTCGATGTCTCTTCTTTTTCTCCTCTCTTTCAAGGTTCTTTCTCTCCTTTCTTTCTCTTTCCTGGATCTTAGCTCTAATGAAAGCTTCTAAATTCTTCCCCGTTATTCCTAACTTACTCCGTGTTCATCCAAAACTGGTATTCCTCCATACTTGCAAGAATAACTTAAACTACCAGGGGAAAATGAAACGGATATATCAAGGAAAACGGAGGGTTCAATTTCTGCTCCGCTCAAACTGTAAATAAATCGGAGGGTTCGATCCTTGCTTTGATTAAACGTGTGAATGAAAACGGAGGGTTCTATGCCGGCTCCGAGCAAGCAGTAAGTAGAATGGGGTCCCTTGACCATCCAATCTTCTCACCAACAAAAAATCAAGAGTGTCCTACAACAGTTCCCTTGATATAATAAAGAGCTCAATGAAACAACTTGTCACTGGAAAATCTCGGGGTCCCTAGAGTCTATTCCTCCAAATCGTTTCAAGCTCAAAAATAAAGGCGACAGAATTAACTAATACTATATCCTGCCTGACTTGACTTACAATAAATTGAGACTAAAACAATCGCCAAATCTTTTAAATACCTATACTGTAGTCCTACCATAGAGAATGATTACTCATGGCTGGTGGTAACCGTTTGTGGTATGCGGCGTTGAAGTTTCAATGATAGATTCGAGATGGAGTTGGATCTTGATTCAGTAGAGTTGATCCTGGCAAGGTCGCCACTTGTGAAGGCTTACTCAGCCCTGTAACAACTTCAGACAGTATTACCAAGGCTGGCTGGCTCCTCAGGAAAATTAATGAATAGAAAAAGAAATAATAATTCACAAAGATAAACACTATTATTTATTAATGCAAAGATAAAACACTGAAATATGAAGGCGTATCCTACTTGAATGAAAAATGAAATGGAAAAATGACATTTGAATTCAACGCTAATATATACAGTGATACTGGGGTGTCTGGTTGAGGTTGACATCGTCTTGTAGAAATTGTAGCCGTTGCTGATGGGGGGGGGGGTCACAGGTGTTTAGTGACAACCCAACGACTAGTTCTTCACAGAGTCTATAGCCTTGAATAGTCAGTCCAGATGACAGGAACACAGGTTCTTTACCACTGCAAAGATAAGGGGTAGTGTCCTGTACAATTAATCAGGTAGGTAGATAATGAAGTGACATCCCAAGACCTTTTCAGTCCCTCTCCTTCAACACTTCTCGTTGGTTGGCAGGTGACCCGATCTGTCATTCCAAGCTGGAAAGAGAGACAGGTTACCCACTGCTTAAGAAAACACTCTCCATGATAAGTGTAAGATACTTAAAAAAGTGGTGACTATCTAAAAGTCTCATGGGGAGCTTAAAACTGAAAGGACCAAGTTTAATATTGGTCAAAAGTGAAGCTTTCAACCAATATCCATTAGAATAGGAGCAGAGGCTTTTACTTAGTTGTGCTGGGAGCTGTGAGTCGAGTGATTACTGTTTGGCCGGAGCCCCACACGTCACCTTTCGGGGTGGGGAAAAAGGGGGGGGAGGGGATAGCGGGAGCTAGACTGGCCCTACCTTAACAAACAGCCGGCAATCAAACTATCGTTACCATATACTCGCTCGCTACTGCTATCTGTTGAACTTTTCCCTCACAGGGGATGCAACAAGAACAAGAAGATATGGTTGGAAACGCATATCCAAATGAATCACAAATAAAGCTTTTCAACTTAGGTTGAACAGTGACAGACGGGAAGTGGAATCTATAAAATATGTACCAGTGTTTGCTAGGGAGGATGGGTTGCATATTATGCTCTTGACAAATTTATTGCTTCTTTTTTCTTCAAGAGTGGTGCTTTGATGCCGGTAAAGGGCCCTTGATCCAAGACAATAAAGCTACCCCTCTGCTCACCTTCTCTTCCTTGAATTAAACCTAATTGCCTGAATCCCAGGGTGCTGTATGACATTTATAGATTTAACACTTCTCGTCGATTTTATAATAGTAATATTAATGTTTCCTCTTATCAGTTATTTTCTAAACAAAATTAATGGTTTTCTATTTACCCCTGGAGCTCAAAACTTTACTGGTCTCCACAACTGTCCCACCTTTGCATTAAGGTCTCAAAAGTCAGAACACTATCATTTTGTTCCATATTCTCTAAACTTTTATTTTTCTCTTGTTTTTGTTCCTTCATTATTTTTCTCACCACCTTTCTGTTCTTTTGTTTTTAATATTTTTTCTCATCCATATTATCTATTCCAATTTTTCTTTTTCTCAGCCTCCCCAATGCTTTCCCTTCTTTTTGCAATACAAAAGGGAAAAATATCCCCACCACTTATTCCGAAAGAGATGTTGGGTTCTTATTCCTGCAGGTACTGCAAGGAGAGTGGCACCCCTCCCAGAGAACACTTTCTAACCTCAGGCACAAACCCTGCCACTTCATTGTTTTACATCCTACTTACATTTTAAACCACCTATTTCTTAAATTTAAATATTTAAACCCTTCTTTCCACCACTGTTTATTTTATCATCACCACTATTCCTCTAGGTTTGTTTCCTGAGACAACCGTCTCGATTCCTTTACTTCCTCCCTATTCAAGCTCGCTACCCCTCTCGCAATTAGTTTCACTCAGTGCTAGAAAATTAATCTTCCTTTCATTAATCATGTGTTCTTAAAAACCTGTACTAGCTTCACATTCCATTGAGACAACCCAGTTTTAAAAAGAAAATTATTTATAGTAATATTTTTTATTAACACGTCGGCCGATTCCCACCAAGGCAGGGTGGCCTGAAAAAGAAAAACTTTCATCATCGTTCACTCCATCACTGTCTTGCAGCATTAACACCCCTCTTTCAGAGTGCAGACACTATACTTCCTATCTCCTGGACTCAAGTCCGGTTTGCCAGTTTCCCTGAATTCCTTCGTAAGTGTTACTTTGCTCACGCTCCAACAGCACGTTAAGTATTAAAACCTATTTGTCTCCATTCACTCCTATTATATACGCTCACGCATGCTTGCTGGAAGTCCAAGCCCCTCACATACAAAACCACCTCCTTTACCCCCTCCCTCCAACCTTTCCTAGGTTGACCCCTATGCCACCTTCCCTCTACTACAGATTTATACACACTCGAAGTCATTCTGTTTCGTTCCATTCTCTCTACATGTCCAAACCACCTCAACAACCCTTCCTCAGCCCTCCGGACAAAAGTTTTGGTAGTCCGACACCACCACCACCTAACTTCCAACCTACGAATTCTCTGCATTATATTCACACCACACATTGCCCTCAGACATGACATCTCTACTGCCTCCAGCCTTCTCGCTGCAACATTCATCACCGATGCTTCACACCCATATAAGAGTGTTGGTAAAACTATACTATAGTAATAACATACCATAAAAGAGGAGGCGGTTGGAGGCAGTGATGTTCTGTCTAAGGGCAATGTGTGGTGTGAATCTTACGCAGAAAATTCGGAGTGTGGAAATTAGGAGAAGGTGTGGAGTTAATAAAAGTATTAATCAGAGGGCTGAAGAGGGGTTTTTGAGGTGGTTTGGTCATTTAGAGAGAATGGATCAAAGTAGAATGACTTGGAGAGTGTATAAATCTAAAGGGGAAGGAAGGCAGGGTAGGGGTCGTCCTTTGAAAAGGTTGGAGGGAGGGGGTAAAGGAGGTTCTGTGGGAGAGGGGCTTGGACTTCCAGCAAGCGTGCATGAGCATGGTAGATAGGAGTGAATGGAGACGAATGGTATTTGGGACCTAACGAGCTGTTGGAGTGTGTGCAGGGTAATATTTAGTGAAGGGATTCAGGGAAACCGGTTATTTTTATATAGCTGGACTCGAGTCCTGGAAATAGGAAGTACAATGCCTACACTTTAAAGGAGGGGTTTGGGATATTGGTAGTTTGGAGGGATATGTTGTATATCTTTATACATACAGTAGGGCCCCACTTATATGGCAGGTTAGGTTCCAGGCTACCGCCGTAAAGCGGAAATCGCCTTAAAGTGGAACACCCTTTTTTTTCCCCTTGTAAATGCGTACAAATACTAGATAACAAGTTTACACTAAAATATATTAAGTTAGCAGTAGAACTAGGCATCAAAAAACAATAAAAAAGTACAATACACACATAGTGCACTCATTACTTACCTTATAATATTTATTGTCTTAATCTAGGGTGAGAAAAGTAGTATTGTAAGAAATCAAGTGTGGTATGTATGGTAGTCAGCCGGGCTACCATACCAGGCCACCCCACCTACACATAAATATTCTCTTACATTTAAGCATCCCAGAGCAATAAAATGCATATACAATTTACTCATTACTTGCCTTTAAATATTTGTAGATTAATGTAGGGTCAGGAGTGAGTAAATGAGATAAAACGAATAAATGAGAGAGAGAGAGAATGAGTACGAGAGGACAGGCGCAGAGTTATGTAAACAAACCAGGCGAACATAAGTTTTGTAAACAAACAAAGTGTACACGTCTGGTTTGTGTACAAGTTACATTGTGCACAAGTTGTCTCTACATTGATGCTGTAGAATAAATAAAGAACACTCCCATTCTTGTGTAACACCATTTTTAGAAGAAATGACGCTGGAAATAAGTCACTGACTTTTTTGGATTATCCTAGGTTCTCTACACATATGCTGTTATTTATGATAATCTATGCAACTGTATTTGTATATACCTGAATAAACTTACATACATACAAAAGGAATAATTTTCTACAGTTACCCCCAGTAACACATTTTCTCTTATGTTAGATTAGAGAAAATGTTATTCTTGCTGTCACTTGTACAAGTTATCTGGCTACAACAGCTCATATTTGTTTGTTTATTCTATTGTGGGGTGTACTTATCTTTATATGTTATGTATCGTGTTTATTATATAATTTTGAAAAAAATATCATGGATGGATTAATGAAAATGTGTATATTAACATAATATATGACATTTAATGAGACTCGGTGATGATTATTATTATTTCTAATATGGCGCCACTTGTGCAAGTCGTCTGCTACCACAACTCATATTTGTTTATTTATTCTACTGTGGGGTGTATTTATCATATTTATATGTTATGCATCATGTTTATTATACAATTTTGAAAAAATATCATAGATGGATTAATGAAAATGTGTATATTAACGTAATATACGACATTTAAATGTGACTCGGTGATTATTATCATTACTAATATGACGTCTTGAGACATAAGACACTGATTTTAATGTGTACCTGCATGCCAGAACAGTATGTAAATTTATTTAGGTACAGGTACAGTGGAACCTCAAAAATCGAACTGCTCCCAACATAACCAATATGTAAGTGTATTTTTGTAAGTGCTTTTATAAGTGTATTTTTAAGGGTCTGAAATGGACTAATCTAATTTACATTATTCCTGATGGGAATAAATTCATTCGGTAAAGGCACTCGAACATAATGAGATTTGTCACGAGGGAGCATTCACCAAATTCAACTTCAATAACAAAAACATAAAGTGGGACCAAGTAAACCAAGTCCTAACCGATATAAGCTGGGAAGATATACTAAGCAACACAGACCCCAACTTATGCCTAGAACAGATTAACTCGGTAGCACTCGATGTATGCACAAGGCTTATTCCTCTAAGAAAAAGGAGGAGTAGATGTAAAACAGAAAGAGACAGGCGCTCCCCTTACAGGCGACGGAAAAGAATAACAGAGCGGCTAAAAGAGGTCAATATATCTGAAATGCGTAGGGAGACACTGGTCAGAGAAATAGCAAGCATCGAACTTAAGCTAAAAGAATCCTTTAGGAGTCAGGAATCGCGGGAAGAACTAAAAGCCATAAATGAAATCGAAAGAAACCCAAAGTATTTCTTCTCCTATGCCAAATCAAAATCGAGAACAACGTCCAGTATTGGGCCCCTACTTAAACAAGATGGGTCCTACACAGATGACAACAAGGAAATGAGTGAGCTACTCAAGTCCCAATATGACTCAGTTTTTAGCAAGCCGCTAACCAGACTGAGAGTCGAAGATCAAAATGAATTTTTTATGAGAGAGCCACAAAATTTGATTAACACAAGCCTATCCGATGTTATCCTGACGCCAAATGACTTCGAACAGGCGATAAATGACATGCCCATGCACTCTGCCCCAGGGCCAGACTCATGGAACTCTGTGTTCATCAAGAACTGCAAGAAGCCCCTATCACGAGCCTTTTCCATCCTATGGAGAGGGAGCATGGACACGGGGGTCGTCCCACAGTTACTAAAAACAACAGACATAGCCCCACTCCACAAAGGGGGCAGTAAAGCAACAGCAAAGAACTACAGACCAATAGCACTAACATCCCATATCATAAAAATCTTTGAAAGGGTCCTAAGAAGCAAGATCACCACGCATCTAGAAACCCATCAGTTACACAACCCAGGGCAACATGGGTTTAGAACAGGTCGCTCCTGTCTGTCTCGACTATTGGACCACTACGACAAGGTCCTAAATGCACTAGAAGACAAAAAGAATGCAGATGTAATATATACAGACTTTGCAAAAGCCTTCGACAAGTGTGACCATGGCGTAATAGCGCACAAAATGCGTGCTAAAGGAATAACAGGAAAAGTCGGTCGATGGATCAATAATTTCCTCACTAACAGAACACAGAGAGTAGTCGTCAACAGAGTAAAGTCCGAGGCAGCTACGGTGAAGAGCTCTGTTCCACAAAGCACAGTACTCGCTCCCATCTTGTTCCTCATCCTTATATCCGACATAGACAAGGATGTCAGCCACAGCACCGTGTCTTCCTTTGCAGATGACACCCGAATCTGCATGACAGTGTCTTCCATTGCAGACACTGCAAAGCTCCAGGCAGACATCAACCAAATCTTTCAGTGGGCTGCAGAAAACAATATGAAGTTCAACGATGAGAAATTTCAATTACTCAGATATGGTAAACATGAGGAAATTAAATCTTCATCAGAGTACAAAACAAATTCTGGCCACAAAATAGAGCGAAACACCAACGTCAAAGACCTGGGAGTGATCATGTCGGAGGATCTCACCTTCAAGGACCATAACATTGTATCAATCGCATCTGCTAGAAAAATGACAGGATGGATAATGAGAACCTTCAAAACTAGGGAGGCCAAGCCCATGATGACACTCTTCAGGTCACTTGTTCTATCTAGGCTGGAATATTGCTGCACACTAACAGCACCTTTCAAGGCAGGTGAAATTGCCGACCTAGAAAATGTACAGAGAACTTTCACAGCGCGCATAACGGAGATAAAATACCTCAGTTATTGGGAGCGCTTGAGGTTCCTAAACCTGTTTTCCCTGGAACGCAGGAGGGAGAGATACATGATTATATACACCT
The DNA here is from genome assembly GCF_038502225.1 of Cherax quadricarinatus. Taxonomy (NCBI): domain Eukaryota; kingdom Metazoa; phylum Arthropoda; class Malacostraca; order Decapoda; family Parastacidae; genus Cherax; species Cherax quadricarinatus. Next base: position 83,011,268 of record NC_091292.1, on the reverse strand, counting down.
GGAAAATCCTAGAGGGACTAGTACCGAACTTGCACACGAAAATCACCCACTACGAAAGCAAAAGACTTGGCAGACGATGCACCATCCCCCCAATGAAAAGCAGGGGTGTCACTAGCACGTTAAGAGACCATACAATAAGTGTCAGGGGCCCGAGACTGTTCAACTGCCTCCCAGCACACATAAGGGGGATTACCAACAGACCCCTGGCAGTCTTCAAGCTGGCACTGGACAAGCACCTAAAGTCAGTTCCGGATCAGCCGGGCTGTGGCTCGTATGTTGGTTTGCGTGCAGCCAGCAGCAACAGCCTGGTTGATCAGGCTCTGATCCACCAGGAGGCCTGGTCTCAGACCGGGCCGCGGGGGCGTTGACCCCCGGAACTCTCTCCAGGTAAACTCCAGGAACAGACTTCTGAACCGAAGAAAGTTCGATTTTTGAGGTTCCACTGTATACATAAGAATAATTATCAGAGTATATATAAAATATGAAATAACTTTTAAAAACACTTGAAATTTTGGAGTTTCCAGACATACTGGAGAGACTTAGTGCTTATGGATCTCACAGAGAATGTAAACAAACTGGGTGGGGCCTGGTGACCGTATTAGAAAGTCAGGTAGGGGGAGCCGTATAGCGAGTTTTGGTCATAATTTGAAATGACCGTATTAGCGGAATGCCGTAAAGCGGGGCCCTACTGTATATGCTTCTAAACTGTTGTATTCTGAGCACCTCTTCAAAAACAGTGATTATGTGTGAGTGAGGTGAAATTGTTGAATGACTAAAGTATTTTCTTTTTGGGGATTTTCTTTATTAGGTCACCCTGCCTCGGTGGGAAACGGCCGACTTGTTGGAGAGAAAAAAAAAAAAAAAAAGAGTAACCAACATTTTAGTAGCCTCATTTGGCACATAACTGTGGAGTGAGGCATCTAACATACTTCCCCAAGGAAATTGGAAAGGAAACATTACGGGGATGTGAAGTCATTCAGAAACAGATAAGTAAAGTGTGTATATACAGATGGTTCTCGCTTAACCTTTAAACTGTCCATACGTAGATCTATGTTCGCGCGCATAGCACTCCGAACGTAGATCTACTTTTTTATACGCTTTTTCATGGAGAAAATCAAGGTTGGAGCACTGTGTGCTTAGTGCTCCAACCTTGATTTTCTCCATAAAAAAGCATATAAAAAAAGTAGATCTACGTTCGGAGTGCTATGCGCACGAACATAGATCTACGTTAGGACAGTTTAAGGGTTAACGACCGAGTTCCATCCTAAGAGTAAGTCGGTAAGCGAATTTGTTGTTTAGCAAGGAGCCACCCTTGCTAATATTTCAAGCGTACTGTACTGATAGTGGGCTTGTCAACCATCTTTAGATATTATACTAATGTCTCTTCTGCACCATTTATAAAATTTTTAGTATATTAAAAATAGAAATAGGCATTAAAAAAACAATAAAAAAGTAAAATACACACACAGTACACTGGTTGGAGAGCTGGTTGTAAATCTAAGTGGTCGTTAAGTGAGGAGTACATACAGTGGTCCCTCAATCGTCTGGCCTGAAAGTTGTCCATTTTGGAAATAGTCCTGTTATTTCGTCTAAACATTGGCTCGCAAATGGTCCGTTAACTCGCTAATCGCCTTTTGTCCTGGACGCGTACTCACGGCTCTGAGCCGTTCCCAGCCAGTGTACCATTGTTTACCAGTGAGCGACGGTCCCCTCACGTGTTCATACGAAATATTTCATAATATTCCATTCATTTTAGTGCTTGCAAGTGCTAAATAAGCTACCATGGCTCCAAAGAAAGCTCCTAGTGCCAAACCTTTGGTAAAGAAGGTGGGAAATATGATTGAATTTAAGAAAAACATCATTGAACAATATGAAAGGGGCAAGAGTTTCAGCAGGAAGAGCAACAGATCGCAGCTCAGAATCTTGCTGCAGAGGAGGAGGAAGAGAGATGGAAGAGGGTGCCTTCTTCAGAAATTAAGGAGATTTTTGAAATGTGGGGTAGGATGGAAAGATTTATGGAGAAACATCACCCTGAGAAGGATGTTGCAAGCCATATCGGCAACTTGTACAGTGACAGAGTCTTGGCCCATTTTAGGGAAGTTTTAAAGAGACGCCAGAAACAGAGCTCTCTGGACAGTTTTTTTGCGAGACAGGATTCCAGTGACTCAAGCTGGTCCTAGTGGCATTAAGAAACAGAGAAGAGAACTAACCCCAGAAAAGCACTTGGTACCTGAGGTGTTGATGGAAGGGGATTCCCCTTCCAAACAGTAATTCAATGTCTCTCCTCCTCCACTAAGAAGAATCGCCAATAAAGGTAAGTGTTATGCTGTTAATGTTTCATTCATCATGTGCCATTGTATTGTTTACGTACTATATCTATATTTCGTGTAAAAAAAATTTTTGTTTTAATACTTCTGGGTGTCAGGAACGGATTAATTGTATTTACATTATTTCTTGTGGGGAAAATTGATTCGAAAATCGTCTATTTCGATAATAGTCCCAATCCCAAGAACGGATTATGGACGATAATTGAGGGACCACTGTACTTGTTTTATGTTCCCTGTAATTGCTATTAGATGTTAGGTTAATATTGTTACTCTATAACACTTGGCAACAAAATTCAACTTTATCCAGTTCAGAAACAAAATTGGTTGGTTTAATCTAACTTTGATGTGCTGATCATAAATCTGAGCTCATTTAGTCTAATGCATAAGGTTTTTTTGAAATCTTTATGATGAATATTTTGGCTGTTTGAGGTTGAAGAACCACGATATATTGTTACCTAACATTCATGGGTATTGTGCATTGATAGATATTAAGTATGGCACATGCAATGACAAAAGCTAATCTTTCTTGATGTAAAGTCACAATAGATGTACATATAACAAACAAATTTCCATACAGTTTTACAAACATATTCACAGTTTTCAAGCTTTATCACCTGTGTTCAGTATTGCTCTCCAGTATCAGTGTCCAACAGTAGTCTGCCATCAAACTGATAATTAGATTTCCCTGATATCTCTTCTCCATGATGGCTGTGTCTTGAGAAATCGTTCACTCGGGTTCTCTTACAGTAACTTTACAGATTAGAACAAATCTAAATTCTGATTTGAATTCATGTCCCAAAATTAGTTAAATGCTTTTTTTTTTTTTTTTTTTACACATGAACTGAAGCCTAAAATCCTCATTGCTTTGTCACCTTAATGAAATGGTGGGGGTTAAGGGTCTCTTCTCTGGGAGGGATGCCTCTCTCCCCACACTGCTTCCTTGAATAAGACCCAAATATATTTTGGGGAATAAGTGGTTGGAATATTTTCCCTCTTGTCTAATTGTGCTGACATGGCTAATGATAGTGAATAATGATTATATATGTGGAATGTGTAAAATGGATTTTGTATGGTTTTGCTTACTTTGTTATTGTGCTTTCTTTCTCTAATATGATAGCAAAATGTTCACAGCAATAGCAAATTCATTATTTTGAATAAAGATGACTGTTACATTAGTAACACTGTTGTATATGTTTAAAGCAGTAACCAAACAGTTCCAGTGCTTCATAAATAAAATTAAAACAAATGAAAACTCTGTACAATAAAGATTTGAGCTCTAGTGGTTGTGTATTTATTTAAATGTACTGGAATAATGACAGTTTTAGAGAGAATTATTACTAGATATTTTTTTTTTTTTTTTTTTTAAGTAACAGTAGTTAGAAATTTTGAGGAAAATGGGGTTGTCATTTTGGATAGTTTAAATGTCCTAGTAGTAATGCTTAAAATGTACAAATTTGCAACCTATTCTCATTTTTTTGCTGCTTATTTTCTTGCATGATTCTTAGCATCATTTTTTGAATATTACCTGCAGTCAGAGTAAACTTTCTTGTTTTATATAAGGTTAGGTTATACAAATTGATGAAAGTGTGCATTTAAACATTATAAGAAAAATGGCCAATAAATGTTGAGCAGTGAGGTGTCTTAAGCAAGCCTACATATCAACCTATACAAAATTGTGTGCAAATTTGTATAAGTTGAAATGTCATGATTTCCTACCACAAAAAAATAAAAGGCTAATAAATAGCATAGAGTATTTAAAAATAGTAAGGGAATAATTGGGTTCCAAAACAAACACACTGAAAATACATAAAAGTGTAATATTTAAGATATTGTAGAGATATGTTTATTTTTTGTATAATTAACTGCTTATGATTGACAATTTTATTATTGCAGACAATAAGCTGTTGGATAATATTGACCTGTCAAGTAGTGATGGTTTGACTTCTTTTAGAAAAGCATTGATATTCAAGATTAGATCGACGGAGCGATTAGAAAAGCGGCCGATCTTCGTTACTTTTGTGGAAGATGTTTGTCGAGACCTATGCCAGAACCGTAAGTTTGTTGGATATTATTCTTAAATCCTTACTGTATTGTTCTCATTGAGAATGGTGTCCTAATGCCAGTGAAGAGCTCTTGATATAGGAATTGGAGCTGCTGTCCAACTTTTCCTTGGCTCAAACCTAATTACCTCCCATTTTCCAGGTGTTGATCAATCTTTACAAGTTTAGCATTTCCCATGAATATCATAATTTTCTACATACTGTATTATTGAAAAACTTCCCCTTGTACGCTCAAATTATTGTACTGTGTAGGGTGTGTAAAGGTAGAAAGTTGAAAGTGAATGTAGATAAGAGTAAGATGATGAGGGTATCAAACGATTTACATAAAGAAAAATTGGATATCACATTAGAGAGAGGGAGTATGAAAGAAGTGAATGCTTTCAGATATTTGGGAGTTGACTTGTCAGTGGATGGGTTTATGAAATATGAGGTTAACTATAGAATTGATGAAGGAAAAAAGGCGAGCGGTGCATTGTGGTATCTGTGGATATGAAAAACGTTATCCATGGAGGCAAAGAAAGGAATGTACAAAAGTATAGTGGTACCAACACTCGTACATGGATGTGAAGCTTGGGTTGTAAATGCTGCGGCGAGGCAGTGGAGATGTCGTGTCTAAGGGCAATGTCTGGTGTAAATGTTCTGCAGAGAATTCAGAGTGTGGAAATTAGGAGGAGGTGTGGAGTTACTTAAAGTATTAGTCAGAGGGGTTGAGGTGGTTTGGTCATTTAGAGAGAATGGATCACAAAGTACAATGACTTGGAGAGCATATAAATCTGTAGGGAAAGGAAGGCAGGGTAGGGGTCGTCCTCGGGAAGGTTGGAGGGAGGGGATAAAGGAGGTTTTGTGGGGGAGAGGCTTGGACTCCGGCAAGCATACGTGAGCATGTTAGATAGGAGTGAAAGGAGACAAATGGTTTTTAGGACCTGACGAGCTGTTGGAGTGTGAGCAGGGTAATATTTTGTGAAGGGATTCAGGGAAACTGGTTAACTGGACTCGAGTCCTGGAAATGGGAAGTACAATGCCTGCACTTCAAAGGAGGGGTTTGGGATATTGGCAGTTTGGAGGGACTTTTAAATTGTTGTATCTGAGCACCTCTGCAAAGACATTATATATGAGTGATGGTGAAAGTGTTGAATGATGATGAAAGTCTTTTTCTTTCTTTTTGGGTCACCCTGCCTCTGTGGGAAGCTACCGACATGTTAACCCTTTCAGGGTCCAAGGCCAAAATCTGAAGTGGTGCTCCAGTGTCCAAGAAATTTTGAAAAAAAAAAAAAATTATTTTTTCTTACAGAATTAAAGAGCATATTTTTGTGAAAGTAATAAGACAAAAAAAAAAATCTGATCAGTACTTACCGAGATACAGTGCCAAGAAGTTTGTCAAAAATGATGTGGTGGCGGCAACATCGACGAATTCCACATACGCGCATTACATTATTTTGTGGTTTTTAGTTGTTTTTTCTTTTCTTTTCCAATTTTTTTCTATTCCTACTAACATTTGGGGCCTGAGAGACCAATACTGTATATAATGTATATATATAAACTCACTGTATTGAACACAATAACCGCACTAAAGTTATTATCATATTATTGTTTACCACTGTTGTTTATTACAATGAACATGCACAAATATTGTATAATACTAATGTTCTATCATATATTTACATATTTACAATCACTGGACATGGTTTTAGAACTGCTGGAGCTTGAGGAACTCCTTGAAACAAGGCACCATGCACAGAGGCACCTTACATTCCTCACACATAAACCGAGTGTCTTTGCGTCTTTGTTGCCGTCATTTTGTTTGTGCACAGACAATGCATCTCTTCTGAGCAAATTTCTTCTGAGTTGAAGGAAGCTGTATTATGAAATGATCACCTTCTCTCCTCAAACGCTTGGGTATATCCTGAGGAATTCGAGGACCATGTTGTATAGCAGGTGTTGTTACCTGGTACTTCATTGAGTTGTCTGACAACAGACAAACAAAATTCACCATACGGTGGTCTGTTGCCAGTCTTTATTTGGTACATATTATATGCATTGAGCATTGAAATGTCCATGAGATGGAAGAAAAGTTTCATGTACCACTTGTAATTCTTACGAACACAGTCAACAAAACCAATCTGCATGTCACACTTGTCAACCAAGCGCATGTTTTGTGTATAATCAATCACTGACACTGGTTTTCGAATATGTTCATTAGTCACTCGATCAACTTTGCCACTGTCTTGCATTTCATTACGGTGAATGGTTGTCAACAACGTGACATCTCGTTTGTCATGCCACCGTAATGCCATGATGTCATTGGCAGTAAACACCTGCACGTCATCACCACGAGCACCTGCGTTGAGCCTGGGCATATGTTTACGATTAGAACGCACTGTGCCACACACATCTGTCTTGTTCACTCGCATGAAATCACTGAGTAATGGGCTTGTATACCAGTTATCGGTATATAATGTATGCCCCTTACCAAGATAAGGTGCCATCATGTTTCTCACTACGTCACCTGAGATACCCAATAACATCTTGGTATCTTTCAATGTTTTACTACCCGTGAATACAACAATATCCAACACCAGGCCACTGTCACAATCACAATCACAGAGTACAAACAATTTTATACCAAAGCTTTTCCTCTTGCTCGGTATATACTTCTTGAATGACAGTCTACCTTTGAACAAAATCAAAGACTCGTCAATTACAAGATTCTTGAATGGATAAAAGTATATTCTGAACTTTTGTTTGAGATACATGAAAACATTTCTAATCTTGTATAACCTGTCACTTCTGTCAGGCCTGGTTTTGTCAGAGAAGTGCAACATACGTAAGAGTAAGATAAACCTGTTCACTGGTATGATTTCACTGAAGACCGGGGTAGAAATTAGCCGATCTGTGGACCAGTATGCTTTTATATTATGCTTATAGACGTAGGGCATAAGCATTATTGTTGCAAAAAGCAAATACATTTCTGCAACTGTCATCTCTTTCCACCTGTGTAGTCTTGACTGTGGTGATAAGATCGTATTTGCCATGGTGTACTCAAAATACTTATTACTTTCCCTGACAATAATTTCCATCAATGGCTGGTCAAAGAATAATTCAAAGAATTCCAGTTCATTGGCCATGGTTCCAAGGGGACAAGTAGGTAGAATTCCACTTTGAGAATCATCAAAGTGGTGAGGCTTGGGAACAAAATTGGGATTTTGCTGCCAATCCCACATACGGTTTGCTGGTGGATACTGGACATCATAGGCTGGTTGTGCGGGTGGTTGTGGCTGTGGTGGGCTGGTGGCTGGCGCTCCGCTTTGTCCTTGAACTGACGAGTCAGCATGGGTCCCAGCGTGGCCTGGTGAGTCACGCATGGCGGTGCCACTACCATCACCACTAACACCATCCACTAATGCCTGTGGTCTATCCATGCCAAGTGTAGCCACATCATCCTCACTATCACTACCTAAAACTGGTGTTGGGCCACGGGATGTACTCCGTCCCCTGGGCACAGCATAGGGTACACTACCCGAGCGCATGCGCCGGCGAACATACCGACGCTTCACTGGTGAATATGATTCCTCACTATCACTACTCGATTGATCGTCGAGCGCAATAAAATCACAGTCCACGTCACTATCATCATCATTACTGAAGTCAGAGGCCTGGCCACGCGAAAATATTAGTTTTCTCTTGCGATGAGGAACAACCGACCGTGAGTCACGAGTGCCCACACCAGAGGTAGAAGGTTGAGGATCGTCAGGGTTTTCTGCACTATTATCGATATCCTGGTCATTCTTTTCGGTCACTAACTGATCAGAGCCGTAGAATTCGTCTTCATTTCCACTTCCATCAGTGTCAGAACTATCAGATAGGAAGAGGAGAGTCCCAATTTTCCGTGGAGTGAGAGCTGACTTGCGACGAGGCATGGTGAACAAGGGTAACTGAGCCGGCGTTCCCACAATGCTATGCGGGCGCCTAGATTTTTTGTTTATGGCGCACACCCACCACGCAGACCCGTTCTCTCACATGTAGGCCTATGAGCGTTTTCGCGCTAAATTTGACGGCGCTAGAATTTTGGCATAGATCTACGGTTTGGACACTCAACGTAAAGCCGTTGATCTACGGGACGGACCCTGAAAGGGTTATTAAAGAAAAAAATATAATATGAAAACTCTAAAATACTTGAAATTTTGGAAGGTTTCCAAACATAATGGAGAAACGCAGAGCTCACAGAGAATGTAAACAAACCAAGTGGCGTGCAGCAACCATATTAGCGAGTCAGGTGGGGGGAGGAGCCATATGAAGAGTTTTGGTCATAATTTGAAATGTCCATATTAGCGGAACGCCATAAAGCAGGGCCTTACTGTACAGAAGGGATTACTAGCCCCTTGCTCCTGGCATTTTAGTCGATTCTTATGACACACATGGCTTATGGAGGAAGAATTCTTTTCCACTTCCCAATGGAGGAAATATAGAACAAGAACTATTTAGAAAATAGAAAACCCAGATGAGTGTGTAAATATAAATTCGTGGACATGCATGTACATATAGTGTGATCTGAGTGTAAGTAGAAATAGCATGATATACCTATTATCTCACGTGTTTGAGACAAAAAAAAAAGACACCACCATACACAGCGGTACCTTGGTATACATCCTTCATCTGTTTCAGGACCTCGGATTTATACCAAACGGAATGTATACCAAACTAATTTTCCCATAAAAAATATAGGGAAAACGATTTATCTGTTACCATGAAAAAAATATCCTCTTGTTACTGGCATATTATACATTGATGAGATTGTATAAAATAATTTAAATACTGCTTAATACTAAAATACATACATAAATACAAAAGAATTAGATGAAATTAAATACAAATTTAACCTCACTTTGCTGAAATGAGTCGAGTGCCTACTAGGACAGTGCTGAGAAGGGGGGAGGAGGAGGAAATGTTGCTGTTTGGAAGGAGAGTCTCCTTCTCTTTTCTGTCTCTTTTTTCCTATTTGGACCTGGTTGAAGCTTACCAGGTTTGACTTTTGCTAAAAATTTGTCCAAAGAACCTTGCTTCTGCCTTCTCAGGATGTTTTGTAAATGTGACATTGTCTGGTCATTCCAGACAATGCTATTACGGCTTGTTTGGGCTTTGTTGGGGGTGGTACTTCTCGGCAAAGATTTTAACGTCCATCCATTTGGCAAAGATTTCCTTGATTAATGAAGTAGGGGCTTCCTCTGTCTTCCCTTATGAGCCTGAAGAGAGTGCATCCATCTTAGTCTTGTGCTCCTCCTCGTCAAGTTCCTGCAGCTCCTCAGTGGTCAGCTCTTCCCTGTGCCCCTCCACTAACTCCTCCACATCACCATCACTCACATCCAGACCATGGACCTGCCCAGAGAGACAATATCCTCCACTATAGACAGCCTCAAACCCCTCAAAGTCCCTTTCAGCCACTGCTTCTGGCCACAAATTCCTCCAAGCAGAGTTCATTGTTCTGTGAAACTTCCTGCCAGGCTTTTTCAGTGAGAGTTATGCAGGGGGCAATAGTAAAATCATCTTTCTAAAACACAGGGTTAACTCTGTGTCAGAGGTCACTTCAAAGCTCCTCTGGAATAGTGCTTTAGTGTAGTTTCTTGAAATTACTGATGACCTGCTGATCCATTGGCAGAATGAGAGGAGTCATGTTAGGGGAGAGAAACTTTACAGTGAGTTGTATCCCAAACAAAGGTCGTATACCAAGCAAAAATTTTCGCATCCAAAAAGGACATATACCAAGTTGGATTTATTCCAAAGCGGACGTATACTGAGGTACCACTGTATTTGTTTTAAACGATAGAGGATTGCTCATGTCTTTTTTTCTCATAAATGCACAAAATAACAGGTATATCTTGCTACTTCTACTTACACTTAGGTCACACTATACATGCATGCCCATCCATAAATTCAAATATGTTAAAAAAAAGACACTACAGGTGCTCCTCGACTTACAATGGTTCAACTTAAGATATTACAGCTTTATGATAGTGCAAAAGCAATTACTTGGAGATGAAACTGAAGATAATTACTCCAACATGAAGGTGGCAAGTCCATAATTTGTGTTCATTTATTTACTTTTCAATACTGGTATGTATTTAAAGTTGTTGGAGTGGTTGGTATTTTTGTTTAATGTATGAAAGAGGGGAAGGTACCTACGGATTGGCGGAGAGCATGTATAGTCCCTTTATATAAAGGGAAGGGGGACAAAAGAGATCGTAAAAATTATAGAGGAATAAGTGTACTGAGTATACCAGGAAAAGTGTACGGTAGGGTTATAATTGAAAGAATTAGAGGTAAGACAGAATGTAGGATTGCAGATGAGCAAGGAGGTTTTAGAGTGGGTAGGGGATGTGTAGATCAAGTGTTTACATTGAAGCATATATGTGAACAGTATTTAGATAAAGATAGGGAAGTTTTTATTGCATTTATGGATTTAGAAAAGGCATATGATAGTGGATAGGGAAGCAATGTGGCAGATGTTGCAAGTATATGGAATAGGTGGTAAGTTATTAAATGCTGTAAAGAGTTATTATGAGGATATTGAGGCTCAGGTTAGGGTGTGTAGAAGAGAGGGAGAATACTTCCCAGTAAAAGTAGGTCTTAGACAGGGATGTGTAGTGTCACCATGGTTGTTTAATATATTTATAGATGGGGTTGTAAAAGAAGTAAATGCTAGGGTGTTCGGGAGAGGGGTGGGATTAAATTATGGGGAATCAAATACAAAATGGGAATTGACAGTTGCTTTTTGCTGATGATACTGTGCTGGAGACCTGGAGTTTACCTGGAGAGAGTTCCGGGGGTCAACGCCCCCGCGGCCCGGTCTGTGACCAGGCCTCCTGGTGGATCAGAGCCTGATCAACCAGGCTGTTGCTGCTGGCTGCACGCAAACCAACGTACGAGCCACAGCCCGGCTGATCAGGAACTGACTTTAGGTGCTTGTCCAGTGCCAGCTTGAAGACTGCTTATGGGAGATTCTAAAGAAAAATTGCAAAGGTTAGTGGACGAGTTTGGGAGTGTGTGTAAAGGTAGAAAGTTGAAAGTGAACATAGAAAAGAGTAAGGTGATGAGGGTATCAAATGATTTAGATAAAGAAAAATTTGATATCAAATTGGGGAGGAGGAATATGGAAGAAGTGAATGTTTTCAGATACTTGGGAGTTGACATGTCGGTGGATGGATTTATAAAGGATGAGGTTAATCATAGAATTGATGAGGGAAAAAAGGTGAGTGGTGCATTGAGGTATATGTGGAGACAAAAAAAAACGTTACCTATGGAGGCAAAGAAGGGAATGTATGAAAGTATAGTAGTACCAACACTCTTATATGGGTGTGAAGCTTGGGTTGTGAATGCTGCAG
>NC_091292.1:82859505-82994505 GCF_038502225.1 Cherax quadricarinatus | reverse complement strand
GGAGTGCTCTAATGTCCTCATTAGAATGAATTGGACGGCCTATTTTGGTGTCTTCAGGAAATTTGCTTTTGTTGCTATTTATTCCCTCAGTTATGGAAGGAGAAAAGAGAATATGAATGTGTAAATTCAAGAATTATGTGGATTAAAGTAAAGGTTGGATGCGAGAAGTGGGTCATAATAAGCGTGTATGCACCTGGAGAAGAGAGGAATGCAGAGGAGAGAGAGAGATTTTGGGAGATGTTAAGTGAATGTATAGGAGCCTTTGAACCAAGTGAGAGAGTAATTGTGGTAGGGGACTTGAATGCTAAAGTAGGAGAAACTTTTAGAGAGGGTGTGGTAGGTAAGTTTGGGGTGCCAGGTGTAAATGATAATGGGAGCCCTTTGATTGAACTTTGTATAGAAAGGGGTTTAGTTATAGGTAATACATATTTTAAGAAAAAGAGGATAAATAAGTATACACGATATGATGTAGGGCGAAATGACAGTAGTTTGTTGGATTATGTATTGGTAGATAAAAGACTGTTGAGTAGACTTCAGGATGTACATGTTTATAGAGGGGCCACAGATATATCAGATCACTTTCTAGTTGTAGCTACACTGAGAGTAAAAGGTAGATGGGATACAAGGAGAATAGAAGCATCAGGGAAGAGAGAGGTAAAGGTTTATAAACTAAAAGAGGAGGCAGTTAGGGTAAGATATAAACAGCTATTGGAGGATAGATGGGCTAATGAGAGCATAGGCAATGGGGTCGAAGAGGTATGGGGTAGGTTTAAAAATGTAGTGTTAGAGTGTTCAGCAGAAGTTTGTGGTTACAGGAAAGTGGGTGCAGGAGGGAAGAGGAGCGATTGGTGGAATGATGATGTAAAGAGAGTAGTAAGAGAGAAAAAGTTAGCATATGAGAAGTTTTTACAAAGTAGAAGTGATGCAAGGAGGGAAGAGTATATGGAGAAAAAGAGAGAAGTTAAGAGAGTGGTGAAGCAATGTAAAAAGAGAGCAAATGAGAGAGTGGGTGAGATGTTATCAACAAATTTTGTTGAAAATAAGAAAAAGTTTTGGAGTGAGATTAACAAGTTAAGAAAGCCTAGAGAACAAATGGATTTGTCAGTTAAAAATAGGAGAGGAGAGTTATTAAATGGAGAGTTAGAGGTATTGGGAAGATGGAAGGAATATTTTGAGGAATTGTTAAATGTTGATGAAGATAGGGAAGCTGTGATTTCGTGTATAGGGCAAGGAGGAATAACATCTTGTAGGAGTGAGGAAGAGCCAGTTGTGAGTGTGGGGGAAGTTCGTGAGGCAGTAGGTAAAATGAAAGGGGGTAAGGCAGCCGGGATTGATGGGATAAAGATAGAAATGTTAAAAGCAGGTGGGGATATAGTTTTGGAGTGGTTGGTGCAATTATTTAATAAATGTATGGAAGAGGGTAAGGTACCTAGGGATTGGCAGAGAGCATGCATAGTTCCTTTGTATAAAGGCAAAGGGGATAAAAGAGAGTGCAAAAATTATAGGGGGATAAGTCTGTTGAGTGTACCTGGTAAAGTGTATGGTAGAGTTATAATTGAAAGAATTAAGAGTAAGACGGAGAATAGGATAGCAGATGAACAAGGAGGCCTTAGGAAAGGTAGGGGGTGTGTGGACCAGGTGTTTACAGTGAAACATATAAGTGAACAGTATTTAGATAAGGCTAAAGAGGTCTTTGTGGCATTTATGGATTTGGAAAAGGCATATGACAGGGTGGATAGGGGGGCAATGTGGCAGATGTTGCAAGTGTATGGTGTAGGAGGTAGGTTACTGAAAGCAGTGAAGAGTTTTTACGAGGATAGTGAGGCTCAAGTTAGAGTATGTAGGAAAGAGGGAAATTTTTTCCCAGTAAAAGTAGGCCTTAGACAAGGATGTGTGATGTCACCGTGGTTGTTTAATATATTTATAGATGGGGTTGTAAGAGAAGTAAATGCGAGGGTCTTGGCAAGAGGCGTGGAGTTAAAAGATAAAGAATCACACACAAAGTGGGAGTTGTCACAGCTGCTCTTTGCTGATGACACTGTGCTCTTGGGAGATTCTGAAGAGAAGTTGCAGAGATTGGTGGATGAATTTGGTAGGGTGTGCAAAAGAAGAAAATTAAAGGTGAATACAGGTAAGAGTAAGGTTATGAGGATAACAAAAAGATTAGGTGATGAAAGATTGAATATCAGATTGGAGGGAGAGAGTATGGAGGAGGTGAACGTATTCAGATATTTGGGAGTGGACGTGTCAGCGGATGGGTCTATGAAAGATGAGGTGAATCATAGAATTGATGAGGGAAAAAGAGTGAGTGGTGCACTTAGGAGTCTGTGGAGACAAAGAACTTTGTCCTTGGAGGCAAAGAGGGGAATGTATGAGAGTATAGTTTTACCAACGCTCTTATATGGGTGTGAAGCGTGGGTGATGAATGTTGCAGCGAGGAGAAGGCTGGAGGCAGTGGAGATGTCATGTCTGAGGGCAATGTGTGGTGTGAATATAATGCAGAGAATTCGTAGTTTGGAAGTTAGGAGGAGGTGCGGGATTACCAAAACTGTTGTCCAGAGGGCTGAGGAAGGGTTGTTGAGGTGGTTCGGACATGTAGAGAGAATGGAGCGAAACAGAATGACTTCAAGAGTGTATCAGTCTGTAGTGGAAGGAAGGCGGGGTAGGGGTCGGCCTAGGAAGGGTTGGAGGGAGGGGGTAAAGGAGGTTTTGTGTGCGAGGGGCTTGGACTTCCAGCAGGCATGCGTGAGCGTGTTTGATAGGAGTGAATGGAGACAAATGGTTTTTAATACTTGACGTGCTGTTGGAGTGTGAGCAAAGTAACATTTATGAAGGGGTTCAGGGAAACCGGCAGGCCGGACTTGAGTCCTGGAGATGGGAAGTACAGTGCCTGCACTCTGAAGGAGGGGTGTTAATGTTGCAGTTTAAAAACTGTAGTGTAAAGCACCCTTCTGGCAAGACAGTGATGGAGTGAATGATGGTGAAAGTTTTTCTTTTTCGGGCCACCCTGCCTTGGTGGGAATCAGCCGGTGTGATAATAATAAAATAAAAATTATTCCCTCATATAATATGTGTAGATTGTGAACAACGAGGGGCCCAACACTGACCCCTTTGGAACACCGCTTGTGACGTGCCCCCATTCTGATTTCTCCCCATTAATGCAAAAACACTGTTGCCTATTAGTCAACCATGCCTCAACCCAGGAAAAAATTTCTCCTATTCCATGTGCCTTAACCCTTTCAGGGTCCGTCCCGTAGATCTACGGCTTTACGTTCAGGGTCCAAACCGTAGATCTACGCCATGAGCTCAGCTCACTCTGATAAACTGTGAGTGGTACATTTGGGCCTAGATATGAGAGAATACATCTATGTGGTATGTGTGCACCACATAAAACAGATCCTGCAGCACATTGTGTATAATGAGAGAAAAAAAATGAAATCATGATTTTTCGATTAAAACAGCAACTTTGCAGTGTTTTTTCGTATGTTTTTTATAGTTGTATTTGCGATTTCTTGGTCTCATTTGATAGAATGGAAGACATATTACAGAAATAGAGATGATTTTGATTGGTTTTAGCATTGGAAATGACTTGAAACTGAGCTCAAAGTAGCGGAAATGTTAAATTTTTGCCGATATTCAAGAGTAAACAAGCGACCTCACACGTCTAATACACGTCAGCTGGTGGGTCTAATATACATTCACAAATATGGTGATGATATTTATACAATTATTACAGTATTGCATAACAGTAAATCTTCTATTTTTTGGTGTGAATAAAAATTCATTATGTGAATAAAAAATCAAAATGGAATTTATTTGTAAAGCCTCAAAACATAACTAATGAACAGAGGAAATGTTAGTTTAGTGCCAGGAATGCCTACATTGTTCATTCTGGACCCTATTTTGAAATTGGAATATTTTGAACTTTGTGTTAAATTGGCCAAATTAACAATTTCCGATCACTTTATTTTGTAGTTGAAACAGTTGACTTGGCGATTTCTTGTGCTCAGTCGATAGAATAGAAGTAATACTAGTGAAATAGCTAAGAATTTGGTTGATTGGAATAATGTAATTGGCCTAAAATGGGAGTCAAAGTCGGCAAAATCGCCGATTCGTAAATATCGCTGACACATCAAAATTCGCGAGAGCATAATTTCGTCAATTTTCCACCAAATTTCGTACTTTTTGTTTTATTACCTTCACAAAAAGATTCTCTACGATTTCATAAGAAAAAATAACAAATTTTTTTTTTTTGAAAATTCTTGGACACTGGTGCGTGACTCCAGATTTGGGCCTTGGACCCTGAAAGGGTTAAGTTTCCTCAGTAGCCTCTGATGTGAACTCTATCGAAAGCCTTATTGAAGCCCATAACACAATATATTCGGTACCATGATCTACCTCCTCAAATACCTTAGTGAAGAAAGTAAGTTTGTAAGACAGGAATGCCCCTTTGTAAAACCATGCTGAGATTCATTAACCCTTTCAGGGTTGGTGCTGTACTAGTACGCCTAAATTCTAGCGCCTTCGAATCTAGTGCGAGAAAGCTGGTAGGCCTACATATGAAAGAATGGGTCTATGTGGTCAGTGTGTGCAGTATAAAAATAATCCTGCAGCACACAGTGCATAATGAGAGAGAAAAAAAACTCCGATCGGGTTTTTGGTCGAAAATGACGAATTTGTAGCGTATTTTCGTATGCTATTTATGGCTGTATTCTAGTTTTCCTGGTCTCATTTTATAGAGTGGAAGACATATTATGGAAATTGAGATGATTTTTGTTGGTTTCCGAATGAAAAGTACCTTGAAATTGAGCTCAAAGTAGCAGAAACGTTTGATTTTTGCCAAAGTTCAGAAGCAAATAAATCAAGCCATGTGTCCAATACACGTCAACTGGTGAATCTAATATTCTTTCACAAGTGCGTTGATATTATTTATACCATTTCTACACTAATACAGTAGTCTGCATATCAGTAAATCTTCTATATTTTGTGTGAATAAAAATTCAAAGTGGAAAGCAAAAGAAATGTAACAGAGGCCTGGGGATGTGACTAATGAACAGAGGAAATGTTATTTTAGTGCCAGGAATGTCTGTCTTGTTTATTCTGGACCCTATTTGGAAATTGGCATCTTTTGAAATTTGTGTGAAATTGGCAAAATTGCCAAATTCGGACCACTTTATTGGATAGTTGAAATTGGTAAATGGGTGGTTTCTTATACTCATTCGATAGAAAAAATGGAGTTCTAGCGAAACCGTTATGATTTTTGTCAACTGGTACATTGGAATTGGCCATAAATAGGGCTCAGAGTGGGCGAAATTGCCGATGCGTAAACATCAAGACTGCTAACTTCGCGAGAACATAATTCCGAAAGTTTTCCATCAAATTTCATACTTTTGGTGTCATTATGATTGGGAAAAGATTATCTATCATTTCATAAGAAACAGTAATTATATTTTTTTTTCCCCGAAAAATTTCTGACTCTGAAAGGGTTAATAAATTTATGCCTTTCGAGATGACTGTGAATTGCTTCGGCAATTATCGATTCCATAAATTTTCCCACTATGGAGGTAAGGCTTATTGGTCTATAGTTCGAAGCTAAGGACCTGTCACCTGCCTTGTAAATAGGCATTACATTTGCCATTTTCCACTTGTCACGCACTATGCCAGCTTGTAGTGATATGTTGAAAAGATTAGCCAAAGGTATGCTAAGTTCCTCTTCACATTCCTTTAACACCCTTGCAAACAGTTCATCAGGGCCTGGGGATTTGTTAGGATTTAATTTCTCTAATTGTCTGAGGACCATGTCACTAGTTACTGCAATCGTGCATAGTTTATTATTGTCCTGTTCTACATAATCTATTATTTCTGGAATTTCGCTAGTATCTTCCTGAGTAAAAACTGAGAGGAAGTAAGAATTGAAAATTTCACCCATATCCTTATCACTGTCAGTGATCTGACCTGAGTTACTCTTAACCCTTTCAGGGTTTTGACCGCATTAGTACGGCTTACGCCCCAGGGTTTTTGACGTACTAGTACGCCTAAATTCTAGCGCCCTCAAATCTAGCGAGAGAAAGATGGTAGGCCTGCATATGAAAGAATGGGTCTGTGGTCAGTGTGCGCAGTATAAAAGAAATCCTGCAGCACATAGTGCGTAATGAGAAAAAAAAAACTTAGTGTTTTTGGATTAAAACGGCGACTTTGCACTGTATTTTCATATGGTATTTATTGTTGTATTCTAGTTTTCCTGGTCTCATTTTATAGAATGGAAGACATATTACAGAAATTGAGATGATTTTGACTGGTTTTACAATGAAAAGTACCTTGAAATTGAGCTCAAAGTAGCAGAAATGTTCGATTTTTACCAAAGTTCCAAAGTAAACAAATCATGCCAAGCGTCCAATATACGTTAACTGGCAAGTCTAATATTCTTTCACAAGTGCACCGATATTATTTATACCATTTCTACAGTAATACAGTAGTCTGCATAACAGTAAATCTTCTATTTTTTGTGAGAATAAAAATTCAAAGTGGAAAGCCAAAGAAATATAAGAGGGGCCTGGAAATGTGACTAACGAACAGAGAACTTGTTATTTTAGTTCCAGGAGTGTCTTTCTTGTTTATTCTGGACCCTATTCAGAAATTGGCATCTTTTGAAATTTGTGTGAAATTGCCAAAATTGCTAAATTCTGACCACTTTATTGGATAGTTGAAATTGGTAAATGGGTGGTTTCTTTTAGTCATACGATAGAAAAAAATAGAGTTCTAGCGGAATAGTTACGATTTTTGTCGACTAGTACACTGGAATTGGCCGAAAATAGGGCTCAAAGTGGGCAAAATCGCTGATGTGTAAACATCGTTGAGACCGCTAACTTCGCGAGAGCATAATTCCGTAAGTTTGCCATCAAATTTCATACTTTTGGTGTCATTATGATCGGGAAAAGATTGTCTATCTTTTCATAAGAAAATAATAATTTTTTTTTTTTAAGTTTGGGGACCCTGAGAACAAGTCTCGGAGAGGGCCTGGGGACCCTGAAAGGGTTAAGTGGGCCTGTCTTGTCCCTAATCTTACTTCTGTATACCTGAAAGAACGCTTTTGGGTTAGTCTTCAAATCCCTTACGACCTTAGCTTCATAATCCCTTTTTGCTTTTCTTATTCCTTTATTTCTCTCTTTAATTGAATATATTGATTTCTTAACTGCCCCTCCCCTCTTTTGATACTCCTATATATGCCTCTCTTTTGACCAACGAGATGTTCATCTATTTGGGATCATTTTTGTTAGATCTAATTTCCCTACTCGGAACAAAAGTTGTCTGGGCAGCTAGAACTATGCTCTGAAAAATGTCATATTGGCAACCAAGACCACCTACCTGACCCATAGTCAGGACATACCAACTTAGCCCACCCAGGTAATTTTTCAGTCCCATGAAATCAGCCAAGCGAAAGTCTGGGACAGAGATTTGATTGCAGTTATCCGGGTAACTCCATGATATATTGAAACTAAGTGATTTGTGATCACTTTTCCCTAGCTCATCATTAACCTCAAGATTATTAACCCTATCAGGGTTTCCGACGTACTAGTACGCCTTACGCACCAGGGTTATTGAGGTACTATAACACCTAAATTCTAGTGCCTTCAAATTTAGCGAGAGAAAGCTGGTAGGTCTACATATGAAAGAATGGGTCTATGTGGTCAGTGTGTGCAGTATAAAAAAAAATCCTGCAGCACACAGTGTGTAATGAGAAAAAAAAACTTTGAACGTGTTTTTGGATTAAAAAAGCGACTTTGTACTGTATTTTCGTATGGTATTTATGGTTGTATTCTAGTTTTCCTGGTCTCATTTTATAGAATGGAAGACATATTACAGAAATTGAGATGATTTTGATTGGTTTCACAATGAAAAGTACCTTGAAATTGAGCTCAAAATAGCAGAAATGTTCAATTTTTACCTATGTTCAAAGGTAAACAAATCATGTCAAGTGTCCAATACACGTCAACTGGCGAGTCTAATATTCTTTCACAAGTGCACTGATATTATTTATACCATTTCTACACTAATGCAGTCATCTGCATAACAGTAAATCTTTTATTTTTTGAGAATAAAAATTCAAAGTGGAAAGCAAAAGAAATGTAAGAGGGGCCTGGGGACGTGACTAACGAGCAGAGAACTTATTTTAGTGCCAGGAATGTCTGTCTTGTTTATTTTGGACCCTATTTGGAAATTGGCATCTTCTGAAATTTGTGTGAAATTGGCAAAATTGCCAATTTCTAGCCACTTTATTGGATAGTTGAAATTGGTAAATGGGTGATTTCTTGTGATGTAAAAAATGGAGTTCTAACGAAATAAATATGATACTTGTCCACTAGTACCCAGGAATTGGCCGAAAATAGGGCTCAAAGTGGGCGAAATCGCCGATAAGTAAACATCATTGAGACCTCTAACTTTGCGAGAGTATAATTCTGTAAGTTTTCATAAAATTTCATACTTTTGGTGTCATTATGATCGGGAAAAGATTATCTATCATTTCATAAGAAAAAAATAATTAATTTTTTTTTTTCTTTCAAAAAAAAATTTCAACCCTGAGAACAAGCTTAGGAGAGGGCCTCTCGACCTTGAAAGGGTTAACTAGTGATTCTTTGTTGGCAAGAACCAAGTCAAGTAGATTGTTTCCTCTATAGTTGGTTCTGTCACAAACTTTTAAAAAGCAGTTCTGAACCATATCAATTAAGTCACTAGACTCAAGATTTCCTGTCACATTTTTCCAATCAATTTGTCTAAAGTTAAAATCTCCCATTAACACAACATTTTCATATCTAGATGCCTTATGAATTTCATCCCATAGCAGCTTACTGCACTCTCTATCAAGGTTTGGGGGCCTATAAATCACACCCAAAACTAACTTTTCACAACCCTCGAGAAACTGTAGCCAAACATATTCTGTGTCTAATGTTTCTAATTTTATTTCTTGTCTAAGACAACAATTTAAATTATCTTTGACATACATTGCCACTCCACCACCCTTCCTGTTGACCCTGTCAGTGTGGAATAGTTTATAACCCTGTATGTTGCATTCATAGGGCATTTCTCTATCTTTCAATTTGAACCAGGTCTCTGTTATAGCAATAATATCTATATCTTGTTTCTTAGACTCCTATTTGTATAGTAAACCTTAAGGGAGCTAGTCACTCGTTGCCCTCTACTATCTTTGTTTGTTGATTATTTGATTTGCCTTTACTAGCAACTTTATTTTGAATATTGTCTTTTAAACATATCCCTGAGGTATCCTAGTTATATCTGCTGTTTTCAACCCTAGTACTGCAGCCTGATTGTTTCCCACAGACACCCATACCTCTATAATCTATCGGTTTAAAGTCCTAGACAAGTCATCAATGACCCCCTCAATTAAATTGGCTAATGCAACCACTCCAGCCCCAGAGATGAACCCCATCCCTTGCATACATATCATGCTTGCCATAGAATATATCCCAGTTACCAATGAATGGGATTGCAAGTTCCTTGCAGTACCTGTCTAGCCGGCAATTTATACCAATTGCCCTAGACATCAATTCATTGCCCACTCTCCTTCTAGGTAAGATGCTACATATGACTGGGATCTCTCCCTTAGACCTGACTACATCTGTGACTGACCTATACTTATCCAGCAGTTCCTGTCTCCTGCCATTTCCGATATTATTTCCACCAGCACTAAGACACAGATAATGGGCTTGTTCCCATTGCCTGACATATTTTCCAATCTGCTGACTGTCACCAACACCAGCTCCTGGGAGACACACCCTCTCTCTGACCTTTCTATGTTACAAAAAGCACGGTCCATATATCTTGCCTTAGAATCTCCCACAATCAGAATATTCTTACCTTGATAAGCAGGGGAGTCAGTGGTACCTTTAATCTCATTAACCACTGAAGTACACTCGTCCTGGAGAGTAGAGAATCGATTTTCTACCTTCACATCTTCTCTATTAACCTTCTTTATCATCATCCTTCCTGAATTGTGAACCACTTGCCACTTAAAGTGGCTGCCATTCTCCAAATCACTGCTGGTAACTTTCCTCTTCACAAGCTACCATCATCCCACACTCCCTCCCAAACCCATCTAGACAAAGCTTCAGCCTCCTATTTCCCTCCTGATGAAGTAGAATTTCCTTCTTCAACACTTTAACCTGCGATTTTAAAACACTACAACAAGCCATGGTGCTCGGTAACACCCCACTAATCCCAGACAGCTTAGGACAGGAATTGACCACACATGACCACTGACCTCAGCATACTGACCAATGACCTCAGAATGTGTACAAGAGAGGAATTTTGAAGGATTTGGGGCTGACCCTGAGGAGCCTATGCCAGTTGTGGAATCTATTGTGGCATTGGGGAATTCCATGGGGTTGGATGTGAGCTTGGAGGATGTAGAAGAGTTGGTGGTGGACAACGATGAGGCGCTAACCACTACAGAGCTGCAAGAGCTTGAGGTGCTACACCAACAGACCACAACTCAGGAATTTCCTTCAGAGGAGGAGGAAGAGAGATGGAGGAAGGTGCCTTATTCAAAGATTAAGGACATTTGTGCAAAGTGGACTGAAGTGCAAACATTTATAGATGAACATCACCCTGCAAGCCATGCTGGCAATATCTACGATGACAATGTTGTATCCCATTTTAAGGAAATCTTAGAGACACCAGAAACAGAGCTCTTTGGACGGGATTTTTGGTGCGACGGGTCCAGTGACACTCAAGCTGGTGCTAGTGGCATTATAAAACAAAGAAGAGAAGTAACCCTGGAAAAGGACTTGGTACCTGAAGTCTTTATGGAAGGGGATATCCCTTCCAAACACTAGTACACCTCCATCCTCTCCCCTCCCGTCTCATCGCTCATCAGTAAGTCTTCAATAAAGGCAAGTGTCATTTTAGTATTGTTTATTCTGCATGTCTCATTGTTTTCTGTGTAGGGAAATGTATATTTCATGTAAAAAAATTTTTGTTTAATCCTTTTGGGTGTCTGGAACGGACTAATTGGATTTCCATTATTTCTTATGGGGAAAATTAATTTGGATTAAGACAGATTCGGTATAAGACACGCTCTCTGGAACAGATTAATGTCGTTAATCGGGGGTCCACTGTACTTGTGTATATCTGTACCTAAATAAACTTACTGTGCTGGCGTGCAGGTACACATTAAAATCAGTAAGTGTCTTATGTCTCGAGATGCCATATTAGTAATGATAATACTCAATAATAATCACCGAGTCTCAGTAAATGTCGTATATTACGTTAATATACACATTTTCATTAATCCATCTATATTTTTCAAAATCATATAATAAACACGATACGTAATATATAAAGATGATAAATACACCCTACAGTAGAATAAATTAACAAATGCAATGTGGTAGCCAGACGACTTGTACGAGTGACGGCAAGAATAATGTTTTCTCAAGTTTAACATGAGAGAAAATGTGTTACTGGGGGTAACTGTAGAAAATTATTCCTTTTGTATGCCTTCACTCAGAAAGTCATTTCTTCTAAAAATGGTGTTAAATGAGAATGAGGGTGTTCCTCTCTATTTATTCTGCCGTATCAACGTAAATAACTTATACACAATGTAACTTGTACACAAACCAGATGTGTTCGCCTCGTTTATTTACATAACTCGGCGCCTGTCCTCTCTCACGTGCTCATTTATTCGTTTTTTCTCGTTTACTCCCCTCTGGCTCTACAGTGACTACAAATATTTTAAGGTAAGTAATGAGTGAACTGTATATGCATTTTATCACTCTGAGATGCTTAAATGTCGTAGAATATTGTGTGGGTGGGATGGCCTGGTATGGTAGCCTGGCTGGCTACCATACATACCACACTTGATTTCTTACAATAAATAATATTCATCTCGCCCTATATTAAGACTACAAATATTTTAAGGTAAGTAATGAGTGTACTATGTATATTTTATTTTTATTGCTTTTTAATGCCTAGTTCAATTGCTAACTTATTATGTTAGTGTAAACTTATCTAGTATTTATATGCAGTGTGTGTCCATAAATAGGGTTAAATCCGAGTGGGGATCTATAACAAGTGGGGTTCCACAGGGATCAGTCTTGGGCCCGTTGTTGCTTATAATATATGTCAATGACCTTGATGAGGGTATTACTAGTGATATGAGCAAATTCGCGGATGACACAAAGATAGGTAGGAAAATTGATTCAAACGTAGATGTTAGGGAACTTCAGGAGGATTTAGACAATCTCTCTTCTTGGTCAGAAAAGTGGCAGATGCAGTTCAATGTAGATAAATGCAAGGTTCTGAAGCTCGGGAGTGTCCATAACCCTAGCACTTATAAGCTAAATAATGTAGAACTTAGCTATACAGATTGCGAAAAGGACTTGGGGGTTATGGTGAGCAGCAACCTTAAACCAAGACAGCAGTGCCTAAGCGTACGTAATAAGGCAAATGGATTATTGGGATTTATATCAAGAAGTGTAAGCAACAGAAGTCCAGAGGTTATACTGCAGCTTTATACATCATTAGTAAGGCCTCACCTTGATTATGCAGCTCAGTTCTGGTCTCCATATTACAGAATGGACATAAATTTGTTAGAAAACATTCAGCGTAGAATGACCAAGTTAATACATAGCATTAGAAATCTTCCTTTTGAAGAAAGATTGAAGACTCTTAAATTACATTCACTTGTTAGACGAAGAATGAGGGGAGACATGATCGAAGTGTATAAGTGGAAGATGGGTATTAATAAAGGGGACATTAACCCTTTGAGGGTCGACAGGCCCTCTCCAAGACTCGTTCTCAGGGTCGGCCAAATTTAAAAAAAAAGAAGAAAAAAAATTCTCTTTTGAAAAGATAGAGAATCTTTTCCTGATCATAATGAACCAAAAGTTTGAAATTTGATGGAAAACTTACGGAATTATGCTCTCGCGAAGTTAGCGGTCTCGGCGATGTTTATGCATCGGCGATTTTGCCCAATTTGAGCCCCATTTTCAGCCAATTCCACTGTACTGGTTGACAAAAAACATGAATATTTAGCTAGAACTCCATTTTTTCTATCGAATGAGTGCAAGAAACCACCCATTTATCAATTTCAACTATCCAGTACAGTGGTCAGAATTTAGCAATTTTGCCAATTTCACACAAATTTCAAAAGATGCCAATTTCCGAATAGGGCCCAGAATAAACAAGAAAGACATTCCTGGCACTAAAATGACATTTCCTCTGTTCATTCATCTCTGTTCATTCATCACGTCTCAAGGCCCGTCTAACATTCTTTTGCTTTCCACTTTGAATTTTTATTCTCACAAAAAATAGATTTACTGTTATGCAGAGTACTGCATTAGTGTAAAAACTGATATAAATAATATTGGTGCACTTGCAAAAAAATATTACTCACCAGTTGACGTGTATTGGACGCTTGGCATGATTTGTTTACTTTTGAACTTTGGTAAAAATCAAACATTTCTGCTACTTTGAGCTCAATTTCAAGGTACTTTTCATTGTAAAACCAGCCAAAATCATCTCAATTTCTGTAATATGTCTTCCATTCTATAAAATGAGACCAAGAAAACTAGAATACAACAATAAATACCATACGAAAATACAGTGCAAAGTTGCTGTTTTATTCCCCAAAAAATGATCTTTTTTTTTTTTCTCATTATGCACTGTGTGCTGCAGGATTTTTTTTATACTGTGCACACTAACCACATAGACCCATTCTTTCATATGTAGGCCTACCAGCTTTCTCCCAGTAGATTTGAGGGCGCTAGAATTTAGGCGTACTAGTACGTCAAAAACCCTGGGTCGTAAGCCGTACTAGTATAGCCGAAACCCTCAAAGGGTTAATAAGGTCTTGAGAATATCTCTCCAGGAGAGAACCCGCAGTAATGGATTTAAATTAGACAAGTTTAGATTTAGAAAGGACATAGGAAAGTATTGGTTTGGAAATAGGGTAGTTGATGAGTGGAACAGTCTACCTAGTTGGGTTATTGAGGCTAGGACTTGGGGTAGTTTCAAATTTAGGTTGGATAAGTATATGAGTGAGAGGGGTTGGATTTGAGTGGGACTTGCAAATGGGTGGATAGTTATCAGAGCTTATTTCTTTGGGTAACATTGAAAATTAGGTTGGGCAAATGTTTTGTTAGTGGGAGTGATTGTAAAGGACCTGCCTAGTATGGGCCAACAGGCCTGCTGCAGTGTTCCTCCTTTCTTATATTCTTATGTTCTTAAGTGGGGGGAAAAAAGGGTGTCCCACTTTACAGCGATTTCCGCTTTACAGCGGTAGCCTGGAACCTAACCTGCTATATAAGTGGGGCCCTACTGTACATTCATTATATCATATGATTTGTTTTAAATAGACATACAGTTCCAACTAGTTGGACCATCCTGTAAACATTAAGAAAAAATTCTCTGATACATTTCTTTTGACCATGACCTGTACAGGTGAAACTAACGATGATGAAAGCAAATCCAAAATTAAGGTTGTTAAAATTAACTATTTAAAGAAATTTAATGTAGAGACTAGTAAGGATATTATAGTAAGGTGATGAGGGTATCAAATGATTTAGATAAAGAAAAATTGGATATCAAATTGGAGAGGAGGGGTATGGAAGAAGTGAACGTTTTCAGATATTTTGGAGTAGACGTGTCAGCAGATGGATTTATGAAGGATGAGGTTAACCATAGAATTGATGAAGAAAAAAAGATGAGTGGTGCATTGAGGTATATGTGGAGACAAAAAAACATTATCTATGGAGGCAAAGAAGGAAATGTATGAAAGCAAAGTGGTACCAACACTCTTATATGGGTGTGAAGCTTGGGTTGTAAATGCTGCAGCGAGGAGGCGGTGGAGATGTCCTGTCTAAGGGCAATGTGTAGTGTAAATATTATGCAGAGAATTTGGAGTGTGGAAATTAGGAGAAGGTGTGGAGTTAATAAAAGTATTAGTCAGAGGGCTGAAGAGGGGTTGTTGAGGTGGTTTGGTCATTTAGAGAAAATGGATCAAAGTAGAATGACATGGAGAGAATATAAATCTGTAGGGGAAGGCAGGCGGGGTAGGGGTCGTCCTCGAAAAGGTTGGAGGAAGGGGGTAAAGGAGGTTTTGTGGGCAAGGGGCTTGGACTTCCAGCAAGCATGCATGAGCATGTTAGATAGTAGTGAATGGAGATGAATGGTTTTTGGGACCTGATGAGCTGTTGGAGGGTAATATTTAGTAAAGGGATTCAGGGCAACCGGTTGTTTTTATATAGTCGGACTTGAGTACTGGAAATGGGAATTACAGTGCCTGCACTTAAAGGAGGGGTTTGGGATATTGACAGTTTGGAGGGATATGTTGTATATCTTTATACGTATATGCTTCTAAACTGTTGTGTTCTGGGCACCTCTGCAAAAACTGATTGTGTGAGAGTGAGGTGAAAGTGTTGAATGATGATGAAAGTACAGTGGACCCCCGGTTAACAATATTTTTTCAATCCAGAAGTATGTTCAGGTGCCAGTACTGACCGAATTTGTTCCCATAAGGAATATTGTGAAGTAGATTAGTCCATTTCAGACCCCCAAACATACACGTACAAACGCACTTACATAAATACACTTACATAATTGGTCGCATTCGGAGGTGATCGTTATGCGGGGGTCCACTGTATTTTCTTTTTGGGGATTTTTTCTTTCTTTTGGGGTCCCCCTGCCTCGGTGGGAGACGGCCGACTTGTTAAAAAAAAAAATTATGCAATGTCAGAGGATGCCAGTTGTATTAAATGTAAAGTATTAGTGGACTGAGAAAAGCTGATATCTTTGACATTGAGAGATTTTTAGTTAAGGTCAGTGATGGGTTAATAGTTTGAACAGGCCATATTGAGGATTAGATACAGGATAGGTTTCCCCAGGTAGCATAGGGAAATAGGACAAGCTACTTGGATGTGACATTTTTATTACTAGTGACTTGAGATAGAAATCTCCCTTCAGCAAGGGGGGAAAAAAAAAAAATTTAGTGTTCTTAGTCAATGGTTAATATAGTTGAAAAGGTCATGAGAACTTTCAGAATCTGAGCTTCACCCTAGATGACGCAAGCCTGTATGAAAGTAATTACATGGGAAAATACCGTACAAATAGTATTGCAAGTTTTGGTGCTTCACCGAGTCCCCATTCTTCTGAAATATGATAATTTTTGTGGATTCTTTCCATGTGGGTTATTTGTGCCACTAACCATTATTGTCATCTGAAAAGTACCTAGCAGAGGGTCAAAATACTATACAGACCATTTACTCTTTTGAGTTTCTCTCTCTGGGTTATTATTGAACACATCCTAGATAATTACAATTCACGTGTGTATTTTGGATCCCTACATACCTGTAGGATCTCTACAGTAATCTCATGTCTTTGTATTTATCCCTTTCATAATTTTTTTTTTCCAACATTTCAAAGAATGTATAGATTTGTAGTTTAGAGCTCTTAAATGCTTGCCATCAGTATTTCATTGTAGTTATAAATAATTTTAAATTGGAATTTCATCCTACCTCTATAGTTCTTTGTGACTGACATATTTTGCTTCTTTGGGTTCTGCTTTTGATATTACCATAAATGCAGTTATTTCTTAACCTAATTTACAAAATATTTGCGTAGTTTTAGTTTCTATCATTTTTTAGTTGGCTTTATTAAGTCTTCAGTGAGTGGTATAAAAAAGTTAATTTCTTTTATTTCATCCAGTGGAGATGGAGGAAGTGAAGAGAGTATCATCAGTCATTACCTCTCTCTACAATGAGAAAGTTAAAGCCAGCAAACCCAAAAGCAAGAAGAAAGCTGGTGGAAAGGCAAAACTCAATGTTGGACAGGGTGCCCTTGTTGTAAGTTGCACATTTCATTTCACTAAATGGAGCTTGAAAGATTACATATTCCTTATGTTAACTGATTATTGTAATTTTTAAGGCATGGTTCCTTTTTTTTTCTTTTCTTTTCTCATTCCCCAGGTGCTATATGACCCTATAGGTTTAGAATTTTCTCCTACATATATAGAAAAGGCAATGCGGCAGATGTTGCAAATATATGGAATAAGTAGTAGGTTATGAAAAAGCAATGAAGAGTTATGGGGAGAGTGAGGCTAACATAAGGGTATGTATGAGAGAAGGGAATTGTAAAAGTAGGCCTTGGACAAGGATGTATATTACCATGGTGGTTTACCTTATTTATAGACAGTGGTGTTGGAGAGAGTTGTGGGATTAGAAGATAATGAATTTGATACAGTGTAGGAGTTGTTACAGTTGTCCTTTTGATGATGACGACATTTTTAGGAGAATCTGAAGAGAGGTTACAAAGTTTGGTGGAAGAATTTGGGAGGGTATGTAAAAGAAGGAAATTAAAAATGAACATTGGATTCAGCAAGGTGAAACAATAACAAAATATCTGTCGCAGGGCCCAGCTTGGGGAGTAGGAAAGCTCTTGAAAAAACCCACTAAATGTAGGCAATGAAAGATTGGATATCAGATTTGAGGGAGGGAAGTATGGAGGAAGTAAACTTTGTTCATATATTTGGGAATGGGCTTGTCAGCAGATGGAGTCTAAGAAAGACGAGTTGAACCATAGTAGTGACAAGGATAAAAAGGGATGAGCAACACATTGAGGCATCTGTGGAGACAAAACTAACCATGGAGGTAAAGGGAATGTACTAGAGTTTGTTAGTACAAACACTGTTTTATTGGTATGGAGCATGGGTTTTGAATGTTGCCCTGAGATGTTGTTTGAGGGCGGTATGTAGTGTGAATATTAAGCTGAAAGTTTGGAGTTTGGGGATTAGAAAGTGAAGCTACCAAAAGTATTTTTCAGAGCTGAGGGGGCAGCTGTGGTGGTTTGAACATTAAGAGGATAGAGCAAAACATGATGACTAAGAGTGTATAATTCACATGAAGATAGGGGCCATCCAGGAATGGTTTAGGGGGTGGGAGTGTAGGTAGTTTTGAGTGCTAGGGCCTTGTACGTCCAACAGGCTTTTGTGTATGTTAGGTAAGAGTAAGTGGAAGCAAGTGGTTTTTGTGACTTTACATGCTGTTGGAGTGTGAGCAAGGTAACATTCATGAAGGGATTCAAGAAAACCAGTTAGCTGAATGTGAATCCTGGAAGTGTGTGCACTCTGAAGGGAGGGGTGGGATTAGGTCAGTTCAGAGGGCTATCTGAATGGTGATATCAGCATAATAGTGGTAAAGCAGTGAATGGGTAACAGTGAAAAATGTTTACTTTTGCTGAGTCACCCTACCTCAGTGGGGGATGGCCATTATGTTAAAATAAGAAATAAGCATTTTGTAGCAAGTTATACCCAAAATTTTAATATATTAATATGTAGTAAGTTAATGTATTTTGAAATATAACTGCTGTGCATATCTGCAAATGCTTTGGTATTAATAAATGGCTTTCTCTTTCAGGATGATATAAGCAATGACTTCGGTGGTTACAATGAATATGACGATTTCATATAGTGTATTATTATAATAGACATCAATTATTATTGTTTGGCTTCCTATGAGCTTTTATTTGTACATACACACTCCCAGTGCTTTATATTCTGAGTGGAAACCTTGTAGGGTAAAATCTGGATCAATCGGGAATAAAATACAAGAGTCATACATATTTCCATGTATTTTTCACATTTTTAGTCCTGTATTGCCATAAATGCAAGTGATAGTTGCTGATGCTTATTTGCATCCTATGTCCACCAACATCACTTGATGTGGAGACACATGCCTACCCCCATGCTTCCCACTTACCATATAACCTGTTTGAACATTATTTTAAAAGAATATCTTATTGCCATGATAGGCAACAGTATAATTGTTATTGCTAAAGTTTAATCTGTATTCAAATTGCAGTCTATTGATAAAAATTGTTTTAAAATGAATAGGCAGCCTGGGTGTTTTTTGTACTGATCAGGATGTTTGGTTTAAATTTTGCTATCTGCTCCTGCAGAATAGACTGTCATACTATTGGAAATCAAAATTCAAAGCTATTATTTGGTGTTACAACTTGTGGCCTTAAATTTTCTCCTGTGATTGGCCGTTTTTGACAGTTACATTTAGCTCGGCTCTTCACATTCTAACCATTCCTCTTCACCTTTTATAAGCAGCTTCAAAATTGGCCACTTTTTTAGGATTGTTCATAGTTTTTCTTTGCTTCGGAAAGAACGACAGGTTTATGTTTAGGTATAATTTACTAATAAACATGTTTGTTATTTGTTAGTCTTCTTAGCCTTGCTTGTTGTCCCACCATATATTTTACATTGGTTCAAGTGCTTAGCTCGCTTTTGTGAAGCAAGTGGAAAAACTTGGGCTAATGAAGATTTCTCCTCATAATGTCTAGAAATTGTTTAGGCAGTTTGTTGCTAAACAAAATGCGCATAATTGTGATGGTGCATTTTGCAATACTTCATAAGTGTTCAAAAGAGTAATCGCCTAAAGTAATCTTTAGTAGTACAAGTAGAGGTGAATAACGATGACAAACTTATGTAAAGCCCTGCATGGAGGGATGTCTGCTAGAAAAACAGCTGTATCACTGTATGACCCTTAGGGTTTTAGTGCTTAATTTGATGATAGTACAGTAGTAATAGAAAAACAGCCACCAAATTGTACTAAAGTGTAATGTATTTTCTTTTGGTGAAAGAGCATGCCTTGACTGTAGTAGCACCAAATGACTCCACATGGGTCTAGTGCTCCATTTTAATATAAAAATGCCCTTTACTGCAACTTTGCCTTCATTCCCTGGCTTTTCCTTGTCTCAGTTCTACTGTCCCCAAAAGGTGGGTCTAGTGCTAGTGAGGTGTTCTTGGAGAAACGTTTCCTCATTAAAGATGCAGAAGTGTTGCACGTGTCTAATTTATCAACTTTTCGGTTCTCTGAACCATTCACCTACATTCCTGTCAGACACAGCAACATATTGGGATCTTAATACAGGGAATTCTTCACTTGCCTAACCTTTAGACATGACCTACTTCCACATTTGGATTCGTCAAATGTGATACCACCTACTTCTGCTGCAACTCGCCTGCCTACAGTATGAGAGCCACTTCACACATATACTGTATTCTTTTCAAGATTGATGGACTGATTACATCGACTCAAGGCTGAGGGACTGATTACCTCAAACTCCTGTTCTTCACATTCTCCTTTGTATGAAAAAATCTTAGTCAGAGCAGGTAATGACAAGACCATTTAGGTAAGTTGTTATCTTATTGGCTTTCCAGAAAGTGCTGATTCATGTGACGGCAATGAACATTATTTTAATATGAAAAGTAACATGCTATGTGTAGCACCACCAGCACCTGACACAACCAGTTGGCCTGCCAGTACTGCAAATGGCATTACCAGCTACTTTATCATTACTACATGTGGCATTACCAGCTACCCTATCAATACTACATGTGGCACCACCTGCTATTCTATGAATACATGTAGCACTACCAGCTTCCCTGTCAATACATGTGGCACCACCAACTATCCCTTCAATACATGTGGCACCACTGGCTACCCTGTCACTACTACATGTGGCACCACCAGCTACCCTATCAGTACTACATGTGGCACCACCTACTACTCTAGCGATACTATATGTGGCACCACCTGCTACTTTACCAACATGTAGCACTAGTACCTGACTACCAGTTGACTTACGAACACCAATTGTGGTATCGCCAATACTCTTTACACCCACATGCCTAGCTCCCCTTCCTTGGATCAAACCCAAATGCAGCTCATTCCTACTATGACTGTACACTTCCTCTGATTAAAATAAGTCTGGGGAATTGTTGTCCCAGAATAGTTCAAATGTATATGTGTGACAGTATTCACCAGGACAGGTGTGCTGACAAGGGGCTTAGTCTTGCAATGATCCATCTCCAACTCCGAAAGGAGAAAGATTTCTCAAATGTTTCAGTATGTGCTGCTCAAGTGCTGTTCTGGTCAGTGTATCTGGTATGCCTCTTCATTGAGAACACTACTGTAGTTTTTGGGTTCCTGGCAGAACACTGTTTTATATATGCAAGGTACATATACACATGCATTATGTATTTTCATGGGATATACCTATGTAAATCCACTTGTCCATATGCATGAGCATGTATGCATACTCATAAACACGCACTCTCTCACTCGCTCTTTATCACTCGATACTGAACATGCCTAGGTATGTGTCTAGCAGCCAAACTGTGGGTGTACTTTTATTATTGGTATCAGCTGGCTGAAATCATTTGGTCTCTCTTCAAAGAGGACACTGTTTCTGTGTGTTTGGGTTCCTGGGAGGAACAGCATTTCATACATGGGCAGGCTCTGCTTTCCAGTGCTTCACTTTAGTGTTTTGTTAATACAGAGGTTTTCAACTATACCCATTCTTCATTTATTCTGACTTGTACAATAAATACATTCACCATTCACCATAAGCTGAGGACAAAAATATTTTAACGTAAGGTGTGTACTGTATATGCATTTTTTAGGCCTAGCTATATTGCTCACTTAACATACGATAGTGTAAACATGTTATCAGGCTTTTACAGTGGATCCTTGGTTTTCGTGAGTGTTTCTGTGAATTTTGGTTATCAACAACTTTTTTCGTCAATATAGCCGTGGTTTTCGTGATTTCCCTTGGATTTCGGCGGTCGCACACAAAGCCTCCCACAGACGCATGCAGAGTTAGTGTGGCATTGTTTCTTGGCGATTGAACATTACCCTGCGAGGTAATAAAAAACATTTCGTAACAATACATTGGTTTTTGCTCTTGTTTGTGTGTGACTGCTAAATAAGCCATCATGGGCCCAAAGAAAGCTGCTAGTGTCAGCCCTTTGATAAAGAAGGCGAGAAACATGATAGAGTTCAAGAAAGAACACACCAGCCAGGGCACTTCCCCACACACCTGACAACCCTATGCCTGTTATGGAATCTATTGTAGCTTTGGGGAACTCATGGGGTTGACTGTGAGTCACCAGGATATGGAAGAGTTGGTGGATGACCACAGTGAAGAGCTGCAAGACCTTCATCTGGAACAGCAACAGACCACAGCTGAGGAAACTGCTTCAGAGGAGGAGGAAGAGAGAGGGAAGGTGCCTTCTTCAGTGATTAAGGACATTTGTGCAAAGTGGAATGAGTTGCAAAGTTTTGTGGAGAAATGTCACTAACAAAGCTGTTGTAGGCCGTGTCTGCAACACGTTCAATGACAATGCCTTGTCCCATTTTAGGCAACTCTTAGAGATGCCAGAAACAGAGCAGTCTGGAAAAAAATTTTGTGTGACAGGGGTCCAGTGACTCAAGCTGGTCCTAGTGCCAGTAAAAAACAAAGGGAAGTAACTCCCAATAAGGACTTGGTACCTGAAGTCTTTATGGAAGGGGATTCCCCTTCTAAACAATCAGTCCTCCCTCTCCCCTCCTCCCTGTCTTCCATACACCAACAAGAGTCTTCAATAAAGGTAAGTGTGATACTGTCATTCATTTCTGTATGTAAATCTATATTAATCTCTAAAAAAAAAAAAAAAATAATTTTTTTGTTAATACTTTTGGGTGCCTGGAATGGATTAATTGGATTTACATTATTTCTTATGGGGAAAATGGTTTTGGTTTTCATGAATTCTGGGTTTGGGCAGACTCTGGAACGGATTAATCACGAAAACCAAGGGTCCACTGTATATGTATTTTAAAGTGAAGAAAGGCTATGATTTACTTTCCTCTTCAAGGGGGGCCTCCTTGGCGTGGTGAAGAGGCTCTTGGTCTGAGGAATTAGACCTGTCGGTCTCCTTCCTCAGACCGAACCTAATTACCCCCCAATCCCTCCTTCCCTATCCCATCCTCCCCTTTTTCCTTTCCTCCTCCTCCTCCCCACCCCTCCCTTTTGCCCTTCCTTTTTGGCCTTTGGGATTTTTTCCCACAGGCACACTAGTTCCTAGGTAGGGGAAAGGGTACCGGGGTCCATCCCATTTCGTTGAGGTTCTTGGCGGTGGCGTAGTTTGCCGTGGAATCTGGATTGCCTGGGGATGTCCCGATCCCTCTCTGGTACCCCGGAGGGTGGCTTTGGGTGTCTCTCGGGCGACGGGTGTATCTCTGGAAGCCACCTTTCGGATTCCGGGGGTGGTGGCCGAAGGAGATATGCTTTGTGGCGGATATCTGGCCGCCCTCTCTTTTGTCCACCGAGGTAGCTCGGCAGATATGAGGTTGCTATCCCGGATTGCTGGTTTACTAGCATGATGGGTAGGGTATGGCACGGGTTCCATGCTGCATCTACGCTACTAGCGGTGCTGAGGTCCTCTTGGGCGCGGAGGGAGATTTCTGGCCCTTTCATTCCTCCTAGGAACTATCCCTTCCCGGTCCCCCCCTTTTTTTTATTTTTTTATTTTTTTTATTTTTATTTTCTTTCTTTTTTTTTTCTTAAAAACAAAAAGAAAGTAGTAACCTAACCATGGCAGCCCCAGTCCATGAACCTGCTACCCCCGGGCCCCTTCTTGATACCGCACCCTGTTCTGACCCCGCCTTGTCTTTGGACCACTCTTCAGACACTCCTCATGCCTCTGTACCTCTTGCCGGTGCTGTTTCCTCACCCGCTTCAGGTACTGAGGTCTCGACTGACTCCTTTGATTTATCTGACCTCCGCTCTCCTTTGACTATGCTTCCGGCCTCTCCCTCTACGGTGCGGCAATTTTCGAATCGCCGGCCCGTTCCACGTCGGACCAACTCTGGTCCCACACCTAAACGCCAATGACAATTTCCTGCTGATGATACTTCTCCACCTTTTCGTTCTTCTCAGAAAAGATCGGCACGTCCTTCACTCCCTTTCCACGCTCAGTTTCAGAATGCACAATGGACTAAATTCTTTACTTTACGACTGACTACCTCTACTGCCTATCTTTCCGACCACAGTACAGTGGTCCCTCGCTTTTCGTAGTTCTCGGCAATCGTAAATTTCGCCAATCATAGGGGTATTTTCGTATAAACATGGACTCGCTTTTCATAGGTTGACTCGCGAATAGTAGTTCGTCTGGGACGCATACGCACAGTGTGAGCTGGGGCGGCGTCCCTACCCAGCCAGTCTGGCATTGTTTACCAGTGAGTGAAGGTCCCCTCAAGTGCTCCTACAAAATATTTCATAATCCACTCATTTTAGTGCTTGCAATTACTAAATAAGCTACCATGGCTCCAAAGAAAGCTTCTAGTGCCAAGCCTGTGGTAAAGAAGGTGAGAAATATATACAGTGACAAAGTCTTGGGCCATTTTCGGGAAGGGTTAAAGAGACGCCAGAAACAGAGCTCTCCACAGTTACTTTGCGAGACAGAACTAGAGTGACTCTCAAGGTGGTCCTAGTGGCATTAAGAAACAGAGAAGAGAAGCAATTGGTACCTGAGGTGTTGCTGGAAGGGGATTCCGCTTCCAAACTGTAAACAATCCAATCTCTCTCCTCCTCCAGTCTCCCATACACTAAGAAGAATCTCCAATAAAGGCAAGTGTTATGCTGTTAATGTTTCATTCATCATTTCCCATTGTATTGTTTATGTACTATATGTATATTTCATGTAAAAAAATTTTTTGTTTTAATACTTCTGGGTGTCAGGAACGGATTAATTGTATTTACATTATTTCTTATGGGGAAAATTGATTCGCAAATCGTAAATTTCGTTTATAGTAACGGCACCAGGAACGGATTAATTACGAAAAACGAGGGACCACTGTATTGGCAAGGCACTCCTACGCCATGTTGGTAAAGATATTTCTTTTCTTGCTCTTAAGAGTGGTACGCGCATCATCACTGTACAGAATGCTACTCAAGCTCATGATCTTTCTCTTCTTTCCCATATCGGTACTGTTCCTGTCACTATTGAAAAACGTCATTCCCTCAATTCTTGTAGTGGTACCGTCATTCTGCCCCATACCATAGTTCAATAAAATTTCCAAACATGTGGCAATGACATTCTTGAACAGCTGGAACTCCAAGATCTCCCAATCCTCAAGGTAGACACTTATGTTCTTCCTGCCCACGGGCGGAGACGATACCCTAACAATGTGGCTCGTTTAACTTTTGACAGCCGTGAACTCCCATCCTCAGTTTATGTAGCATGACATCGGTTACAAGTTCGAAAGGTGATCCCTACACCGCAACAGTGTAGAAATTGCTGGCGATTTGGCCATCCAGCGAAATATTGCAGATCCATAGCCGAATGCCCAGTCTGTGGTGCCGATGACCATTCTAATACGTCTTGCAATCGACCTCCCTCTTGCCTTAATTGTCATGAGGCTCACCCTTCATACTCTCGCCGTTGCCAAGTCTACTTAAATGAGCGGGAAATCCGTTACCTCAAAGAGGCAGAAGGTCTCCCTTATACCATGGCAGTTTCTCATCTCTGCCTCCAAGGGAGACTACCTCGTGTTTCTTATTCCCGCGTTTCAAAACGTCCCCCCACTTCTGGGGTCCCATCTTCTGCAGCCTCCTTTGTGGTTACCTCTCCCATAGTCACTCCTGTATCTAATTCTTTCTGTCCTAGGCTCAGATGTCCCTACTTCAACGCCTCGGTCTGTTCTCGCTTCTTCATGTTCTCCCTCACAAGCCTCAGTATCGACGAGATCTCGTACGACACCTCCTCCCAATCGTCCCTCTACTTCTCAGAAGTCAAAAAAGGTCCTTTAACCCCTCCTTCCCTTCTTCCACCTCCTCATTTTACCTTCCCTGTCTCTGTACCTGGTTCTTCCCCTATCACTGGCTCTATTACAAGTGTAGAGGTTCACCCTCCTCCTCGTACTGTACCTTCCTCCCCTGTTCCCTCCCAAGTTTCTTCCTCTTTTGCCACCTCCCAGGTTTCTGCCTCTTCTGTCCCCTTCCACGCTTCTTCTCCAGTTCCCTCCACCCTTTCGCCCCCCCCCTACCTTGGTACAGTCCATTACAGTTCCAATCTTTACTCATCCTCCCCCTACCATCTCCAATATTGTCTCCCATACGACGTCTCTGAATTCCGAAACACTTGAAGCAATCTGTGAATATATTGCAGAGACCAAACCATCAATGGACACTGATCCACCCTCCGCTCCTTCTCTCTCCTCTACTCCATCTGCGCAACTCCTTTCTTCACAGCGCACCGTTCCTTCGCTACTTGACCGTTTTCCGCTGCCTCTGCATGTGGACTTTTCTAACCCCTCTAGTCCGTAGGAACCCTTACCTGCGGATTTCAGGTATCTTTATCATTGGCAATCATGGCCTATTTACGGTGGAATATACGTGGCCTCAGGGGTAATCGGGGTGAGCTTCAGATGTTACTCTCCCAGTTTTCCCCTGTTGGTGTTTGCTTACAGGAACCAAAATTACACTCTGCTGTTATCTCTCCCATCTCAGGCTATAATTTATTGTATTCTTCAGATCCTTTTCCTGATGGGACCTTTAATGAAAGTGCCCTTCTTCTACGCACTGATATTCCGTACCATCAGCTATTTGTTCGTACTTCGCTGTATTACACAGCAGCCCGTATCCATTTGCATAGGTGGTATAGGCTCTGTTCTTTGTATCTCTCTCCTTCTCGGGCACTATCTGTTCCGGATATTGCCTTTCTTGTTTCGTCATTACCACCACCAATTCTGTTACTTGACGATTTTAATGCCCATTTCCTCTGGGGGGGTCTCACTGTGATTCCCGTGGCATTCAGTTAGAGGCTTTTCTTGCCACCCACCCCCTCCATGTTTTAAATACAGGTACTCGCACCCATTTTGATCCTTGGACTCGCACTCTCTCTTGCATCGATCTCTCAGTCTGCTCTTCCTCCGCCGCATTAGACTTCATCTGGTCTGTTCTCCCAGATTTACATGACAGCGATCATTTCCCAATCATTCTTACTTCCCCTTCATATTCACCACCTCTTCGTATCCCACGCTGGCAATTTGATCAGGCAAATAGGAACCTTTACTCACAACTAACTGTTTTTACTGAGGTTCCTTCTTCGTCCTCCATTTTACACCTCTTCTCGTCCTCCGTTTTAACAGTAGCTTCTCATTTTATACCCCAAACTTCGGGCAGGCATTCTCAGAAATGCGTGCCTTGGTGGTCTCCTGCTTGTGCTCGTGCAGTACGTTTGAAACTCGCTGCATGGGGCAGGTACCGATACAATAGAACCACGGAGAGACTTCTCGATTTTAAGCAGAAGCGTGCGATCGCTTGCCGTGTCATCTGTGACGCTAAAAACACTTGCCGGCGAGATTGTCTCCACCATCACCTCTGCTTCCTCTGAGTGCAGTCTGGAAAAAAGTACGAAAACTGAGTGGTAAATATTCTCCTGACCCGGCTCCT
Source organism: Cherax quadricarinatus (assembly GCF_038502225.1). Lineage (NCBI taxonomy): Eukaryota > Metazoa > Arthropoda > Malacostraca > Decapoda > Parastacidae > Cherax > Cherax quadricarinatus. Next base: position 82,967,214 of record NC_091292.1, on the reverse strand, counting down.
GTTCTGCGGGTTGCCGGTGTTGATATAGCAAACCCACTAGATGTTGCCAATGAAATTGGCAATCATCTGGTCCGTATTTCTCAGGGGCTCCATCTATGTCCCTTGTTTCTTTCCTCAAAGTCTGCCAGAGAGTTCGCACCCTTGGACTTTTCTTCTCTCAGAGAAGAACAGTATAATGTGCCTTTTACACTTCAAGAACTGGAGGCAACACACTCAGCTTGCCGATCATTGGCAGCTGGGCCCGACGACATTCATATTCGTATGCTACAACATTTACATCAGTCAGCCCTTGCAGTCCTATTATGCCTTTTCAATCTTATTTGGTCACAAGGAGTTCTTCCACAGCTGTGGAAATCTGCCATTGTTCTCCTTTCCGCAAACCAGGCACTACGGGACATGAAGCCTCCCACTATCGTCCCATTGCTCTTACCAGTGCAGTTTGCAAAGTGATGGAACGCCTGGTAAATAGACGTTTAGTGTGGTATTGAGAGACACACAACAGTCTCTCCACTCGTCAATATGGCTTTCGTAAGGGACGTTCTACCATAGACCCCTTACTACGCTTGGATACGTATGTTCGTAATGCCTTTGCGAATAACCACTCGGTTATTGCCATATTTTTTGACCTTGAGAAGGCATATGACAACTTGGAGGTATAATATTTTGGCCCAAGCCCACTCCTTAGGCCTCCGAGGCAATCTACCATCCTTCCTTAAGAACTTTTTAACTGACAAACATTTCCGTGTTTGGGTTAATAATGTGCTTTCCCCGGACTTTATCCAAGCTGAAGGTGTCCCCCAGGGATGTGTTCTGAGCACAACACTTTTTCTCCTTGCTATAAATGATTTGGCCTTTAGTCTTCCATCAAATATTTGGTCATCACTCTGTTGATGACTTCGCTATTGCCTATGCAGGCGCTGACTGTCGCCTCATTACAGTTTCTCTCCAGCATGCGGTCGACAATGTTTCCAATTGGGCCACCACACATGGGTTTAAATTTTCCAACAATAAAACCCACCAAATTACTTTCAATAGACGCTCTGTCATCTCCGATCATCCTTTGTACTTCTATGGCTCCCGTATCCCTGAACGTGATACAGTCAAGTTTCTGGGCCTCCTCTTTGACCGTAGGTTATCCTGGAAACCTCACATTACCTCTCTGAAGGCAACTTGTCACAGCCGGCTGAACCTTCTTAAAACCCTTGCTCATCTTTCATGGGGAGCTGATCGTCGAACCCTCCTTCGCCTACATTCCACCCTCATTTTATCGAAACTTGATTATGGTGACCAGATCTATTCAGCGGCATCTCCTGCTACTCTCTCTAGCCTTAACCCCATTCATCACCAAGGATTACATTTATGCCTTGGTGCTTTTCGCTTTTCCCCTGTTGAGAGCCTCTATGCAGAAGCGAACGTTCCATCCTTATCCGATCACCATGATGCCCATTGCCTTCGCTACTATGTACGCTTTCATGATCTCCGCAATCCTTCCATTTATAGAATGATCACTGATATTAGTAGACATTCTTTATTTGTTCGCCGCCCCTGTTTACTCCGTCCCTTCTCTCTTCGCCTTCATTCGCTCTTGTCTTCTCTTCAATTACCACCTTTCTATGTTCATGTAGCATCTCACTTTTCCCTACCCCCCCTGGGAAGTTCCAGCTGTTCGAGTCTGTTCTTTCTCTCTCCCTTGCTCGAAAGCCCAACTGTCTACGGTCGCTTCCCACTCTCTTTTTCTTGACCACTTCCGCTCTCTTTCTCATGCCATTGCTGTGTACACAGATGGCTCTAAGTCTTCTGACGGCGTAGGATTCGCAGCAGTGTTTCCGGACAGTGTCGTACGAGGGCATTTACTATCTTCGGCTAGTATTTTTACTGCTGAATTGTATGCCATCCTTGCAGCACTTATCCATATTGCATCTATGCCTGTGTCATCATTTGTGGTTGTCTCAGACTCCCTTAGTGCTTTACTGGCTATACAGAAATTTGATACACCTCACCCCTAGTCCTCCGTATCCAACTTTGGCTACGCCGCATCTTTACCAAGCATGAAGATATTGTTTTTTGTTGGGTCCCTGGTCATGTTGACGTACAAGGCAATGAACAGGCAGACACTGCTGCGCGGTCAGCAGTACATGACCTACCAGTTTCATATAGAGATATTCCATTTACGGACTATTTTGCTGCAATATCTTCCCACCTTCACACTCGTTGGCAACAACGTTGGTCTACTATGCTCGGTAACAAACTTCAATCTATTAAACCGAGTATAGGTTACTGGCCGTCTTCTTATCACCAGTGTCGAGGTTGGGAGACTACTCTCTCTCGTCTTCTCATTGGCCATACTCGTCCTACTCATGGATATCTCATGGAGAGGCGCCCTGCTCCTCTCTGTGAGAATTGCCAGGCTCCATTATCAGTCAGCCACATTCTGTTGGACTGCCCACTTTATCAGTGAGCACGCAGAATTTGCCTCCGTCGTCATCTTCGCTCCGCTGCTCTCTCTTTACCTTCCCTTCTTGCTGATGGACCCACCTTTCATCCGGACTCTCTCACTGACTTTTTGACAACTGACTAACTTCACAAATTCTGATACCTTCAGTCCTTTCTACCTCAATCTCTTGCTACCCTCTACCCCCGTACTATCCCCTGCCCCGCAGTTTTCTGTAACCTACTGATCATCCCTCCTCCCTTCTGCCACCCAATACCCTCGCTTCCTTCCCTACCCTGCAGCGCTGTATAGCCCTTGTGGCTTAGCGCTTCTTTTTGATTATAATAATAATAATAATAATATGATTTACTTTACAATGATTTTTGCTTTACAACAATAGTCCGGAATCTAACCTGCTGTATAAGCGAGGCCCTCCTGTACATGCAGGATACATATACACCTGCATACATACATTCATGGAATATACATGTGCATATGCTCCTGCACCAGCATGAGCATGTATGCATACTCTTGTTCACACAAACATGTATATACTTCACAATGGACATGCTAAAACATGTCTGGCAACTGCAACAGTTTAGCAAGCAAGTTCACATATTTTATGCAGTACTAGTGGAAATTATAGCTATATCTGAAGACATGATGTTGTTGGCAGTTCTGAATTACATTGTGGATTACTTCATGACCTGTACTATTTCACTTCTTTAAAGGCAACTAAGCTGTTATTTGGAAAAGTGCATATGCTTATTTAGGGATTAATAAATAAAGGAGATATTAATATATTACCATTTTTATTAAAAATGTCTAGTTAGTTTTCACAATAGAAATAAATTATGTACATTCAAGAAACCAAGAACACTGATTTTTGTTTTACCAGAAATTGCTGACAAAGCAGCAATGTTAAACATTCTTTATCTGCATAAATTAATTTTCATTTGCTTCAAAATTTAATTTCTATTTTTGTTCATATATCCTTTGCCTTTTTTAAGTATCAAAACTCCTTAGGCATAAATCACAAGAAATAAGTACCTTTAACATATTTTATACTGATACATTTTTTCATCTGTTGTGTGGTATTTCTCCCATCACTCCAGGGAGGTGTTTAATGCTAGGGAGGGGTTTTGACTTAGAAAATTGAACCTTTCCTCCCCTTCATTAGATTGAAACTGACTGCATTCCATTTCTCAAGTGCTGTATGACCCCTGTGGGTTTAGTATCCCCAGCCATGAAAGCAATAATAATTATGCTCCCAAGAATATAATTTTTCTACAGAGGAACCTCAGTATTCGTACATACCTATATTTGTACAACTTGATATTTGCCCAACTTTTTCGAGAAAAATTTGACTTGGTATTCGGACATTGCCCTGATATTTGACCTAAACAAAATGGTCCATGTGGACAAAGTCGATGAAAACAGCATTATGCGCTCAGTCTCGTCAGCTTTTGTTCATTGAGCATTGTTTGTACAAGCTCTGTGAATGTTTTTGGTATTTCATTATTATTCTGTGGTGCTTTTTAAACATTTTAATGTGAAAATAAGTAATCATGGCCCCAAGAAAAGAGCAGTGATCCAAACAAATCTAAAAGGAAAGCGGTGAGAACAACAGTTAAAGTGAAAAAAGAACTCTTTGCGAAGTGGAACCCGTGTGTTGGACCTGGTATGGTGAAATTCACCATATCGTCCATATTGAAAAATAGAGGCAATAAAAGGGGCTGATGTGGCGAAAGGAGTGAAAATTCTTGTTGTGAAAAGGTCACAGATACTCTAATGGAAAAACTTTTGTTAGTGTGGATTAATGAAAAACAATTGGCTGGTAACAGTTTCTGAAATAATAATGTGTGAAAAAGTAAAGCAGTAATAGTATAATAATCTTAGGTGAGACAACCCAGGAAACAGTAATGAATTTAAGGCAAGGGCTGGTTTGATTGGTTTAAAAAGAGGAGTGGGATTCATAGTGTAGTAATGTTGGGGTCCTTATTTTGGTTCTTCACTTTCTTGTGGATTGTCCAGTTTACCAGTGAGCTCGCAGGATTTGCCTCCATCGACGCCCCCGCCCTACCACCCTTACCTTATCTTCCCTTCTTGCAGACAGCCCTGCCTTTGACTTGCCATCACTTTTTGTCAGCAACTGCTTTACTATACAAACTTTGGCACAGCCCTTAGTGTCCCTTCCAGCCCATTTCTCCCCTCACCTCTGATCCCCTCTCCACCTAGCTGTCTATATCCCCGGCACTATTTTCTGCCCCGCAACGCTGCATGGCCTTTGTCAGTTTAGCGCTTTATTTGATTATAATAATCGTACTGTAGTAAGGCATAGGGAGGCTGCCACTGCTAACAGATGAGGCTGAAAAATTTAAGGAATTTAGAACTAGACACTGAGGGATTTATTCTTCAAGTTTTTAATTGTGATGAAACTGGCCTCTTTTGGAAAAAAATGCCTAAGAGAACCAACATCACAAACAAAGAAAAATCAATACCAGAACACAAATCCATGAGACAGGCTAACACACTTGTGTAGTAATGCTAGCAGGGACTGCAAAATTAAACCGTTGCTAGTTTACCACACTGAAAATCCAAGGGTGTTTAAGAAAATGTGATTCAAAAGTAAACTCATGTAATGTGGAGGGCTCATAGTAAACCTTGGGTAACAAGGCAATTCTTCACTGAGTGGATACATCAAGTGTTTGCCCCAAATGTGAAGCAGTACCTTGCAAAAAAAAAAAAATGCCATTAACCCTTTGACTGTTTTGGTCATATATATACGTCTTACGAGCCAGTGTTTCGGACGTATATATACTCTATTCTAGCAGCTTCAAATCAAGCAGGATAAAGCTGGTAGGCCCACATGTGAGAGAATGGGTCTGTGTGGTCAGTGTGTACCACATAAAAAAAATCCTGCAGCACGCAGTGCATAATGAGAAATTAAAAAAAAAAACTTTTTTATTAAAACTCCGACTTTGAGGTGTATTTTCGTATAGTATTTACCATTGTATTCTCGTTTTCATGGTCTCGCATGATAAAATGGAAAACATGTTGCAGAAATAGAGATGATTTTGATTAGTTTCACGATGAAAACGACCTTGAAATTAAGCTCAAAGTAGCAGAACCGTTTGATTTTTACCAATGTTCAAGAGTAAGCAAATCACACCACACGTCCAATACACGTCAACTGGGGAGTCTAATATTCTTTCACTAGTGCACTGATATTATTTATACCATTTTTACAATGCAGTAGTCTGCATAACAGTAAATTTTGTATTTTTTGTATGAATAAAAAATCAAAATAGAAAGCAATAGTAATATAAGAGGAGCCTAGAGATGTGACTAATGAACAGAGGATGTTATTTTAGTGCTAAGAATGTCTACATTGTTTATTCTGGACCCTATTTTGAAATTGGCATCTTTTTTAATTTGCGTGAAATTGATCAAATTGTCAATTTCTGACCACTTTATTGGGTAGCTCAAATCCGTAAATGGGCGGTTACTTGTACTCAGTTGATAGAAAAAATGGAGTCCTAAAGAAATAGCTATGAGTTTGGCCAATTGGAACAACGGAACTGGCCAAAAACAGGGCTCAAAGTCGGCGAAATCACTGATGCGTATATGTCGCCGAGACCGCTAACTTCGCCGGAGCGTAATTCCATGAGTTTTTGACCAAATTTCGTACTTTTAGTGTCATTACCATCGGGAAAGATTCTCTATCATTTCACAAGAAATTTTTTTTTTTTTTTTTTCCAAAAATTTTGCAACAGAATGAGAAGTTCAGAAAGGGGCTTGCGACAGTCAAAGGGTTAAGGGCACTTATGGTAATGGACAATGCTCCTACTCACCCTCCAGGCTAGGAGGAACATTTGATGGATGACTACAGCTTCATTAAAGTGAAGTTCTTGCCCCCTAACACCACTGCAACCCATAGACCAGCAGATAATATCCAATTTTAAGAAACTTTACACAAAAGTACTGTTTTAAAAGGTAATTTGAAGTGATCTCTAAAACAGAGCTTACCCTTAGGGAATTTTGGAAAAAACATTTTAATATCCTCCAGTGTTTAAGGATAGCAGACAAAGCCTGGGGAAGAAGTTTCTTTCAGGACAATGAACTCTGCCTGGAAGAAATTGTGGCCAGAGGCTTTGAGGCAGAGCCTGTAGTGAAAGATACCGTTTCTCTGGGCCAGTCCATGGGTTTGGAAATGGACAATGAGGATGTAAAAGAGTTGGTGGAGGATCACAAGAATGAGCTCACCACAGAAGAACTTCAAGACCTGCACAAGGAGCAGCAAGAAGAAATGGTTGAGGAAATTTCTTCAGAGGAAGAGGAGCAGGGAAGTAGTAATGGCAACATTTTCACTGCGGAAATTAAGGAACTGTTATCATTGGGCTCAAACAGAGCCTGGTGAAAAAAGTGGCATCCTAACATTACTGTTTTGAACAGGAGCAGCAACCTGTTTAATGACATGTTTTTGACCACTTTAGAAAAATTTTGAAAAGTTGTCAAAAGCAGACAACATTGGACAGCTTCATTAGCAAAGAAAATAATCAAATGCTAGTGAATTGCCATCATTTTCTAGTGCTACTGCACAGACAGAAAAGAGAAAAAAACACCAGATGGGCAGCTACCTGATGTTTTTATGGAAGGTGACGCCCTTTCCAAACATCTCTCCACCTTCCTCTTAGGCCAACAGCACTCCTCAGTAAAGGCAAAGTGCAGTTAAATTTTCATTTATTTTATGTATTTATTGTTTTTATAGTTTTCATGTATGATTTTGTGCATGTAATATTATACAGGTTTAAATAAGCAGTATTATCACTTTAAATGTTTTATAATTGGTAATTTTTTAAGGTCTGGAATGGATTTATCCAGTTTATATTATTTCTCATGGGAAAAATTTATTCAGTATTCATACAACTCGCTATTCGAACAGCCTCCTGGAACGAATTACGATCAAATATCAAAGTACAGTGGTCCCCCGCTTTTCGTAGTTCCCAGCAATCGTAAATTTCGCCAATCATAGGGGTATTTTCGTATAAACATGGGCTCGCTTTTCATAGGTTGACTCGCGAGTCGTAGTTCGTCGAGATCATCCCCTGGCGTGAGCCTGCGGGAGCCGCTGCATTGTTTACGGGGAGCAAAGGTCCTCACGTGAAATATTTAAATATTCCATTTTTTTTTAGGGGTTAAGTTAAAAAGCCCATTAAAGAAAGCCCCTACCCAAGTTGGTAAAAAAGGGGAGAGATACATTGTTAAAAAACCATCAAACAATAGAAAGTGGGGGAAAAAATAACTGTCCAGGATGAAAGAAACCCACAAACCTTATGTTCCATAGGGGCCCAAGAAAAGGAAATAAAGGATCTGGTTCAAAAATAGCGAAAAAATTGAGATCCCAGATCGAGTTGGAAGTTTTTTGGGATAAATGAGAAAAATTAGCAGGGATACCTTATGACTTATTTTATTTATTTACTGCTGAAGATTTGAAAGAAATTGTGCAAAATGGGATGGGTGATTAAGGCCAGAAAAGGCGGTTTGAGAGTTTTAAGAACCGACTGGCATAAAAGTGGGTAAGGCATGGTGAGGTCCCTTTGGACCACAAGACGGTAAAAAATTTGTAAACCCCGGATAAAAGGGGGAAGGACTGAAACTAAAAGTTTTCAAAGAAAAAGGCCTTTAAGAAAATCCCAAAGAGGCCCTTTTTTAAAAGGGGAAACAATCCCGGGACAATTTTAAAAGACAGGCTGACGCTAATGTTTTTTGGCAAGCTAGGGGGGATTTCAAAGTGCCAAGAAATTTTTCTAAAAACCCGGTTCGGGAAAAACAATGTTATAAAAGTTTTTGAAAAATAGAAAGGCATGGGTCACGGGGAAATTTTTCTGAGTGTTCAATGAAGGTTTTTTGTGAAGGAAATTCCCGGAAAAAAATTGATCTCGAGCCTGTTAGTAATGGGAAGGGACCTGCTCATCCCCAAACTTGATGACCAACAGGGGTTTGGGGCATCACAGAAAGTTTGCCCCCAATAATCCCCTCCCCCAGCCCATGAACCGAAGGCACAAACTTTAAAAATCACACAAAGAAGTTTAAGGTGCTGACGACCACAGACACACTTGACCCCGGAAATTTGGGGAGAACATTTTGCATCCTCCATTGCATAACCCAAGGAGGTTTGGGGGGGGGACTACCAGGACTTTAACTGCCTGGGGAAAAAGGCGATTTGTCAAAAAGAGGGGTTTTAAGGGTTTATGACCCAAGGTTTTTGTCTGTTTAAACAAAGGGGACAGTTCCCCCGGGGGGATTTAGTTTAAGATAAAATTGGTAAGACACAACAAGAGTCACTACTGAGGGGCTGCAAGAGCCACAGGAAAGAACACACGGAAACTGCCAGAGGAGGAGGAAGAGATGGAAAGTCCTTCTTCAGAAAAAAGAGATTTTTCATGTAAGATGGGAAAATTTTATAAAAATCACCCTAACAAGGTTTTTTGGTTTTAAAAAATAAGGGCAAAGTCTTCCCTTTTAGGGGAAATTTAAACGCAGAAAAAGATTTTTCCCCAAGCTAAGAGAGATCCATTAAGTTAGTAAAAAAAATATTCCAACCACTAGTTACAAAAATTACAAATCTGACAGGAATCAAATTAGATCTGAGCAAGGAAAAAAAAAATATACCTGGTATTTCAAGAATTTTCAGGTACAGAGGAATACAATTGCATAATAATGCACATTAAATTTTAGCTTTCTGCAGAAACCAAGGTTTATTCCAAACCTATACTTTTTGTGAATATAATACATTAAGAAATACACGAACATGTGTCCACTTGAAAAAGCAGTAAAATTCAAGTTAGGTGTAGAGTTTGATCATTGTTAGCAGAAAGTAGAAAAATGAATGTATATGTAACTGCTCAAATCTGTCATGTATTAACAAGTTGAATGAATGGTTACCAGTAGTACAAGGGGGGGGGAGATTTTGTTCTACTCGTATAGATTTAGTGTTTTGTATGTGAATACCCCTCAAGGAAGGTTCCTTGATGTTGGTGAGGGGCTCTTGATTTAGGGAATTGGATCTGTGCTCCAGTTCCCCGAATTAAGCCTGAATGCCTTCCACATCCCCCCCCCCAAGGCGCTGTATAATCCTCCGGGTTTAGCCCTTCCCCCTTGATTATAATAATAATTGTATGTGAATAATAATGAAGAAAAATATATTTTAACAAAATATCACATCAAAAGGAAAATTCAGTGTTATTGTGGGGTGTGTGATGTGACAGTTACATGATGCAGCAAGTGACAAATAATCTGAAATGAAACATTTGTCAGCCCTACTGGCAACACTTTCATCTTTTATACAAATACCATTTTAAATTTAATTGTCAATCTACTGCATGAGCTTTTATTCCTGTATTGTTATACTACTTTGTTTGTTCCCTATTATCCTCAGCACTACCATGTTCCTGCAACTTTTTCTGCCCAGGAGTTCATTTGCTATATGAGCCATGTGGTTTACAGCTTTAAATTAACAATATTGTGGAAATAAGTGATAAAGAAATGTTGGCCATGGAATTATTTCTCTTGTTACATACTGATAAATACATAAACATTGCTCCATATGTTCAATCAAACATGTTTGTGCTTAACTGTTTTCCCACAAAGAAATAATCTATGAATTCATTCTCATGGCCTTGTGCTGTATAGCCCTTGTGGCTTAGCGCTTCTTTTTGATTATAATAATAATAATCTCATGGCCTTGAGTAAAATAGAATTTCAAAAGAGAGTAAATGATATTAACAAGGGTAAATAATCTTATTATATAATGCCTTTATATGCCAAACATTAGCCAAGTATTAAGTTTGTCAGTATTTAAGGGTGGAGGGGGAAAGGTTCTAATACTGTACAATGTTATTACAGTTTAAAAGCCTTGACTGTTTGGCTTTTCACTAACAGGACATATACTTAACCTACTTCTATATCTATTACCAGATTTTTCTCTGTGTAATAGATGTGTATGAATGCCACATTTAAATTATAAATGAATGAAATGAGTTTTTGTAATGTCTAAAGATGCAAAATGTGATTTTTAAAGCATTTTGAATGTCTTGAAATGTTGTTTATCTTGGTCAGTAAGCCACTATGAATAGGTCATCATAGTTACAATCAGTCAAGTACCCAGAAAAAATTATTACACGAGAGCTGACTGAAGGTTGGCTTTAGCTAAAGCTACAAGATGGGGTTGGTGATTTTTTTGTGAACATAAATATAAAGCAAGTGCATTATTTTTAAAAAAATGAAACTGTCCAAAGTCTCCCTTCATTAGTATATTAGTGAACTGAGTAGTAATGAATATACAGTACCACTATATAAACAGTACTACTTAATACACAGTACTTATGCACCATGCCAGTGTTTGAAAACTGATCTCGTACAGTATATTTTTGTGAATGTACAGTATAACTTCAAGGGATCTATTGATGCTGGTGAGGGCTTCTAAATTCTAGTATAATTGATGCTACCCTCCTCCTTTCTTAAATATAATAATTCCCTTGGCTCAAATCTAATTACCTTCCTCCTGAATATAATACAAAGGTAATAGTACAAGAACACTGTGTAAACACTCGCATCACATTGTGTATAGAGTGTCATGTTTTACCTTCATTAATGAGTGAGTGACACCATGTCACAATTGATTTTACTATTTCATTTTCATTCTTCATGTCAGATTGTCACTTTCCTCACATTACAAACTCTCTGTGTTGGCTTAGCGCTTCTTTTTGATTATAATAATAATAATAACAAACTCTCTGTAATGTGAGGTAGGTTTGATCATTTTGCACTGATCAAACCTACCTTCCATTCCCTAGATGCTGTATGACCCTTACTGCTTTAGCACTTCTGCATGAAAATAATAATATAATCATAGTAATAATGTCAAATTTCAAAATCTGCTATCTTACATCTCAAGTCTGTTCATTACATAAAGTATACAGTGGTACCCTGACTTACGAGTGCCCCAACTTATGAGTTTTCAGAGTTACAAGCATCACTCAGTTGATTTTTTGCTTTGAGTTGCAAGCCAAAGTCCAAGATACAAGCGAAAAAGAAAAATATTTACTGAAAATGACATTTGGCAAGAACCCCAGCCTAAATAGCACAACAAAAGGTGGTTTTGGGACTTGGTACTTATAAAACTATGCTAGTGTGATGTTCTCACTGGAGGTAATCGTGTAATTGTCTTTAGTTATTCTACAAAAAAATAAAGTTAAGCTTTTGACATTTGCAAAATATCTTGCCCTTTACACCCACACAAATCCCAAAATATTTGGAATATTTCCAATATTTCACAAGCCAGTTGTAGAACAATCATATTTTTATGATTCCTGTCAATATTATTGCATTTACTTCAGTAATAAATGGTGGGTTTCATGAAATAAGTCAATAACTATCGAGATATTCATATATCACTGCACTAGTGATCTAGTGCAGTTAGCCTCTCAAAAACTCCGTTTTCTCTTACCCAGGACCAAAGAACGTTATAGGAAGGAGCAGTAATGGTTTTATATACTCGGACTGGTCCCGGGCACTCGCCATATTATGGCCTAATTTATTCATTCTAGAGTATATGTTACTTATAGTGTTTATTATGTCTTATTAGATCAACTGTGATAGATAAGTAAGCAGTAGAGTTAATATTAGCATTATAATGAAGTATTTTCTCCTGCCCTTGGGGTGGTTTTTTTGGGGGGCTGGAACAGACTAACAGCATTTCAATTAATTTCAATGAGGAAAATTGATTTGATATACAGTATGAGCAAACTGAGTTACAAGCTGTCACAGAACAAACTAAACTCGTAAGTCAAGGTACCACTGTACAGTGTTCTACAACAGTTGAGTGTTCAGAAAACTTTAATGTACTTTAGATAAGATATGAGATAATATTTCGTTTGGATTTTTAACCCTGGAGGGTTAGCCACCCAGGATAACCCAAGAAAGGCGGTGCGTCATCGAGGACTGTCTTATTTCCATTGGGCTCCTCAATCTTGTCCCCCAGGATGCGACCCACACCAGTTGACTTACACCCAGGTACCTATTTGCCGTTAGGTGAACAGGTCAACAGGTGTAAGGAAACGTGTTGAAATGTTTTCACCCTGCCGGGAATCGAACCCAGGTCCTCCGCATGTGAAGTGAGAGCTTTGCCAGCCAGGCCACGGGGCCACTTTCATACTGCAATTAGTTTTTTGAAACAAATTGCTGAAAGTAAATATTACCCGCTCAAAATACATAATACTTAGTGCACAAATACTTTTATTATTCTTAGTAAATTTGAAAATGGTTTTTGCCAGCTTAACACTGACACACAATTTTTAAACCAGGATTGGCAAAACTCAAGTCAAAAGGTTAAGTTGTAGATCACTGGTTTGCTCTAATTCCTCATTAAAAATGAATTTCATTCAAGCGTCCACAGACCCTGTGGCCTGGCTGTGATGTTGGTGAGGGGCTCTTGATTTAGGGAATTGGATCTGTGCTCCAGTTCCCCGAATTAAGCCTGAATGCCTTCCACATCCCCCCCAGGCGCTGTATAATCCCCCGGGTTTAGCGCTTCCCCCTTGATTATAATAATAATGTGGCCTGGCTGGCAAAGCTCTCTCTTCACACATGGAGGGCCCGGGTTTGATTCACAGCGGGGTAGAAACATTTCAACGCGTTTCCTTACACCTATTGTCCTGTTCGCCTAGCAGCAAGTAGGTACCTGGGTGTCAGTCGAATGGTGTGGGTCGCATCCTGGGAGAGATCAAGGACCCCAATGGTAATAAGACAGTCCTCAGATGACCCCACAGATGTAAACAACTACAGGCCAATTTCGAACTTACCACTCTATGCAAAACCTTCGAAAAACTTATGCACAAGAGATTATACTCCTTTATAACAGCTCAAAGCATCCTCAACCCCTGCCAATTTGGCTTCAGAAAAAGGAAGAGCACAAACAACGCAATTGTAAAAATGTTAGACCTGCTTTACACTGCACTTGAAAAAAAAATGAATTTCCATTAGGACTATCAACCTAAGGAAAGCACTGATGCAGTAGACCACAGCATCCTGCACCACAAACTTGAGCATTATGGCTAAAGAGGCCACACACTTACATATTTCAAATCCTACCTAACAAGCAGCAATACGTCTCTATTAAGACAGGGAAGTGTCCTTGGTCCCCTGCTCTTCCTCGTGTACATCAATGATCTACCTAATGTTTCACAACACCTTAGCCTATTCTCTTTGCTGATGATACGACATATGTCATCTGCCACCCTAATCTTGTCTCACTTAACACTTGTTAACGAAGAACTGGTAAAAATCTTGACCTGGATGACTGCTATTAAACTTACACTTAATACTGACAAAACCTACATTCTGTAATGAGGGCAAATTCCTGGGCCTGCACCTTGACAGCAACCTGAAATTCGACACCCATATCCAACAAATAACAAAAAACAGTATCCAAAACAGTTGGGATCCTCTAAGATACGTTAATACGTACCACAATCAGCCCTACTCACACTATACTATTCACTCGTCTATCCCTACCTTACCTATGCTATTTGTGCCTGGGGATCAACAGCAGCAACTGACCTAAAGCCAATAATAACCCAACAGAAAGCCGCAGTAAGAATTATCACATAATCCAATGCAAGACAGCACACATCCCCACTCTTCAAAGACCTAAACGTACTCACCATACAGAATATTCACACTTACTATTGTGCAACCTATATTTACAGAACCATAAACTCTAATTTTAACCCTGAACTAAAACAATTTCTTGATAGTTGCAACAGGACCCAAAGACACACCAGACACAAAAATCTATGACATTCCCCGCGTCCGGCTAAACCTATACAAAAACTCGATGTACATAAAAGGGCCTAAAATCTGGAACTCCCTGCCTGAAAATTCCAGAACCGCAGACTTGACCACCATTTTACAAAACTACCGTTAAAAAACATCTCGTCTCCCTAACACACCCCATCATCAGCTAACCGAATGAAAACCACCCAGTTCTCTTTTTTTTTGTATCATGAACACATCCAAAACAATATAGACTTACTCTCGTTATCTGTAATTCCCCCATAATTTATACCTACACTCAGCCAAATGACTGTAAACATAAAATTCCTAATATAGCTATTGCCTATTAAATCTTAAGTTAGTCCTATTAAATCCTAAGTTAATCCTAAGTTTGTCTAAGATACTCTTCCAGTATGGCTTTAATAGAAACAATGTAACATGCCAAGACAAATCGAATCCCATTACTAAATCTACCATTTGCAATATATTATATTTGTACTACGTAACTACTTTAAACCTAATTGTCTGTACCTAACTGGGAATGTATCTAATATGTTCAAATGTACTTCTCAAATATAACCTATATCAGTATAACGTAAGAATTAGTATTAGTCTGCCTAGGCACGATTGTGGCCTGGTCACAGACCGGGCCGCGGGGGCGTTGACCCCAGGAACTCTCTCCAGGTAAACATGTAAACCACACACTGTAAGCTTTACAAGGAAATAAATATCTGAATCTGAATCTCATGCACTGCCTTTCTTGGATTATCCTGGGTGGCAAATCCTTCGGGGTTAAAAATCCGAACGAAATCTTATCTTAAAAAAAAGTCTTTCCCTTGCTTGTAGCATTATTTTAGTCAGCATTACCTGTACCCAAACTACTGTACATTCAAGTCACTTATTTCCACAAACCTTTTCATTCCTTTGTGTCTTATGTAAAATAAAAGCCAAGAGCACCAACACAGGGCTGCTCAAAGTTATACAAGAGCAGGGGGTTTGACCCAATAGCTACGAACTGTACCAGGTGTCTCCACACTAAGCTTTGATGAAAATTGCACCATTTGGTCATCTACCTCTCCCATTCTGTCACTGATCACTCCCGTTGCTATCTGTTCACCTCTGTCTGTTGCTGGACCTTTAATAATCACATCAGGAGTGTTCTCTCTGATGTAAGCCACAGCAGGGTTGAGAGAAGCACGTGACTCCTCTGCAGGCTTGGGAGGCACCTCGACAGCTTTCCACCCACCGTATGAGGAAGACTCCACTGTATTTGCCTTTATGTGTTCATGCTCTTTAGGTGCATTCGGAATGTGGGAATAGTGCGAGCTGTATTCTGTAAGGTACAAAGGAGTAGCTGTCTTTGGGGTGGACTGAGCTATTGCGATTTCTGTAGGTTGAGTTGTAAGCAAATATTGTGATGTAGTGGATATGTGCCTATATATGGGTCTTAACTCAGTAGGGTCTGAAGATCTGGAAGGAAGCTGATGTAAGTGTGTTGGTGTCGGGCTAGAGGGCAACGTAAGTGTTAGGGGAGACTGAGTCTCAGTTGTGGTCGAACTTGTAGTTATTACTGGTAGGCGAGGTGAAATTTGTGGACCTGAGAAAGGGACTGGACGGGGTATGGAGACATATGACTGCAGAGGACTATGGAGTGATGGAGGCTTGGTATCAACTTTAGCAGAGCGTTGCTGTGACCGTGGTGTTGGTCTTGGCCGAGGCGAACGAGATTTGTTTCTTTTACGTTTATGTGTGCCTCGCTGAATTGGGAGCACACTGCGTCGATCAGCAGCTATAGGTTCGGGTTTAGATGTGCCAAAACCTAAGAAGGACCAGAAAACGTCAGAGTATGACTGCGTTGTGGTTTCAGGATGGGGGTAAATTGGTACGGGAACAGGAATAATGCCAGATGGAAACTGTTCATTTATATCTCCACCTACTTTCTCAACACCATGCATGGGGGGAAATCTGATCTTGGCAGCAATTATTCCTTCCTTGTGTTCATCACTCACTTCTTCTATTACACCGCTAACGGGAACTACATGAGAGGCCGAGGCACTGTTATTTACATTTTCCTCACGAACCTTAAGGGATAAACTGACATCGGTTGGGATTTTATCTTCGTGTAAGGTAGATATCGCAGAATCCATGGGACGCCCGTATATAACAAGTGGCAGTTTCTTATCTTCCTTTGTGGTGATGTCCTCGGATGCATGTGGCCAGATTGTAGGTGGTGCGTTTACCAAAGCCTGAGGAGTAGGGAGCAAGGGTGGGGAAATGCGATTAACTGCCTCTAGTGGGTATGTTTTCACTTCCTCAACCGGCATGGCAATAGGCGTGTTGTGGCTGGTCTCAGCTGCCGGGATCTTCGTCAGTGGGGGAGAGATGCTGAGACTTGGTAAAGGGGGGGGAGGCGGAGGCAAGAAGGATGCGTCCCGAAAAGTGACAGGGGGAGGAAGGTCTTCGTTGGGTAAGTTGATTATCGGTGCACCAAGTGGAGGCTGCTTAAACGGCCCAACAACCATTACTTTCTGTGCATGTTCAGGGATGGGCCCCTGAGTCAGCTGATACTGAACCCCAACAGTGTCTGTTTTTTTATTTGTGTACACCTTATCTCCAGCACTGTTATTATTTAGCAAGGAGCCTGTCTCATCACCACGACGATTCACATTTTCACGTCCAAAAAAATTAAAATTTTCTAGGAAAGATGGACGCTTGCTTAGCACTGGACGTCTGTCAGGACGTAGTGGCCGCGGGGAGGTGTTGAACACAGATGCTGAAGGGCCCTGAAAACTGAAAGTTTCCTGCTGGGGAGGCGCATTGGGGCGAAACTGAGGGAGCACATTTGGCTGTGGTCGAATGAGATTTTCATCTTGTACACGACGTTTTGGCAGGTTTCCCGCTTCCGCAGGTAAATTAAATCCAGGCTCAGGGTGATCAGCGACATCCTGAGGGTGGGGTGCAAGTGTACCTGTAGCAGGAACTATCTGAAATGGTGGATGTACCTTACTGAGATTTTCCATAGCCGTAAAACCCAGTTCGTGAGGACGAGACTGCCGCAGTGTGGGTTGGGGAGGTGGAGGGTTAAATCGTGGGGAGAGACCCGAGAAGAGTGCTGGAGGCCTGAGTGTAAACTGGGGTTCCTTAAGTTTTGATAGGTCTTGGGCAGGTCGTTCATGGCGAGGAAGGCCAGATGGCTGCTCTGAAAATGAAGGTGGAGGTGGTAAGAAAGCTGCAGGAACAGATGGTGGGGGTGGGGGTGGTAAAAAGACTGTAGGAGCAGATGGTGGTTGATGTGGCGAAGATGGGCGTCTAGGAGGAATAGATGGCCGATTAGCAAATGGAGGTGGAGGTGGGGGTGGCAAAAATGGTCGGCTGGGTGGATGTGGAAGAGAAGACAAGGGTGGTGCAGGAGTATTAGTTGACTCTGTATTGAGGGTAGGTAGAGGGTGGGGCCTTCTGGAAGGGAGGCTAAATGTGTTTACCACTGGGGGGATTGACTGTGGAGAACCTGTGGCAAAATGATCAGAGTCATTTTCGTTTACTAAAGAGGTAAAGTTTGACGGCTCTCGTCCTGATGGGAGGTAGGGGTCAGCTTTAGAGGGACGGAATGGCTGCACTTCTTTTTGTTTATCAATGAGGGAAGGTTTAGACTGAGTACTGATATTTGGGCGTGGCTTTTCAACTGGAGGAATTTCCTCCTCAGCTCGTGTTGAATGTAATTGTGGGTTCGAGGGAATTCGTGTTCCGTATGTTGGGATACGAACAGGCTTTTCATGTAATGGTCTCCGTGTAATTCCAAATGTATGGTGCCATAAGTTGTCTGGCTGAGTAGTAGATGGTTGCGTAGTGTGGAAAGGTGTTGTAGTAGGCTGGAATGTGGTGGTAATGTGAGGTGTAGTCCTAATGCTTTTGGTTGGGCTATGTGTGATTCTAGTATCTTCTGTAGGCCGGCGTGTGGCTCTGTTGTCCTCAGATGGACGACGTGTGTATCTGAGTGGTGGGATGCTTGCGGGAGGAGAAGGCTTTTCATGTGAATCTATGTAGGCCAGCTTGGGATCAGTAGAAGCGTGAGTAGGATAGGGTTTAGGGTGTGACAAATTTGGTACATTGATAAACGGTCGGAAAGATGGGCTAGTTGGCCGAGAGTGGTAAGGTGGAGTTGTTGGTTGATAGCGATCATTCTGTATCGTAGGTTGAGTATGTGTAGTGTGGGCCGTTGGTGACATAGATGGGGAAGAGGGAGTCGTCGGTGGGTCAGTTGGGTGGTAAGAATTTTGGGAAGAGACAGTTGTACTAGCAGTGGTCTGAGATCTCTCTATGGGCTTCTCTTCATTCGAATTGTTGGCTACTTGTGTGTCCTGGTTTGCCGGTGCGATAACATTGTTGGCGTTGCCTTGGATTTTGGTGCTGGCATAGCCCTTGGAGATAAGGGGGCCAACTGGACGGTAGCGGTGGTGGGGACTGAAGGTGGAGCCGTTGGAGTAGGTGTGCAGAGGAATCTCCAGCAACCCATGGAACTGTGGTGGGAAGAGTGCAAATGGACTTATCTCATTGTCCTCTGGAAGGACAGTGGCAGAGAGTAAGTTGTTCGTCTCTGGAGGCACCGTCGTCGCCAGTGGGTACCTGCAAATGTAACTGGTGTTAACAGATGGAGATTGAGGGTCACTGACAGTCTATTACTCCTTAGTCAGGCAATGTCATCTTTCCATCTGTTATTTACCCACCCATTTGTAATCCATATGGGATTAGAGCTTATTTTTAATATAATAATAACAATGCAACTTATACAAACATGTTTCAGCATAGCATCCACATCCAATCATTTCACTTATCCACTCACCTACTCAAAAATCTCATCCATTTACACCGTCTTTGACTCACGCACTGACCTACAACACACTGTGTTCCACGACTTACCTGAAGTTGGCCTGGTCCGCCTGCTTCATGACGGCAGAGAGGAGTGTAGGGTCAGCATAAGATGGTGCTGGTGGAAAAGAGTCGGGCAGATTGTAGCCCTGAAAAAAAAGTCACTCTGTCTAGTCTGTACAAGTTTACTTACTAGTATTTCATAAAGTTCTAAGCTCATGTGGATTATCCATCGCAAGGAGTGTTGGAGACTATCCTCTGCTATGAGAACTTTGTGTACTCAGTTATGTTGTATATTTGCACCGGTTTAAAATATGCAGTTTTTGATAAGGGGTTGCCACACTGGAGGTATTAATATATAATTGAGGGAATCCTGTGAGTATCAGTTTCGTGTTCACCGGACGGAGGAACGAGCTCCCACCAATCCTTTAGGGCTTAACGTAATAATCACTAATGATGATAATAATTTTGACGATGCTATTCTTTGAGTTCCTTCTCCAAGAAATTATAATCTTACTACCTGAATGAAAGTAAAAAGCTTACCTCTAATTAGGTATTATATGATACCTACAGTCTCAGCGCTTCCCATGAATCTAATAATAATCACCATAATAATAATAATAATACTTAAGAGAGGTTCCGTGATGCCGGTGAGGGCTCTTGATTCGAGGAATTGGAACTGTCCTCCCCTTCCTTGGATCGACTTTGATTGCCTCCCAGAATAATAATAATAATAATAATAATATCTTTGGAGTAGCAAAACAGACAGTACTTTGATATAATTTATTTTGCAACCCATTATTTTTATTATCGAATCTAAATATATGTGTGGAAAATACTGTATATATTTTCCAGAAATTCAGTATTTATATGTAAATAGATGGCCATACTGTATTTAATAATATTTGTCATAGAAAACGGAAAGCCTGCGTTTGCATAGACGGGACTCGCCATCTTGGTTTTGAATTGGATACAACGTTAATTTAATGGGAAGAATTTTTCGTGCTCTAGAGGTTAAAATTGGATTGACACCTCTCAAATAGGAGGCAAAATTGTTGGATGTGCATTCCTACATAACTTGAGATATCAGACGACTGGACAAGACAGCTCCAGGAACCTCAGATAAGCTCTCTAGATTTGTGTGTAATTCTGGCCAGCATTATTTTCATAGATTTAGTAAGAGTGAGGTTTTCTGAGTATGATACACATTAATCTCCAGTCAAATTGGTGAGTGATATTAAGATATATTTTCCTTCTGTTATGTAATTGTGTATATATATAACCATTTATTATTTTTAATATACAGTCCACAAATTTATATATTTACCAGCATTCCTGGTGTATGTATATAGTATATTTCATTTAATTAATAGGTCCAGAGCAACTTGTGGATATGACAGTGGTAGGTATCGAAGGGGGACATTTTTTGCGACCTAAGTGTCCCAAATTCCTACTTGTCTAACTGATAAATAATAGTTATTGTTCATTTACTGTTATGTATATAATTATACATCCAAGTAAATGCAATTTTCCACAATATGGTTAAGGATATCTTGTGCTGTATATCCAGACTGGAAATTTTTACACGTTTTCCGGATTAATTTACTAAATAATAACAACGTAAGGTTTGTTTAGGGAGGAGGTGGATAAACTATAGACTCAAATACATGCTTAGATGTACAGAATGGTTCGTAATATGTCACTGTGGATAAAATACTTCGACTTTTCTTGAACATTTGGGAGTGAATTCTCTCTGAATTCATTAATTTTATAGCATTCCAGCACATATAGGTGAAAGGTGCGTCAATAGTCCATCTAGCACAGTTTACATTTAGTTACGTCTACATCTGCTGGTAGTGGTGATTCAGCCTCCCATTGACAGTGGTAACCGAGCCGGAGGAAAAGTGGCATCCAAGAGTCTGCCTATTTTGTTGGATGCACCATTAGGCATGTGGCTCCTCCTGCATAAAGAATGATGATAGGTGGACTGAATGGTGTAAATCTCCCTCTGTCTCAAGTCAGCGAACTTCAACTGAAGTTCTTTTCGTATTATTGTCCTCAAACTACTAATTGACAAAGCAAGATTGTAATCTACCCTCTCCTAGAAGATATGCCGTTGTTAATTAGTTGTAACATGCATCTGAATACCAATGTGGGAAGAAATTCACAGATGTATACTCTAATTTCACCGTCTACAATCCTACTATACTTGTCTGGCTTCTGACATAAACATGCCACAGCTGACATTCATGGAGTTAAAAGTTTTTATGGATTATAGAGAATTTACTACATGGACGCAATTGAGTACAAAGAGTATAGCAAACAGTTCAGTTTGAAGAGAAGAGGCCAAAGTGTTGATGCATGCTCCAATATTTATATGAGACCCGTCACTGTGTACAACACTGCCAGCTGCATCAGTGGTGAACACAACCATCATCACAGAGGCGTCGTAAGGGGGGGGGGCGCCCCGGGTGACACCATCTCTAGCGACGCCTCTGCATCATCATACATAATTTGTAGAAAAGGTTGGAGTCCAGTCCCTGGACCAATTATGTACCTCTGTAATCTTTTGACTACCGCCCACAGGATGGGTATGGGGTGCATAATAAACATATTAAACTAACTAAAGACTTGTAGAAAAGGATGCTGTGTGACTAGGGCATCAATGTTTTTTTAATGATTATTGTACTGAACAGAATTTAGTAAATATATTGTTAGACTATTTAATTAAATAGGACGGAGGACAACTCCCTCAGAGATGTCTAGTTAGAAGATTTGAATCACATTACTGATGCCCCTAAATGACCACCATAAGCCTAGCAGTTTTGTGATGATGATGTTGATAATAATAATAATAATAATAATAATAATAATAATAATATAATCCTAAAATAGGACAGACGACTTTCTGTTGAATTTTTATTTTAATCGAATGGAGGCGCTAAACCTGTAAGAATCATATAGCGCCTGAATAATGGGAGGCGAACAGATTCAACCTAAAGAAAAGGATAATAAATTTAGTTCCCTAGATAAAGAGTCCCTCACTGGCATCCAGACATGTCCCTTGAGGGAACTTTGTTGAACAGGTAACATCTAACTTAGTCGCGAAGTCATCCACCTACATCCATTCTGGCTACTTCACGTTGGACTATACGTCAATTGGGAATATCACAGGCAGTCTTAAGATGTCATAAAGTGGTACAGTAGATAGCGAAAGGGTGTTTACTTGGAGTTTACCTGGAGAGAGTTCCGGGGATCAACGCCCCCGCGGCCCGGTCTGTGACCAGGCCTCCTGGTGGATCAGAGCCTGATCAACCAGGCTGTTGCTGCTGGCTGCACGCAAACCAACGTACGAGCCACAGCCCGGCTGGTCAGGAACCGACTTTAGGAGCTTGTCCAGTGCCAGCTTGAAGACTGCCAGGGGTCTGTTGGTAATCCCCCTTATGTGTGCTGGGAGGCAGTTGAACAGTCTCGGGCCCCTGACACTTATTGTATGGTCTCTTAACGTGCTAGTGACACCCCTGCTTTTCATTGGGGGATGTTGCATTGTCTGCCAAGTCTTTTGCTTTCGTAGTGAGTGATTTTCGTGTGCAAGTTCGGTACTAGTCCCTCTAGGATTTTCCAGGTGTATATAATCATGTATCTCTCCCGCCTGCGTTCCAGGGAATACAGTTTTAGGAACCTCAAGCGCTCCCAGTAATTGAGGTGTTTTATCTCCGTTATGCGCGCCGTGAAGGTTCTCTGTACATTTTCTAGGTCAGCAATTTCACCTGCCTTGATAGGTGCTGTTAGTGTACAGCAATATTCCAGCCTAGATAGAATAAGTGACCTGAAGAGTGTCATCATGGGCTTGGCCTCCCTAGTTTTGAAGGTTCTCATTATCCATCCTGTCATTTTTCTAGCAGATGCGATTGATACAATGTTATGGTCCTTGAAGGTGAGATCCTCCGACATGATCACTCCCAGGTCTTTGACGTTGGTGTTTTGCTCTATTTTGTGGCCAGAATTTGTTTTGTACTCTGATGAAGATTTAATTTCCTCATGTTTACCATATCTGAGTAATTGAAATTTCTCATCGTTGAACTTCATATTGTTTTCTGCAGCCCACTGAAAGATTCGGTTGATGTCCGCCTGGAGCCTTGTAGTGTCAGCAATGGAAGACACTGTCATGCAGATTCGGGTGTCATCTGCAAAGGAAGACACGGTGCTGTGGCTGACATCCTTGTCTATGTCGGATATGAGGATGAGGAACAAGATGGGAGCGAGTACTGTGCCTTGTGGAACAGAGCTTTTCACCGTAGCTGCCTCGGATTTTACTCTGTTGACGACTACTCTCTGTGTTCTGTTAGTGAGGAAATTATAGATCCATCGACCGACTTTTCCTGTTATTCCTTTAGCGCGCATTTTGTGCGCTATTACGCCATGGTCACACTTGTCGAAGGCTTTTGCAAAGTCTGTATATATTACATCTGCATTTTTTTTGTCTTCTAGTGCATTTAGGACCTTGTCGTAGTGATCCAATAGTTGAGACAGACAGGAGCGACCTGTTCTAAACCCATGTTGCCCTGGGTTGTGTAACTGATGGGTTTCTAGATGGGTGGTGATCTTGCTTCTTAGGACCCTTTCAAAGATTTTTATGATATGGGATGTTAGTGCTATCGGTCTGTAGTTCTTTGCTGTTGCTTTACTGCCCCCTTTGTGGAGTGGGGCTATGTCTGTTGTTTTTAGTAACTGTGGGACGACCCCCGTGTCCATGCTCCCTCTCCATAGGATGGAAAAGGCTCGTGATAGGGGCTTCTTGCAGTTCTTGATGAACTCGGAGTTCCATGAGTCTGGCCCTGGGGCAGAGTGCATGGGCATGTCATTTATCGCCTGTTCGAAGTCACTTGGCGTCAGGATAACATCGGATAGGCTTGTGTTAACCAAATTTTGTGGCTCTCTCATAAAAAATTCATTTTGATCTTCGACTCTCAGTCTGGTTAGCAGCTTGCTAAACACTGAGTCATATTGGGACTTGAGTAGCTCACTCATTTCCTTGCTGTCATCTGTGTAGGACCCATCTTGTTTAAGTAGGGGCCCAATACTGGACGTTGTTCTCGACTTTGATTTGGCATAGGAGAAGAAATACTTTGGGCTTCTTTCGATTTCATTTATGGCTTTTAGTTCTTCCCGCGATTTCTGACTCCTATAAGATTCCTTTAGCTTAAGTTCGATGCTTGCTATTTCTCTGACCAGTGTCTCCCTACGCATTTCAGATATATTGACCTCTTTTAGCCGCTCTGTTATTCTTTTCCGTCGCCTGTAAAGGGAGCGCCTGTCTCTTTCTATTTTACATCTACTCCTCCTTTTTCTTAGAGGAATAAGCCTTGTGCATACATCGAGTGCCACCAAGATAATCTGTTCTAGGCACGCATACATGTCTGAACCTCAATTATGTTGTGATCTGAGTATATTGTTTTTGATATGGTGACATTTCTTATCAGATCATCATTGTTAGTGAAGATGAGGTCTAGTGTATTCTCCAGTCTAGTAGGCTCTATTATTTGCTGGTTTAAATTGAATTTTGTGCAGAGATTTAAAAGCTCGTGTGAGTGTGAGTTTTCATCAGAGCTGCCTCCTGGTGTTATTACTGCAACAATATTATTTGCTATATTCCTCCATTTTAGGTGCCTTAAGTTGAAATCCTCCAGGAGCAAGATGTTGGGTGCAGGAGCTGGAAGATTTTCCAGACAGTGGTCAATTTTTAACAGCTGTTCCTGGAATTGCTGAGATGTTGCATCCGGAGGCTTGTAGACTACCACAATGACTAGGTTTTGGTTCTCGACCTTTACTGCTAAAACTTCCACTACATCATTTGAGGCATTTAGCAGTTCTGTGCAAACAAGTGACTCTACAATGTACAGGCCAATCCCCTCCCCTTTTGCCTGTTCACTCTGTCACATCTGTATAGGTTGTAACCTGGGATCCATATTTCGTTGTCCAAGTGATCCTTTATGTGGGTCTCAGTGAAAGCCGCGAACATTGCCTTTGCCTCTGCAAGCAGTCCACGGATGAAAGGTATTTTGTTGTTTGTTGCTGGCTTTAGACCCTGTATATTTGCAAAGAAGAATGTCATCGGACTGGTGGTATTGTTGGTACTGGGGGGGGGGATTTTTTTTCCGGCATTAGTATCTGTATCTGTTGGTTTGGAGTGGAGGCCATCGACTGTGGCTCCACTCCAGGAATGACTGGATTTCGTGTACGATTTCTGCCATTTCCTGCCAGTTTTTTTTCCTTCCTGGCACTAAAAAACCTCTCCCTCTTGAGTGGCTGTGGCTACCCAGGTTTTCCCATGGCCTGGATGTTTTGTATCTTTTTGTCCCCTTTGGATGGTGTGCCTGGCAATTTAAGTTATAGCACAGTCTTTCCTGTACTGAAGAGGGACACATTTCAGGGTGAAAAAGCTTACAGGAAGGGAGTTTGCATTTTCCTGTTGTCATATGGGCATGGCATTTTCTAGGGTGGTCATAGTTGCACGTCCCGTCTGTTTTTCCAGATTTCCCATGTCTGCAGATACCAAGTGCATAGTATGTGCACAGGCTTGGTTTCCGTTTGCCTTGGGTTTCTGTGACTGTATTCCCTGTTGGTGCATGTTTCCCTGTCTTATTCATATCCTCCCTAGCACCAACAATGGAGCTCCCACCAGTTTTTGGTAATATATCCTCACTATTGCTAGTGGAGTCCTCTTGTTTGCTATTTCCTGTGGTATTTCTAGTTTGCAATATTGGTTTTATCTTATCTTTGACTACACTTGTTTCCCCACTACGGCTCCTGTCCCCTATGAGGTCATTTATATGTATTCCTTCCTGCGTATAATTCCCGACTACCTGGACAAAATCTCCAGCTTCACCATTACTGTCTCCCAGGACAGTACCTCCAGCTTCACCATTACTGCCTCCCAGGACAGCACCTCCAGCTTCACCATTACTGTCTCCCAGGACAGCACCTCCAGCTTCACCATTACTGTGTCCCAGGACAGCACCTCCAGCTTCACCATTACTGTCTCCCAGGACAGCACCTCCAGGTAGTAATCTTAATGACTCGCATGCAGTAGTTAGGCTTTAAACCAAGCTAGTGACATGGTGTCCCGTAGCTCGATCGCTAGCGCACTCGGCTCACACACTGAAGTCCGGAGCTCGAATCTCCGATACGGCTGAAAATATTAGGGACGTGTTTCCATAAGACACCAGCTGTCCCTGCTCACCCATCAGTGTAAGTCGACTGGTGTGGGTCGCATCCTGGGACAAAACTGACCTAATTTTCCCGAAATGCTCTGCATAACAAGCGGCTTTCTGTATAGTAGTATGTCACTGATATCAGCTAGGCCTGTATACCTTGTACATGTACTTGTAGAAATAGAGATATTATATTAGTATTATTATATAAAATAATGTTGGACTTGGGACTCACTGCCACAGTGTCTCCGTAGGGATCGTCAGGAACCTTATCTTGGTCAGGAGCATCTTTGGTGTCGTCGACGTAGTTGGGAAGCTCATCAGCACCTCCAAGGGTAAGAACCCGACGGTTGTTGTAATGAATGGAGTGGTAAAGTGGGTGTCTGGGGAGGTTCTCTAGGTCCAGCCGACCTTGACGCGGCCTGCTGGCGAGGTCTCTGTTAATGGTGTCAGCATCAGTAGTGGCGGCATCAGCAGGACGGTCCACCAGCACAGCCGCTATCACTATCACCACCACTGTTGTCATCTTCAACACAATAGTCTTCTCTCTCATCTGAAAACATGAAAGGCCAGTCATAATTTGTGATATACTAAGGTGTACAATATTCTTGTGATGTATAAATGTATAAGCATAAACACACAGAAGTAAGAAATGGAAATGAATCACAGGGATGTCAGAAAGTCATTTTTTTGTGGAGTCAAATTTATAAACAATACACTAATTTCTAACAAGATATGAAATGTGGCCTGGTAGGCAAAGCTCTTGCTTCACATGGTGAGTGTCCAGGTTCGATTCCCGGCAAAGATAGAAACATTAAAGATAAAGATAAAGATTTTTATTTCTTTGCAAAGGTTACAATGTGTAATTACAATTTTGATTTGTTAAATACAAAGAAAGCCACCATCACGCCAGGGCATTTCAGGCGTGTTTCCTTACACTGGATAAATTAGACACATGTGCAAGACTTGAGTATCTTTATTGAGAAAATGCCTCGCCACACAGTGGCTTCATCAGCCCAAACAAAGGAGAATGGTGAAGAACAGGAGGAGTTTGAAGTAATCAGTCCCTCAGCTTTGAGTCGATGTAATCAGTCCATCAATCTTGATGGACTGATTGCATCCATGTTCACCCATCAGTAAAATGAATACCTGGGTGTCAGTCGACTGGTGTGGGTTGCATCCTAGGCCAAAATTAACCTAATTTGTCCGAAATACTCTGCATGACATGAGGCTTTCTATATAGTAATATGTCAATGATGTCAGTTAGGGCTGTATACCTTGTATATGTACTTGTAGAAATAGATATTATATTATAAAAAGTAATCTACCTATGGAAAATTTTCTAGGGGTGATTACCTGTATGTACCTCAACATTATATACATACAAGTAATCTCATTGGGAGACAACCATATTGTTTACCGTAGTCACCCCGTGTAGACATGTGAGAAAACTTAACCACCCCTGGTCACGGCAAGTGGTTCCTTCGACCTCACAATCTTATCCATATCTATCCGAGACCAGTATGGATTGGATAGCACCCACAAGTACGATGCTACTAATTAATTGTGGACTGTATAGATTATATTAGTTTAACTGAATGAAGGGGGGTGGGGTAGGTTACACATGGATATATCCATCAAGGAAAACACTTGTACATAATCTCACCATTTACCAGATATTCTCTGGTGGTCACTTGATGTAGCTGGATCACCCATAACCTATCCAATTACAACATACCTAACTGGCCAGTATCAGTCTGCTATAACTAGAAGGGTTACTTAACTGTGGGTGATTGATACTCCTTATTCCCTCCATTCACCATCTCATTTCGATGTCCTGCTACACCGACACGGTTCTTATTCCAGCAGGACGAGGTATCCGTCGGTTTGTCCCGGTTTAGAAGTCGTGATTCCATAAAGCTTCACTATCCTCGGTACGAGAATCACGCGTTCACTAGGAGCAGGGCGATCTATTTCACATCCCGCATTCTCTTAACTCAATGTTATTATCTCTGATTACATTACCATTCACAAGACGATTTAACGTCTCATAATTATTATACACATTAGAGGTCACTCCATTAAGATCTGAGGCCGATGAGTGAGGATTAACACACGGGTATTTCCCCTGGACACACACCATGGCCGCGCACTAGTCACACCCGGTCAAACCATTATTCACTAATTTTACCACCTTTTTACGGTGGTCCCGTAAATCACGTTCCCTCACTCTTCACCAGGAACAGTTACGACACTTCCTATTATGAAGTGAGGCCCATATTAATCCTTAGGCCGCCGTGAATGCCAATTTCACAGCCTCCTCACTACATTCAAAACACTCCCGCCTCCTCGTGCCCCTGTTCGACCTATACCCCCGCACATCTGCGCAGGCGCAGCGGGAACCCAGTTGGTTCCATTCAAAATACAAATACATTTTGACCCAAGTCAACACATTAAACACTTATTGGGCACTATAGCTTCGGAAATTAAATAATTTCCACACTACCAGTGAACCACAGGATGCTCAATGTTGTGCATACACTGAAAAAACGAGACAGAGGAGGCTCTAGACTATACACCAATATGACCAT
This sequence comes from Cherax quadricarinatus, assembly GCF_038502225.1. Lineage (NCBI taxonomy): Eukaryota > Metazoa > Arthropoda > Malacostraca > Decapoda > Parastacidae > Cherax > Cherax quadricarinatus. Next base: position 82,938,274 of record NC_091292.1, on the reverse strand, counting down.
ATATATGTCAAATGTAATACCTATTTACAAGACAGGTAACAGGTCTCTAGCTTCGAACTATAGACCAATAAGCCTTACTTCCATAGTTGGTAAATTTGTGGAATCAATAATTGCCGAAGCAATTCGTAGACATCTTGAAAGGCATAAATTGATTAATGAATCTCAGCACGGTTTTACAATGGGGCGTTCCTGTCTCACGAATTTACTAATTTTATTCACTAAGGTATTTGAGGAGGTAGATCATGGTATCCAATATGATATTGTGTATATGGACTTCAGTAAGGCTTTCAATAGAGTTCCATATCAGAGGCTGTTGAGAAAACTTAAGGCACGCGGAATAGGAGGAGAATTTTTTTCCTGGGTTGACGTATGGTTGACAAATAGGCAGTAGAGAATTTGCATTAATCGGGAGAAATCAGAATGGGGGCACGTCACAAGCGGTGTTCCATAGGGGTCAGTGCTGGGCCGGGTGTTGTTCACAATTTATATAAACGACATAGATGAGGGAATAAATAGCGACATAAGCAATTTGCTGATGACACCAAAATAGGCCATCCAATTTATTCTAATGAGGACATTAGAGCACTCCAGGATGATTTGAATAGACTGATGCAATGGTCGGAGAAGTGGCAGATGCAGTTTAAATCAAATCAAATCAAGTTTATTCTCTATAAGGGTTACAATGTGGGGTTTACAGGATTTGGATATTGTGTGGTTTACATGTTATAAAATACTAATTACAGAGCGGGCCACTAGGACACCTAGCATGGCTAGGCATTTCGGGCAGACTTAGATTAATTTGTGAGTTTAGCAATGTGAATGCTTTTGTTTTGGCACAATACAGTGTCTATATTGGAGTATCATAATCTGAATGTTGGATAGGAAAATAACCATGCCACATATAAACTAAATAATGTAGATCTTAATATTACGGATTGCGAAAAGGATTTAGGAGTTCTGGTTAGCAGTAATCTGAAACCAAGACAACAGTGCATAAGTGTTCGCAATACAGCTAACAGAATCCTTGGCTTCATAGCAAGAAATATAAATAATAGAAGTCCTCAGGTTGTTCTTCAACTCTATATCTTCAGTTAGGCCTCATTTAGATAATGCTGCGCAGTTTTAGTCACCGTATTACAGAATGGATATAAATGCACTGGAAAACTTACAAAGGAGGATGACAAAGTTGATCCCATGTATCAGAAATCTTCCCTATAAGGATAGACTGAGGGCCCTGAATCTGCACTCTCTCGAAAGTCGTAGAATTAGGGTAGATATGATTGAGGTGTATCAATGGAAAACAGGAATTAATAAAGGGGATGTAAATAGCGTACTAAAAATATCTAACACAGGCAGGACTCGCAGCAATGGTTTTAAATTGGAAAAATTCAGATTCAGGAAGGATTTAGGAAAGCATTGGTTTGAAAATAGAGTTGTGGATGAGTGGAGCAAACTTCCGAGTACAGTTATAGAAGCTAAGACGTTGTGTAGTTTTAAAAATAGGTTGGATAAATACATGAATGGGTGTGGGTGGGTGTGAGTTGGACCTGACTAGCTTGTGCTACTAGGTCAGATACCGTGCTCCTCCCTTAGGTGACGTGACTGACCCGACTAGGGTCGGTCACGAAAGCGCTTGGAATTTCTCTATTCTTTCAGAGTGGTTGTTTTGCATATTCTGAAATCACCTGTTTACTGTGATCTTATTGCATATATATATATATATATATATATATATATATATATATATATATATATATATATATATATATATATATATATATATATATATATATATATATATATATATATATTAGATATATAGATATATACACACAGTGGAACCTCTGCTCACGAACGCTTGAGAACACGAAGAAATTGGTTCACTACCAAAAAATTCGCCAAATTTTTGCATCTGGTCTCGAATATATAATCGGGTGCCGAACAAACACAGCTGCGCCAATTTTCACATTCTGCGCCTTTTTTTTTTTTTTTGCATGCGCCAGTTTTCCCCACTTCCTGTTGTTTGTGTACACCTAACAAAGACTTTCGCCTTGTAGTCGGTCTCGTTCATTCTCTGTGAACTCAAGGATAAGGAATAAAGTACCATCCCCTTATCCCCTCTTGGGTAGTACAGTGCTAACTGTACAATAAACTAATGGTAATGCACCATAAAACTAGGTAAGTTTATTCAGGTATACACAAATACAGTTACACAGATTATTATACATAGCAGCATATGTGTACAGAACCTAGGATAACCCAAAAGTCAGAGTGACTTATTTTCTCGATATTTTTTTTTTTTTTTTTTGGTGGATGCTCGTTTTCGTCGATTATCTCGGAAGTAAGTTATTCATAAATTACAGTAATTACGACCGTGATAAATTAGGATTAGTAATGTTTTGTCTGCAGGTCGTACACAAACAGCTTCTCCTCGCAGTGCCAGTACCCGGCTAGGGCTTGCCATACCTGGAGTTTACCTGGAGAGAGTTTCGGGGGTCAACGCCCCCGCGGCCCGGTCTGTGACCAGGCCTCCTGGTGGATCAGCGCCTGATCAACCAGGCTGTTGCTGCTGGCTGCACGCAAACCAACGTACGAGCCACAGCCCGGCTGATCAGGAAATGACTTTAGGTGCTTGTCCAGTGCCAGCTTGAAGACTGCCAGGGGTCTGTTGGTAATCCCCCTTATGTGTGCTGGGAGGCAGTTGAACAGTCTCGGGCCCCTGACACTTATTGTATGGTCTCTTAACGTGCTAGTGACACCCCTGCTTTTCATTGGGGGGATGGTGCATCGTCTGCCAAGTCTTTTGCATTCGTAGTGAGTGATTTTCGTGTGCAAGTTCGGTACTAGTCCCTCTAGGATTTTCCAGGTGTATATAATCATGTATCTCTCCCTCCTGCGTTCCAGGGAATACAGGTTTAGAAACCTCAAGCTCTCCCAGTAATTGAGGTGTTTTATCTCCGTTATGCGCGCCGTGAAAGTTCTCTGTACATTTTCTAGGTCGGCAATTTCACCTGCCTTGAAAGGTGCTGTTAGAGTGCAGCAATATTCCAGCCTAGACAGAACAAGTGACCTGAAGAGTGTCATCATGGGCTTGGCCTCCCTAGTTTTGAAGGTTCTCATTATCCATCCTGTCATTTTTCTAGCAGATGCGATTGATACAATGTTATGGTCCTTGAAGGTGAGATCCTCCGACATAATCACTCCCAGGTCTTTGACGTTGGTGTTTCGCTCTATTTTGTGGCCAGAATTTGTTTTGTACTCTGATGAAGATTTAATTTCCTCATGTTTACCATATCTGAGTAATTGAAATTTCTCATCGTTGAACTTCATATTGTTTTCTGCAGCCCACTGAAAGATTTGGTTGATGTCCGCCTGGAGCCTTGCAGTGTCTGCAATGGAAGACACTGTCATGCAGATTCGGGTGTCATCTGCAAAGGAAGACACGGTGCTGTGGCTGACATCCTTGTCTATGTCGGATATGAGGATGAGGAACAAGATGGGAGCTAGTACTGTGCCTTGTGGAACAGAGCTTTTCACCGTAGCTGCCTCGGACTTTACTCTGTTGACGACTACTCTCTGTGTTCTGTTAGTGAGGAAATTATAGATCCATCGACCGACTTTTCCTGTTATTCCTTTAGCGCGCATTTTGTGCGCTATTACGCCATGGTCACACTTGTCGAAGGCTTTTGCAAAGTCTGTATATATTACATCTGAATTCTTTTTGTCTTCTAGTGCATTTAGGACCTTGTCGTAGTGATCCAGTAGTTGAGACAGACAGGAGCGACCTGTTCTAAACCCATGTTGCCCTGGGTTGTGTAACTGATGGGTTTCTAGATGGGTGGTGATCTTGCTTCTTAGGACCCTTTCAAAGATTTTTATGATATGGGATGTTAGTGCTATTGGTCTGTAGTTCTTTGCTGTTGCTTTACTGCCCCCTTTGTGGAGTGGGGCTATGTCTGTTGTTTTTAGTAACTGAGGGACGACCCCCGTGTCCATGCTCCCTCTCCATAGGATGGAAAAGGCTCGTGATAGGGGCTTCTTGCAGTTCTTGATGAACACAGAGTTCCATGAGTCTGGCCCTGGGGCAGAGTGCATGGGCATGTCATTTATCGCCTGTTCGAAGTCATTTGGCGTCAGGATAACATCGGATAGGCTTGTGTTAATCAAATTTTGTGGCTCTCTCATAAAAAATTCATTTTGATCTTCGACTCTCAGTCTGGTTAGCGGCTTGCTAAAAACTGAGTCATATTGGGACTTGAGTAGCTCACTCATTTCCTTGCTGTCATCTGTGTAGGACCCATCTTGTTTAAGTAGGGGCCCAATACTTGGTAAATATTTTTTTCCTCAGTTGTTTGTTGGTCTATCTTACTGAAACTTGGGCAATGTATGATGGAAAGATGCTTCTTAACGTACACCAAAAAATGAAAAAAAAAAATTCGGACGATAAATAATGGAGTTCACTTCTCAACCATTAGACGTCTCCTAAAACTCTTAAAAAAAATACTTACAGCGAACGGTTCGTAGAGGTCTAGAACGGACTCGTGCAATATTAGTTTTCTCTCTTATTCAAGGTTTTCTCAGTGTTATTCAAGGTTTTTGCATTTAGTTTAGTTTATTTAGTTTACACTGTGCATTCTATGGTATAATTAACTATTTTTGTGCTTAAAAATCTTTAAAAAACAATATTTACATACAGTTAGTAGGGGTTTAGAACAGAGTAATTGTATTTACATGCAATCCAACGGTAAAATTAGGTTCGGGTCACGACCAAATCGGGTCGTGACCAGAGGTTCCACTATATATATATATATATATATATATATATATATATATATATATATATATATATATATATATATATATATATATATATATATATATATATGTGTGTGTGTGTGTGTGTGTGTGTGTGTGTGTGTGTGTGTGTGTGTGTGTGTGTGTGTGTGTGTAAGGCTTGACCCTTAGTAAGATAATCGAGAAACAGACACCCTACTCTCTCAGTCAGACTTCCCCGAGTTAAGTACACAAAGAAGCCCAGAAAAATAGAGGAATGTGACATCAGACTGATTGTAGAGCCGAGACATATGAACTGTAAGTTAAGACTAAAGAAATCTTGTGACACTGGCAAAGAGAAAATATATGAGAGATATAACCACATCATACAAGTTACTGAAGAGTTGCAACACAGTGACATGCTGCCAACAATATTGAAGGAGAGACGCACTATATACAACAACCAGCTGTTGTTCCAGTATAAGTTTGTTCCACACTCTCTTTTCTTCATTACTCAAGAGTAACAAAACGAAGGCTGAATGACATAGGAGAAACTAGATTATTATATTTTCATGGGGAAGTATTAAATCCAAAGGGAAAATTCAGCACCTTGAGTTGGGTGATAATAAAGTTTGATTCGAGGAAAGTGAGGGCAACTCTTATTCTCTGGATCCAGAGCCCCGCGCTTGCATCATAGCGCCTCTCTGGAAGGGGCACAAGAAATCAGAAATAGGAAACGTGGAAGGTAAGTGGTCATGCGCGCACGCATACATGCAGTCACTACTAGATACGAATGATTATTATATTAAGGGGAAGCGCTAGTCCCGTAGGGCTCATACAGCGCCTGGAGGACTGCAAGACACTCACGTTCAATTCAAGGATGAGAAGTCTAATTCCTTGCGTCAAGAGCCCCTCGCTGACATCAAGGAACCTTTCTAGAGGGCAGATAAATATGACAGAAATCAAGAGGTTAGACATCGTATACCCTAGTTAGAAGAAACTTGAGAGGCTGGGCCCAGGAGCTATATGTATACCAATGGTAAAATAAATTTACCAACAAGTATGTGAACGAAACAATGTGCGATTCAAGGTATTTTATCGAGAAGACGTTTCCGCTCACCACAAACTTATCAACTGATCAAGTTCCTGGTGGACGAAGCGTCTTCTCCATAAATGCCAAATATCGCACGTCTCATTCACATACCAGGAGCTACAGCTGAGTCCCAGCAGACACAGTGGAGTACAAGTCCTCCACCAGTGGTGCACACAGAGTACGCTCTAGGTAAGTAGGACAAGACTAGCTACGTAGCCATTATCGGGTGACGCTCTCCTACCTGACCCGTTCATGTCGTTCATGTCGCTACTTTCCTCATTATTCAAATCAAAATCGAAGAAGCGAGGCGCAAGTGATACAGAAAATAAGGAGCAATATTAACCCTTACTGCGTGTAACTACAGTTGCGAAGGTTAGGTAGTGTGGTGTAGTAAATTTAAGCTTAGCAGACTGTCAGTGGGTCAGCTCACACCACTGTTAAAACAACACGAAAATACTGTATGATGTTTTAGATTTTTTTTTTTTTGGGGGGGGGGGGAGGGGGGATTTTGTCGCAGAAGCAGGTAGTTTAATTAATGTGCGCCCGATATTCACCCTGGATACGGTAGCAGTTTGTTAAATGTACAGTCCATAACCATCCTGTGAACAGTATCAACTAGCTTATTGTGCACCCCATGATCATCATGTGGAAGGTAGCAGCTAGTTTATTGTGCACCCCATGTTCATCAAGGACTGTAGCAGCTAGTTTATTGTGCACCTCATGTTCATCAAGGACGGTAGCAGCTAGTTGACTGTGCACCCCATGTTCATCAAGGACGGTAGCAGCTAGTTTATTGTGCACCTCATGTTCATCAAGGACGGTAGCAGTTAGTTTGCTGTGCACCCCATGTTCATCAAGGACGGTAGCAGTTAGTTTACTGTGCACCCCATGTTCAAGGACGGTAGCAGCTAGTTTACTGTGCACCCCATGTTCATCAAGGACGGTAGCAACTAGTTTACTGTGCACCCCATGTTCAAGGACGGTAGCAGCTAGTTTACTGTGCACCCCATGTTCAAGGACGGTAGCAGCTAGTTTACTGTGCACCCCATGTTCAGGTGGACGGTACCACAAGAGTGTAAGGATGCACAAAGGCCTAGAAACTAGGCCTCAAAAACATTAATAAGGTTACATCTGGGTATATATTAGCAATATATATTTTATCTATTACGGGCAAATTTAGGATATTTTCTTAAAATGTTTAATATGTTATTTTCACTAGTAAGACACTTTGGAATATCACATAGTTATTATACTGTCTCCATATTCCTCTAACTAGAGAATAACGTACATAGTGTCCATGATTTTAGATTTTTTTAGATTTTGCCACCGAAGTGGCTAGTTTATTGTGCACCCCATATACATCCTGTGGATGGTAGCGCAAGAGCATATGGATACACAAAAGGCCTAGGAACTAGGCCCAAAAAGGGTTAACAGGTGTACATACATATATGATTATATCTACATATCTATAGTTCACTTATCTGTTACAAGCAAATTTAGGAAATTTGCTTAGTATGTCTGGTATCTTATTTTCATTAATAAGATATCTTGACATGTCACATAGGTTATTATACTGTCTGTCTCTGTATTCCTCAATAAGTGGACAATTAAGCACATAGTGTTCAAGACAGTGACCATATGTTTGATCACATAATTTACATTTAGTCTGATCATCATCTGTGTGTCTCCCAAACTGCCAGAAGTACTTGTAACCGAGCCTAAGTCTGGCCACTACAACATCAGTCAGTCTGTTCACATTGCAAGTTGCTCCATAAACATACTTATCTATGTTCATGTTATCATAGTGGGTTATAGATCTACTCAGGCTTCTAACTGCATTCCTATAGCAATCATTTTCATTATTTACTTCTCTCTTAATATTATTCTTAATGCTAGACACAGTTATACCAAAGTTAGTGTCCATGACCGCGACCATAATCATTATTTTAATGGTAGACGATACCGATTATCTGATGAATAATATATGAGCAATACTTGGGTATCTTTATTGCTGGAAAATCAGGCTTCTTCAGTCTAATACAGAGATGACTTTTATACTGGAGACAGTGGAGGAAGTGGAGAGGTAATTGGTCAGTCCGTAACTGGAAGGCTACCAATATAGATCTCACACAATTCATTCCGCACCATGACTCCTGCACCAGACGCGGAGTATACCTGGAAGGGCGGTCCGGGGGTGAACACCTCCGAGGCCCTGTCTATGACCAGGCCTCGCGGTGGATCAGGGCCTGATCAACCAGGCTGTTACTGCCGGGCGCACGCAAACCAACGTACGAACCACAGCCCGCCTGGTCAGGTACTGACTTTAGGTGCCTGTTCAGCTCCCTCTTGAAGACAGCCAGGGGTCTACTGGTAATTCTCCTGGTCTATTGGTGGTCATAGGTTTCTTCCTGAATGCTCTGCGCATTTTCAGCCCTGAATTCTTGAAAAATGTGTATACATTTTATAGACATTTACTCATCTTCACTTCCCTTCCTATTTTCTCAAGGATTGTTCATGCAAAACTCAAGTCATTCTGCACAAACCACCGGCCGCCGGATGTAACTAAAGATTTCTGGTCTTACGCTTCAAAAATGACGTAACACCCCATCCCCCCCCACACAGACCACAAGGCTCCTTGTTAGTTGGGGACCTCACCAGGGAACAAGTTCCCACACCACGACGTAACACCCCATCCCCCCCACACAGACCACAAGGCTCCTTGTTAGTTGGGGACCTCACCAGGGAACAAGTTCCCACACCACGACGTAACACCCCATCCCCCCACACACAGACCACAAGGCTCCTTGTTAGTTGGGGACCTCACCAGGGAACAAGTTCCCACACCACGACGTAACACCCCATCCCCCCCACAGACCACAAGGCTCCTTGTTAGTTGGGGACCTCACCAGGGAACAAGTTCCCACACCACGACGTAACACCCCATCCCCCCCACACAGACCACAAGGCTCCTTGTTAGTTGGGGACCTCACCAGGGAACAAGTTCCCACACCACGACGTAACACCCCATCCCCCCACACACAGACCACAAGGCTCCTTGTTAGTTGGGGACCTCACCAGGGAACAAGTTCCCACACCACGACGTAACACCCCATCCCCCCACACACAGACCACAAGGCTCCTTGTTAGTTGGGGACCTCACCAGGGAACAAGTTCCCACACCACGACGTAACACCCCATCCCCCCCACAGACCACAAGGCTCCTTGTTAGTTGGGGACCTCACCAGGGAACAAGTTCCCACACCACGACGTAACACCCCATCCCCCCCACACAGACCACAAGGCTCCTTGTTAGTTGGGGACCTCACCAGGGAACAAGTTCCCACACCACGACGTAACACCCCATCCCCCCCACACAGACCACAAGGCTCCTTGTTAGTTGGGGACCTCACCAGGGAACAAGTTCCCACACCACGACGTAACACCCCATCCCCCCACACACAGACCACAAGGCTCCGGGTTAGTTGGGGACCTCACCAGGGAACAAGTTCCCACACCACGACGTAACACCCCATCCCCCCCACACAGACCACAAGGCTCCTTGTTAGTTGGGGACCTCACCAGGGAACAAGTTCCCACACCACGACGTAACACCCCATCCCCCCCCACACAGACCACAAGGCTCCTTGTTAGTTGGGGACCTCACCAGGGAACAAGTTTCCACACCACGACGTAACACCCCATCCCCCCCACACAGACTACAAGGCTCCTTGTTAGTTGGGGACCTCACCAGGGAACAAGTTCCCACACCACGACGTAACACCCCATCCCCCCCACACAGACCACAAGGCTCCTTGTTAGTTGGGGACCTCACCAGGGAACAAGTTCCCACACCACGACGTAACACCCCATCCCCCCCACACAGACCACAAGGCTCCTTGTTAGTTGGGGACCTCACCAGTGAACAAGTTCCCACACCACGACGTAACACCCCATCCCCCTCACGCAGACCACAAGGCTCCTTGTTAGTTGGGGACCTCACCAGGGAACAAGTTCCCACACCACGACGTAACACCCCATCCCCCCCACACAGACCACAAGGCTCCTTGTTAGTTGGGGACCTCACCAGGGAACAAGTTCCCACACCACGACGTAACACCCCATCCCCCCCCACACAGACCACAAGGCTCCTTGTTAGTTGGGGACCTCACCAGGGAACAAGTTCCCACACCACGACGTAACACCCCATCCCCCCCCCACACACCCCAAGGCTCCGCGTTAGTTGGGGACCTCACCAGGGAACAAGTTCCCACACCACGACGTAACACCCCAATCCCCCCCACACACAGACCACAAGGCTCCTTGTTAGTTGGGGACCTCACCAGGGAACAAGTTCCCACACCACGACGTAACACCCCATCCCCCCACACACAGACCACAAGGCTCCTTGTTAGTTGGGGACCTCACCAGGGAACAAGTTCCCACACCACGACGTAACACCCCATCCCCCCCACACAGACCACAAGGCTCCTTGTTAGTTGGGGACCTCACCAGGGAACAAGTTCCCACACCACGACGTAACACCCCATCCCCCCCACACACAGACCACAAGGCTCCTTGTTAGTTGGGGACCTCACCAGGGAACAAGTTCCCACACCACGCTCCCGTTAGGAATCTACACCATCTCCTGTCTAATAGAAATTATTAAGACAAATACTCCTGAACATTGAAATGGTATACAATACCGAGAGGTTGGTAAGTAAGACACATGTACAGCAGTTAGGTATCTTCATTCCGAAAGGTTTGGCCTACACAGTAGGCTTCTTCAGTCGAGTACAGTAAAGAATGGTATACAATTCCGACAAGATGAAATTAAGACACGTGCAATATCTGGGTTTATTGTAGACGTTTCGCCATCCAGTGGCTTTATCAATACAAATTCCAGGACAGTAGAACTATATACAGAAGATGAGGTAATCAGTCCCTCAATCTTGGAGTAGGTGCGAAGAGCACCGTAGTCGTGGAGATTCTGAAGCAGAAGCAAGGAGCCTGGCGCTTATATACTAACGTCAGGTGGAAATGGGACGTGTAGCAGACGAGGTCATATTCACTGATAGGCGGGATTCCCCAGTGGAAGTAGGTCCTACCCAAAGAGATGGGTTACTTGTAGTAGTAGTAGTCGTGAAGGTTATGTGCATATGTCCTCATAATCAAGATTCCATGTGTCTTAATTTCATCTTGTCGGTATTGTATACCATTCTTGTACAACTTGTCAGACACTGCAACATCATGGAATCTTGATTCTGAGGACATGTACATAACCTTCACGACTGCTACTTCTACAACGAACCCATCTCTGGGTAGGACCGACTTCCACTGGGGAATCCCGCCTATCAGTGACTATGCCCTCGTCTGCTACACGTCCCATTTCCACCTGACGTTAGTATATAAGCGCCAGGCTCCTTGTTTCTGCTTCAGAATCTCCACGACTACGGTGCAGCGGCGCCACTAGTACGCTAATAGACAACACAATAAGTGTCTGGGGCCCAAGACTGTTCAACTACTTCCCAGCATACGTAAGGAAGATTGCTAATAGACCCTTGTCATCTAAAGTCAGTACCTGACCAGCCGGGTTATGGTTCGTACGTCGGCTTACGTGCGGCCAGCAGTAACAGCCTGATTGACCAGGCCCTGATCCACAGCGAGGACTAGTCACAGATCGGACCGCGGGGGTGTTGACCTCCGAAACCCTCTCCAGGTATATTGTAAGTTGTGTGGCTGTGGTTAGTACTGGTTCTGCTGTGCGCAATGACCACGGTTCGACTCTCCGTCAATTCTTGTATTTACTCACAGACAGTCGTTCATTACGACTTATCTTGGGTAAATATATGGTCGGGTCACACTGGAGGTCAGGTCACACTGGAGGTCAGGTCACACTGAAGGTCAGGTCACACTGAAGGTCAGATCATACTGCAGGTCAGGTCACACTCTAGGTCAGATCATACTGGAGGTCAGGTTGTACTGGAGGTCAGGTCACGCTGGAGGTCAGGTCATACTGGAAGTCAGGTCACACTGGAAGTCAGGTCACACTGGAAGTCAGGTCATATTGAAGGTCAGGTCACACTGGAGGTCAAATTATACTGGAGGTCATGTCACGATAGAGGTCAGGTCATGCTGGAGGTCAGGTCACACTGGATGTCAGGTTATACTGGAGGTCAGGTAACACTGGATGTCAGGTTATACTGGAGGTCAGGTAACACTGGATGTCAGGTTATACTGGAGGTCAGGTCACACTGAAGGTCAGGCCATACAGAAGATCAGGTCACACTGGTCAGGTTACACTTGAGGTCAGGTCACATTAGAGGTCATGTCACACTGGAGGTCAGGTCATATTGGAGGTCATGTCACACTAGAGATCATGTCACATTGGTCAGTTCATACTGGAGGTCATGTCACATTGGTCAGTTCATACTGGAGGTCATGTCACACTGGAGGTCAGGTCATCACAGGGTACAGACGCCTCAGTGTCTTGCTGGAGTTACTTTAACGTTATTAGTGTAAATGTACTCAAGGTTGAACATACAACGCTTTGTGTGTGTGTGTGTGTGTGTGTGTATGTGTGTGTGTGTGTGTGTGTGTATGTGTGTGTGTATGTGTGTGTGTGTGTGTGATTGTGTGTGTGATTGTGTGTGTGTGTGTGTGTGTGTGTGTGTTGTGTGTGTGTGTGTGTGTGTGTGTGTGTGATGTGTGTGTGTGATGTGTGTGTGTATGTGTGTGTGTATGTGTGTGTGTATGTACTCACCTGTATGTGTATGTGTATGTGTGTGTGTGTGTATGTGTGTGTGTGTGTGTGTGTATGTGTGTGTGTATGTGTGTGTATGTGTGTGTATGTATTTGTGTGTGTATGTGTGTGTGTGTGTGTATGTGTGTGTGTGTGTGTGTGTGTGTGTGTGTGTGTGTGTGTGTGTGTGTGTGTGTGTGTGTGTGTGTGTATATGTGTGTGTGTGTGTGGTTGCATGGGTCGAGTCACAGCTCCTTACCTCGCTTCTTCGCTGGTCGTTACTAAGTCCATTCTCTCCTGGCTTCAATAGCCTTATTGTGCTTCTTCTTAAAGCTATTTATGGATCCCGCCTCCATCACTTCACTCTCCTGATAATCTTCTCCATAACTGTACATACTAATACATGTCAGTGACACTGGTCTGTAATTTAACGCTACCTGTCTGTCTCCTTAAAACCTGGGACTACATTTACTAACTTCCTCACCTCTGGCAGTTGCCCTGAGCTAATAGACTTCTTGAAGATTATCTCTAGCTGCACACCCACTGCTTCTGCTCCCTCTCTCGGGACCTACAAAGATGTATTTTCTGGTCCCACTGCCTTCGAGGTATCTAGCTCACACAGCAGCTTCTTCACCTCCTCTCCGGCTGTGTATTTTATCCATCGCTCGCTGATCCCTTACTGTTGTCTTTCTCCTGATGTGACTATATATCAACTTTGGATAGGGTTTGGCTTTCACTGTTGTCACTTAAATTGCCGTTGAGCTTCCTTTATTATCCATGTAAACTTGTTTCTGCTCTGGGTTATCTCCTTGTTTTCCTGAGTTCTTTGCTTTCTATACTTTTTCCATACTATAGCACAATTGGTTTTGGCCTCTCTACACCTGTGGGTAAACCATGGGCTCACTCTAGTCTTCCCATTTTTTTCTATTGTCCCTGAGTACAAACTTCTTCGCCTTCCTGCACCCTGACTACACACTCCATCATCTTATTCACTGTCCTACTTCAAACTTCAGTCATCCAGAAATTGCTTCATGACTGTGTAGTCCCCTTTTGAAACCTGGCTTCTCACATTCTTCCTGTGCTGCTTCACTCTCCACCGTTATTCTACACGGTATTCGAAACTCAGGACCGTATGATTACTAGCGCCGAGGGGTTTTTCATAAGTAGTATCCCTTGTCGAAATCTCTCATGGTGAATACAAAGTCCAGCCTTGCTGGTTCAACCTCTCTCTCTCTCTCTCTCTCTCTCTCTCTCTGATTGTATCTCTAACATGTTGGTGCATGAAGATCTTCATTATCACCTCCAGTATCTTAGCCTCCACGTTTCTGGACCCCCGCGTGACTTTAGGTTCTTCCTGTCCGTCTCCTTGTGGTTGAAGTCACCCTTGACCAGTAGCTTTGCCTTACTCATATGTGCCATCCTGGCCACCTCAGCCAGTGTATCCACTATTGCTATGTTGCTTCCATCATATTCTTGTCTTAGCCTCTTGCTGGTTAATGGACGGTTGTACAGTATTGCTATCACCACATTGGGGCCCCAGGTCTTCAGTGTCCCTTTTATACAGCCATCTGCAGGACTGTTCATTCCTCGCATCTCATCAAAACTCCACTCGGTCTTTCCTCAAAATCTGATAACCAGCCTGGAAGACTGTTTGTTATCATAGCTGTCAGCTTTGTTTCTGTGAGTACTATAAAGTCTGGGGATACCTCCATTATTTGATCGTGTCACTCTTCATTCTTATTTGTTATTTCATCTGAATTGTGAGTAAGCTAAGCAAGGAAGTAATGCAGCCTTAGAACACAGTAACGGGAACCATTGCGAAGGATTAAAACAACAGTGACTGTGGTACACAATAACAGTGACTGTTAGACAAGAGCAATAGCGACGGTGGTACACAAGAACAACAGTGACTGTGGTATACAAGAACAACAGTGACTGTGGTACACAAGAACAACAGTGACTGTGGTATATAAGAACAACAGTGACTGTGGTATACAAGAACAACGGTGACTGTGGTATACAAGAACAGTGACTGTGGTATACAAGAACAACAGTGACTGTGGTATACAAGAACAACAGTGACTGTGGTACACAAGAACAACAGTGACTGTGGTACACAAGAACAACAGTGACTGTGGTATACAAGAACAACAGTGACTGTGGTATACAAGAACAACAGTGACTGTGGTATACAAGAACAACAGTGACTGTGGTACACAAGAACAACAGTGACTGTGGTATACAAGAACAACGGTGACTGTGGTATACAAGAACAACAGTGAATGTGGTATACAACAACAATGACTGTGGTATACAAGAACAGTGACTGTGGTACACAAGAACAACAGTGACTGTGGTATACAAGAACAACAGTGACTGGTATACAAGAACAACAGTGGCTGTGGTACACAAGAACAACAGTGACTGTGGTATATAAGAACAACGGTGACTGTGGTATTAAAGAACAACAGTGACTGTGGTATACAAGAACAACGGTGACTGTGGTATACAAGAACAACAGTGACTGGTATACAAGAACAATAGTGACTGTGGTACACAACAACAGTGACTGTGGTACACAAGAACAACCGTGACTGTGGTATACAAGAAAAACAGTGACTGTGGTATACAAGAACAATAGTGACTGTGATACACAACAACAGTGACTGTGGTACACAACAACAGTGACTGTGGTACACAACAATGACTGTGGGGACACAAGTGACTGGTACACAACAACAGTGACTGTGGTACACAACAGTGACTGTGGGACACAACAGTGACTGTGGTACACAACAACAGTGACTGTGGTACACAACAGTGACTCTGGTACACAACAACAATGACTGTGGTACACAACAGTGACTGTGGTACACAACAAAAGTGACTGTGGTACACAACAGTGACTGTGGTACACAGTGACTGTGGTACACAAGAGTGACTGTGGTACACAACAACAGTGACTGTGGTACACAACAGTGACTGTGGTACACAGTGACTGTGGTACACAAGAGTGACTGTGGTACACAACAACAGTGACTGTGGTACACAACAACAGTGACTCTGGTACACAACAGTGACTGTGGTACACAACAGTGACTGTGGTACACAACAACAGTGACTGTGGTACACAACAGTGACTGTCGTACACAGCAACAGTGACTGGTACACAATAAGTGCCTGTGGTACACAACAGTGACTGTGGTACACAACAACACTGACTGTGGTACACAACAGTGACTGGTACACAACAGTGACTGTGGTACACAACAGTAACTGTGGTACACAACAACACTGACTGTGGTACACAACAGTGACTGGTACACAACAGTGACTGTGGTACACAACAGTGACTGTGGTACACAACAACACTGACTGTGGTACACAACAGTGACTGGTACACAACAGTGACTGTGGTACACAACAGTAACTGTGGTACACAACAGTGACTGTGGTACACAACAACAGTGACTGTGGTACACAACAACATTGTGGTACACAACAGTGACTTTGGTACACAACAGCAGTGACTGTGGTACACAACAACAGTGACTGTGATACACAACAACAGTGACTGTGGTACACAACAACACTGACTGTGTTACACAACAACAGTGACTGGTACACAACAGTGACTGTGGTACACAACAGTGACTGTGGTACACAACAGTGACTGTGGTACACAACAACAGTGACTGTGGTACACAACAACATTGTGGTACAAAACAGTGACTTTGGTACACAACAGCAGTGACTGTGGTACACGACAACAGTGACTGTGATACACAACAGTGACTGTGGTACACAACAGTGACTGTGATACACAACAGTGACTGTGATGCACAACAGTGACTGTGGTACACAACAGTGGCTGTGGTACACAACAGTGACTGTGGTACACAACAACAGTGATTCCGGTACACAACAACAGTGACTGTGGTACACAACAGTGACTGCGGTACACAACAGTGACTGTGGTACACAACAGTGACTGTGGTACACAACAGTGACTGTGGTACACAACAACAGTGACTGCGGTACACAGCAACAGTGACTGTGGTACACAATAGTGACTGTGGTACACAACAGTGACTGTTGTAAACAACAACAGTGACTGTGGTGCACAACAGTTTCTGGTACACAACAGTGACTGTGGTACACAACAGTGGCTGTGGTACACAACAACAGTGACTGTGTTACACAACAACAGTGACTGTGGTGCACAACAACAGTGACTGTGGTACACAACAGTGACTGTGGTACACAACAACAGTGACTGGTACACAACAGTGACTGCGGTAGACAACAGTGACTGGTACACAACAACAGTGACTGTGGTACACAACAGTGACTGTGGTATACAACAGTGACTGTGGTACACAACAGTGACTGTGGTATACAACAGTGACTGTGGTACATAACAGTGACTGTGGTATACAACAGTGACTGTGGTACACAACAGTGTGGTACACAACAGTGACTGAGTTACACAACAGTGACTGTGGTACACAACAGTGACTGTGGTACACAACAGTGACTGTGGTACACAACAGTGACTGTGGTACACAACAGTGACTGTGGTACACAACAGTGACTGTGGTACACAACAGTGATTGTGGTACGCAACAACATTTACTGTGGTACACAACAACAGTTACTGCGGTACACAACAGTTACTGTGGTACACAACAGTGACTGTGGTACACAACAGTGACTGTGGTACACAACAGTGACTGTGGTACACAACAGTGAGTGTGGTACATAACAGTGACTGTGGTACACAACAGTGATTCTGGTACACAACAGTGACTGTGGTACACAACAGTGACTGTGGTACACAACAGTGACTCTGGTACACAACAGTGACTGTGGTACACAACTGACTGTAGTACATAACAGTGACTGTGGTACACAGTGACTGTGGTACACAACAGTGACTGTGGTACACAACAGTGAATCTGGTACACAACAGTGACTGTGGTACACAACAGTGACTGTGGTACACAACAGTGACTGTGGTACACAACAGTGACTGTGGTACACAACAAAAGTGACTCTGGTACACAACAAAAGTGACTCTGGTACACAACAAAAGTGACTCTGGTACACAACAAAAGTGACTGTGGTACACAACAGTGACTCTGGTACACAACAACAGTGACTGTGGTACACAACAGTGACTGTGGTACACAACAGTGACTGTGGTACACAACAGTGACTGTCGTACACAACAGTGACTGTGGTACACAACAGTGACTGTGGTACACAACAGTGACTGTGGTACACAACAGTGACTGTGGTACACAACAGTGACTATGGTACACAACAGTGACTGTGGTACACAACAGTGACTCTGGTACACAACAGTGACTGCGGTACATAAGTGACTGTGGTACACAACATTGACTGCGGTACACAACAGTGACTGTGGTACACAACAGTGACTGTGATACACAACAGTGCCTGTGGTACACAACAGTGACTGTGGTACACAACAGTGACTCTGGTACACAACAGTGACTGTGGTACACAACAGTGACTGTGGTACACAACAGTGACTGTGGTACACAACAGTGACTGTGGTACACCATAGTGACTGTGGTACACAACAACAGTGACTGTGGTACACAAAGGTAACTGGTACACAACAACAGTGACTGTTATACACAACAGTGACTGTGGTACACAACAAAAGTGACTGTGGTACACAACAGTGACTGTGGTACACAACAGTGACTGGTACACAACAGTGACTGTGGTACACAACAGTGACTGTGGTACACAACAGTGACTGTGGTACACAACAGTGACTGTGGTACACAACAACAGTGACTGTGGTACACAACAGTGACTCTGGTACACAACAGTGGCTCTGGTACACAACAGTGACTGTGGTACACAACAGTAACTGTGGTACACAACAGTGACTGGTACACAACAATAGTAACAGTGACTGTGGTACACAACAGTGACTGTGGTACACAACAGGGACTGTGGTACACAACAGTGACTCTGGTACACAACAACAGTGACTGTGGTACACAACAGTGATTGTGGTACACAACAACAGTGACTGTGGTACACAACAGTGACTCTGGTACACAACAACAATGACTGTGGTACACAACAGTGACTGTGGTACACAACAAAAGTGACTGTGGTACACAACAGTGACTGTGGTACACAACAGTGACTGTGGTACACAACAGTGACTCTGGTACACAACAACAGTGACTGTTATACACAACAGTGACTGTGGTACACAACAAAAGTGACTGTGGTACACAAAAGTGACTGTGGTACACAACAGTGACTGTGGTACACAACAGTGACTGGTACACAACAGTGACTGTGGTACACAACAGTGACTGTGGTACACAACAGTGACTGTGGTACACAACAGTGACTGTGGTACACAACAACAGTGACTGTGGTACACAACAGTGACTCTGGTACACAACAGTGGCTCTGGTACACAACAGTGGCTCTGGTACACAACAGTGACTGTGGTACACAACAGTGACTGTGGTACACAACAGTGACTGGTACACAACAATAGTAACAGTGACTGTGGTACACAACAGTGACTGTGGTACACAACAGGTACTGTGGTACACAACAGTGACTCTGGTACACAACAACAGTGACTGTGGTACACAACAGTGATTGTGGTACACAACAACAGTGACTGTGGTACACAACAGTGACTCTGGTACACAACAACAATGACTGTGGTACACAACAGTGACTGTGGTACACAACAAAAGTGACTGTGGTACACAACAGTGACTGTGGTACACAGTGACTGTGGTACACAAGAGTGACTGTGGTACACAACAACAGTGACTGTGGTACACAACAACAGTGACTCTGGTACACAACAGTGACTGTGGTACACAACAACAGTGACTGTGGTACACAACAACAGTGACTGTGGTACACAACAACAGTGACTGTGGTACACAACAGTAACTCTGGCACACAACAGTGACTGTGGTACACAACAGTGACTGTGGTACACAACAGTGACTGTGGTACACAACAAGAGTGTGTGGTACACAACAGTGACTGTGGTACACAACAGTGACTGTGGTACACAACAGTGACTGTGGTACACAACAGTGACTGTGGTACACAACAGTGACTGTGGTACACAACAGTGACTGTGGTACACAACAGTGACTGCGGTACATAAGTGACTGTGGTACACAACATTGACTGCGGTACACAACAGTGACTGTGGTACACAACAACAGTGACTGTGGTACACAACAGTGACTGTGGTACACAGCAACAGTGACTGTGGTACAAAACACTGACTGTGGTACACAACAACAGTTACTGTGGTACACAACAGTTACTGTGGTACACAACAACAGTGACTGTGATACACAACAACAGTGACTGTGGTACACAACAGTGACTGTGGTACACAACAGTGACTGTGGTACACAACAGTGACTGTGGTACACAACAGTTACTGTGGTACACAACAACAGTTACTGTGGTACACAACAACAGTTACTGTGGTACACAACAACAGTGACTGGTAAACAACAGTGACTGTGGTACACAACAGTGACTGTGGTACACAACAGTGACTCTGGTACACAACAGTGTCTGCGGTACACAGCAGTGACTGTGGTACACAACTGACTGTGGTACACAACAGTGACTGTGGTACACAACAGTGACTGTGGTACACAACAGTGACTGTGGTATACAACAGTGACTCGTACACAACAGTGACTGTGGTACACAACCGTGACTGTGGTACACAACAGTGACTGTGGTACACAACAGTGACTGGTACACAACAGTGACTGTGGTACACAACAACAGTGACTGTGGTACACAACAGTGACTCTGGTACACAACAAAAGTGACTGTGGTACACAACAGTGACTGTGGTACACAACAAAAGTGACTGTGGTACACAACAGTGACTGTCGTACACAACAACAGTGACTGTGGTACACAACAGTGACTGTGGTACACAACAGTGACTGTGGTTCACAACAGTGACTCTGGTACACAACAGTGACTCTGGTACACGACAGGGACTCTGGTACACGACAGTGACTCTGGTACACAACAACAGTGACTGTGGTACACAACAACAGTGACTGTGGTGCACAACAACTGACTGTGGTACACAACAGTGACTGTGGTACACTACAGTGACTGTGGTACACAACAGTGACTGTGGCACACGACAACAGTGACTGTTGTACACAACAGTGACTGTGGTACACAACAGTGACTGTGGTACACAACAGTGACTGTGGTACACAACAACAGTGACTGTGGTACACAACAGTGACTGTGGTAAACAACAGCAACTGTGGTACACAACAGTGAGTGTGGTACACAACAGTGACTGTGGTACACAACAGTGACTGTGGTACACAACAGTGACTGTGGTACACAACAACAGTGACTGTAGTACACAACAGCAGTGACTGTGGTACACAACAGTGACTGTGGTACAAAACAACAGTGACTGGTACACAACAACAGTGACTCTGGTACACAACAACAGTGACTCTGGTGCACAACAGTGACTCTGGTGCACAACAACAGTGACTCTGGTGCACAACAACAGTGACTCTGGTGCACAACAACAGTGACTCTGGTACACAACAGTGACTCTGGTACACAACAACAGTGACTCTGGTACACAACAACAGTGACTCTGGTACACAACAGTGACTCTGGTACACAACAACAGTGACTCTGGTACACAACAACAGTGACTCTGGTACACAACAACAGTGACTCTGGTACACAACAACAGTGACTCTGGTACACAACAACAGTGACTCTGGTACACAACTGTGACTCTGGTACACAACAACAGTGACAAAGAGCTTCAAAAAATTATTTTATGTTTGGTAGAATTAATTCATTTTAAATGTAAAAGAAAAAATCAAGAAAATTTCCATTGCTGACCAAAGGTTAAATAATTTTTTTTTTAATTAGAATTAGTATAATGTTGTTGCCGCTGCAGATAAGTCATTCTTCCGCTAAGAAATAACACAGAAGAAAAAGTTAGTTCTCCCCCGTCAGTGTTAATAGTTAACGTCAGGCAGTGTTAATAGTTGTTAACGTCAGGCAGTGTTAATGGTTGGTAACGTCAGGCAGTGTTAATGGTTGTTAACGTCAGGCAGTGTTAATGGTTGGTAACGTCCGGCAGTGTTCATGGTTGGTAACGTCAGGCAGTGTTATTGGTTGTTAACGTCAGGCAGTGTTAATAGTTGCTAACGTCAGGCAGTGTTAATACTTGTTAACTTTAGTGGGTGCTAATGATCATCATCATGTAGGATACACAAGGATGCTGAGATCACTGAACAGTTACTTTGACAACTTCCGGTACTTACTTCTGACAACTTCCGGTACTTACTTCTGACAACTTCCGGTACTTACTTCTGACAACTTCCGGTACTTACTTCTGACAACATCCGGTACTTAGCTCTGACAACTTCCGCTCATTAGCACTGACAAGTGATGCTAATCTAAAAGTGTTGGGCAGTGTGCTGGACGCGTCCCACTGACGACACGGCGAAGACAACCCCAGAGTTCATTCAACAGGTGTGATTGAACCATTGCTTCGTTCTGTCTGTCTGTCTGTCTGTCTGTCTGTCTCTCTCTCTCTCTCTCTCTCTCTCTCTCTCTCTCTCTCTCTCTCTCTCTCTCTCTCTCTCTAATTTAAATACCGTTGCCCTAACAGCTGGCTCTGCAGGAAGCCATTCTACACACTACAGTCATATCTCTGCAGTTTAAACGGTGTAGGCTAATTAAAAGGTAACTTCCGCTTATGTGTGTAGTATTCGCAATATTCTTGTAGTCAGGTATAACAGTCATCCCACGCAATACATACTTTCATCTATTTTAAGCTGTATTTTCTTCTTTTATGTGTGATTAAACGTTAATCGCGAAGGGAAATAAGAAGAGAGAACAAAATTTCTGATACATTATTTAGGGTCAGACTGAGCAACACCAGACTGAGCAACACGCGACTGAGCAACACCAGACTGAGCAACACCAGACTGAGCAACACCAGACTGAGCAACACCAGACTGAGCAACACCAGACTGAGCAACACCAGACTGAGCAACACCAGACTGAGCAACACGAGACTGAGCAACACCAGACCGAGCAACACTAGACTGAGCAACACCAGACTGAGCAACACCAGACCGAGCAACACTAGACCGAGCAACACTAGACTGAGCAACACTAGACTGAGCAACACCAGACTGAGCAACACCAGACCGAGCAACACCAGACTGAGCAACACCAGACTGAGCAACACCAGACTGAGCAACACCAGACTGAGCAACACCAGACTGAGCAACACCAGACTGAGCAACACCAGACTGAGCAACACCAGACTGAGCAACACCAGACTGAGCAACACCAGACTGAGCAACACCAGACTGAGCAACACCAGACTGAGCAACACCAGACTGAGCAACACCAGACTGAGCAACACCAGACTGAGCAACACCAGACTGAGCAACACCAGACTGAGCAACACCAGACTGAGCAACACCAGACTGAGCAACACCAGACTGAGCAACACCAGACTGAGCAACACCAGACTGAGCAACACCAGACTGAGCAACACCAGACTGAGCAACACCAGACTGAGCAACACCAGACTGAGCAACACCAGACTGAGCAACACCAGACTGAGCAACACCAGACTGAGCAACACCAGACTGAGCAACACCAGACTGAGCAACACCAGACTGAGCAACACCAGACTGAGCAACACCAGACTGAGCAACACCAGACTGAGCAACACCAGACTGAGCAACACCAGACTGAGCAACACCAGACTGAGCAACACCAGACTGAGCAACACTGAGACTGAGCAACACCAGACTGAGCAACACTAGACTGAGCAACACCAGACTGAGCAACACCAGACTGAGCATCACCAGACTGAGCAACACCAGACTGAGCAACACCAGACTGAGCAACACCAGACTGAGCAACACCAGACTGAGCAACACCAGACTCTGAGAGCAAGCAGTGTGTTACTCTGAGAGCAGCAGTGTGTTACTCTGAGAGCAGCAGTGTGTTACTCTGAGAGCAGCAGTGTGTTACTCTGAGAGCAGCAGTGTGTTACTCTGAGAGCAGCAGTGTGTTACTCTGAGAGCAGCAGTGTGTTACTCTGAGAGCAGCAGTGTGTTACTCTGAGAGCAGCAGTGTGTTACTCTGAGAGCAGCAGTGTGTTACTCTGAGAGCAGCAGTGTGTTACTCTGAGAGCAGCAGTGTGTTACTCTGAGAGCAGCAGTGTGTTACTCTGAGAGCAGCAGTGTGTTACTCTGAGAGCAGCAGTGTGTTACTCTGAGAGCAGCAGTGTGTTACTCTGAGAGCAGCAGTGTGTTACTCTGAGAGCAGCAGTGTGTTACTCTGAGAGCAGCAGTGTGTTACTCTGAGAGCAGCAGTGTGTTACTCTGAGAGCAGCAGTGTGTTACTCTGAGAGCTGCAGTGTGTTACTCTGAGAGCAGCAGTGTGTTACTCTGAGAGCAGCAGTGTGTTACTCTGAGAGCAGCAGTGTGTTACTCTGAGAGCAGCAGTGTGTTACTCTGAGAGCAGCAGTGTGTTACTCTGAGAGCAGCAGTGTGTTACTCTGAGAGCAGCAGTGTGTTACTCTGAGAGCAGCAGTGTGTTACTCTGAGAGCAGCAGTGTGTTACTCTGAGAGCAGCAGTGTGTTACTCTGAGAGCAGCAGTGTGTTACTCTGAGAGCAGCAGTGTGTTACTCTGAGAGCAGCAGTGTGTTACTCTGAGAGCAGCAGTGTGTTACTCTGAGAGCAGCAGTGTGTTACTCTGAGAGCAGCAGTGTGTTACTCTGAGAGCAGCAGTGTGTTACACTGAGAGCAGCAGTGTGTTACTCTGAGAGCAGCAGTGTGTTACTCTGAGAGCAGCAGTGTGTTACTCTGAGAGCAGCAGTGTGTTACTCTGAGAGCAGCAGTGTGTTACTCTGAGAGCAGCAGTGTGTTACTCTGAGAGCAGCAGTGTGTTACTCTGAGAGCAGCAGTGTGTTACTCTGAGAGCAGCAGTGTGTTACTCTGAGAGCAGCAGTGTGTTACTCTGAGAGCAGCAGTGTGTTACTCTGAGAGCAGCAGTGTGTTACTCTGAGAGCAGCAGTGTGTTACTCTGAGAGCAGCAGTGTGTTACTGAGAGCAGCAGTGTGAGAGCAGCAGTGTGTTACTCTGAGAGCAGCTCTGAGAGCAGCAGTGTGTTACTCTGAGAGCAGCAGTGTGTTACTCTGAGAGCAGCAGTGTGTTACTCTGAGAGCAGCAGTGTGTTACTCTGAGAGCAGCAGTGTGTTACACTGAGAGCAGCAGTGTGTTACTCTGAGAGCAGCAGTGTGTTACTCTGAGAGCAGCAGTGTGTTACTCTGAGAGCAGCAGTGTGTTACACTGAGAGCAGCAGTGTGTTACTCTGAGAGCAGCAGTGTGTTACACTGAGAGCAGCAGTGTGTTACTCTGAGAGCAGCAGTGTGTTACTCTGAGAGCAGCAGTGTGTTACACTGAGAGCAGCAGTGTGTTACTCTATAAGATGTATTTTTCGGTATGAATAAATACAATTAAAGTTCAATTTAAATCATGAACTAGAGTATAGTTATTCGATTCTTAGTGTACAGGTTTTATAAACCTTGTATAGAAGACAGGTTTTATAAACCTTGTATAGAAGACAGGTTTTATAAACCTTGTATAGAAGACAGGTTTTATAAACCTTGTATAGAAGACAGGTTTTATAAACCTTGTATAGAAGACAGGTTTTATAAACCTTGTATAGAAGACAGGTTTTATAAACCTTGTATAGAAGACAGGTTTTATAAACCTTGTATAGAAGACAGGTTTTATAAACCTTGTATAGAAGACAGGTTTTATAAACCTTGTATAGAAGGCAGGTTTTATAAACCTTGTATAGAAGGCAGGTTTTTTAAACCTTGTATAGAAGGCAGGTTTTTTAAACCTTGTATAGAAGGCAGGTTTTTTAAACCTTGTATAGAAGGCAGGTTTTTTAAACCTTGTATAGAAGACAGGTTTTTTAAACCTTGTATAGAAGACAGGTTTTATAAACCTTGTATAGAAGACAGGTTTTATAAACCTTGTATAGAAGACAGGTTTTATAAACCTTGTATAGAAGACAGGTTTTATAAACCTTGTATAGAAGACAGGTTTTATAAACCTTGTATAGAAGACAGGTTTTATAAACCTTGTATAGAAGACAGGTTTTATAAACCTTGTATAGAAGACAGGTTTTATAAACCTTGTATAGAAGACAGGTTTTATAAACCTTGTATAGAAGACAGGTTTTATAAACCTTGTATAGAAGACAGGTTTTATAAACCTTGTATAGAAGACAGGTTTTATAAACCTTGTATAGAAGACAGGTTTTATAAACCTTGTATAGAAGACAGGTTTTATAAACCTTGTATAGAAGACAGGTTTTATAAACCTTGTATAGAAGACAGGTTTTATAAACCTTGTATAGAAGACAGGTTTTATAAACCTTGTATAGAAGACAGGTTTTATAAACCTTGTATAGAAGACAGGTTTTATAAACCTTGTATAGAAGACAGGTTTTATAAACCTTGTATAGAAGACAGGTTTTATAAACCTTGTATAGAAGACAGGTTTTATAAACCTTGTATAGAAGACAGGTTTTATAAACCTTGTATAGAAGACAGGTTTTATAAACCTTGTATAGAAGACAGGTTTTATAAACCTTGTATAGAAGACAGGTTTTATAAACCTTGTATAGAAGACAGGTTTTATAAACCTTGTATAGAAGACAGGTTTTATAAACCTTGTATAGAAGACAGGTTTTATAAACCTTGTATAGAAGACAGGTTTTATAAACCTTGTATAGAAGACAGGTTTTATAAACCTTGTATAGAAGACAGGTTTTATAAACCTTGTATAGAAGACAGGTTTTATAAACCTTGTATAGAAGACAGGTTTTATAAACCTTGTATAGAAGACAGGTTTTATAAACCTTGTATAGAAGACAGGTTTTATAAACCTTGTATAGAAGACAGGTTTTATAAACCTTGTATAGAAGACAGGTTTTATAAACCTTGTATAGAAGACAGGTTTTATAAACCTTGTATAGAAGACAGGTTTTATAAACCTTGTATAG
Source organism: Cherax quadricarinatus (assembly GCF_038502225.1). Classification (NCBI taxonomy): domain Eukaryota; kingdom Metazoa; phylum Arthropoda; class Malacostraca; order Decapoda; family Parastacidae; genus Cherax; species Cherax quadricarinatus. The sequence continues at coordinate 82,911,502 of NC_091292.1, read as the reverse complement.
AAGACAGGTTTTATAAACCTTGTATAGAAGACAGGTTTTATAAACCTTGTATAGAAGACAGGTTTTATAAACCTTGTATAGAAGACAGGTTTTATAAACCTTGTATAGAAGACAGGTTTTATAAACCTTGTATAGAAGACAGGTTTTATAAACCTTGTATAGAAGACAGGTTTTATAAACCTTGTATAGAAGACAGGTTTTATAAACCTTGTATAGAAGACAGGTTTTATAAACCTTGTATAGAAGACAGGTTTTATAAACCTTGTATAGAAGACAGGTTTTATAAACCTTGTATAGAAGACAGGTTTTATAAACCTTGTATAGAAGACAGGTTTTATAAACCTTGTATAGAAGACAGGTTTTATAAACCTTGTATAGAAGACAGGTTTTATAAACCTTGTATAGAAGACAGGTTTTATAAACCTTGTATAGAAGACAGGTTTTATAAACCTTGTATAGAAGACAGGTTTTATAAACCTTGTATAGAAGACAGGTTTTATAAACCTTGTATAGAAGACAGGTTTTATAAACCTTGTATAGAAGACAGGTTTTATAAACCTTGTATAGAAGACAGGTTTTATAAACCTTGTATAGAAGACAGGTTTTATAAACCTTGTATAGAAGACAGGTTTTATAAACCTTGTATAGAAGACAGGTTTTATAAACCTTGTATAGAAGACAGGTTTTATAAACCTTGTATAGAAGACAGGTTTTATAAACCTTGTATAGAAGACAGGTTTTATAAACCTTGTATAGAAGACAGGTTTTATAAACCTTGTATAGAAGACAGGTTTTATAAACCTTGTATAGAAGACAGGTATAGAAGACAGGTTTTATAAACCTTGTTAGAAGACAGGTTTTATAAACCTTGTATAGAAGACAGGTTTTATAAACCTTGTATAGAAGACAGGTTTTATAAACCTTGTATAGAAGACAGGTTTTATAAACCTTGTATAGAAGACAGGTTTTATAAACCTTGTATAGAAGACAGGTTTTATAAACCTTGTATAGAAGACAGGTTTTATAAACCTTGTATAGAAGACAGGTTTTATAAACCTTGTATAGAAGACAGGTTTTATAAACCTTGTATAGAAGACAGGTTTTATAAACCTTGTATAGAAGACAGGTATAGAAGACAGGTTTTCTAAACCTTGTATAGAAGACAGGTTTTATAAACCTTGTATAGAAGACAGGTTTTATAAACCTTGTATAGAAGACAGGTTTTATAAACCTTGTATAGAAGACAGGTTTTATAAACCTTGTATAGAAGACAGGTTTTATAAACCTTGTATAGAAGACAGGTTTTATAAACCTTGTATAGAAGACAGGTTTTATAAACCTTGTATAGAAGACAGGTTTTATAAACCTTGTATAGAAGACAGGTTTTATAAACCTTGTATAGAAGACAGGTTTTATAAACCTTGTATAGAAGACAGGTTTTATAAACCTTGTATAGAAGACAGGTTTTATAAACCTTGTATAGAAGACAGGTTTTATAAACCTTGTATAGAAGACAGGTTTTATAAACCTTGTATAGAAGACAGGTTTTATAAACCTTGTATAGAAGACAGGTTTTATAAACCTTGTATAGAAGACAGGTTTTATAAACCTTGTATAGAAGACAGGTTTTATAAACCTTGTATAGAAGACAGGTTTTATAAACCTTGTATAGAAGACAGGTTTTATAAACCTTGTATAGAAGACAGGTTTTATAAACCTTGTATAGAAGACAGGTTTTATAAACCTTGTATAGAAGACAGGTTTTATAAACCTTGTATAGAAGACAGGTTTTATAAACCTTGTATAGAAGACAGGTTTTATAAACCTTGTATAGAAGACAGGTTTTATAAACCTTGTATAGAAGACAGGTTTTATAAACCTTGTATAGAAGACAGGTTTTATAAACCTTGTATAGAAGACAGGTTTTATAAACCTTGTATAGAAGACAGGTTTTATAAACCTTGTATAGAAGACAGGTTTTATAAACCTTGTATAGAAGACAGGTTTTATAAACCTTGTATAGAAGACAGGTTTTATAAACCTTGTATAGAAGACAGGTTTTATAAACCTTGTATAGAAGACAGGTTTTATAAACCTTGTATAGAAGACAGGTTTTATAAACCTTGTATAGAAGACAGGTTTTATAAACCTTGTATAGAAGACAGGTTTTATAAACCTTGTATAGAAGACAGGTTTTATAAACCTTGTATAGAAGACAGGTTTTATAAACCTTGTATAGAAGACAGGTTTTATAAACCTTGTATAGAAGACAGGTTTTATAAACCTTGTATAGAAGACAGGTTTTATAAACCTTGTATAGAAGACAGGTTTTATAAACCTTGTATAGAAGACAGGTTTTATAAACCTTGTATAGAAGACAGGTTTTATAAACCTTGTATAGAAGACAGGTTTTATAAACCTTGTATAGAAGACAGGTTTTATAAACCTTGTATAGAAGACAGGTTTTATAAACCTTGTATAGAAGACAGGTTTTATAAACCTTGTATAGAAGACAGGTTTTATAAACCTTGTATAGAAGACAGGTTTTATAAACCTTGTATAGAAGACAGGTTTTATAAACCTTGTAAACCTTGTATAGAAGGCAGGTTTTATAGAAGACAGGTTTTATAAACCTTGTATAGAAGACAGGTTTTATAAACCTTGTATAGAAGACAGGTTTTATAAACCTTGTATAGAAGACAGGTTTTATAAACCTTGTATAGAAGACAGGTTTTATAAACCTTGTATAGAAGACAGGTTTTATAAACCTTGTATAGAAGACAGGTTTTATAAACCTTGTATAGAAGACAGGTTTTATAAACCTTGTATAGAAGACAGGTTTTATAAACCTTGTATAGAAGACAGGTTTTATAAACCTTGTATAGAAGACAGGTATAGAAGACAGGTTTTATAAACTTGTATAGAAGACAGGTTTTATAAACCTTGTATAGAAGACAGGTTTTATAAACCTTGTATAGAAGACAGGTTTTATAAACCTTGTATAGAAGACAGGTTTTATAAACCTTGTATAGAAGACAGGTTTTATAAACCTTGTATAGAAGACAGGTTTTATAAACCTTGTATAGAAGACAGGTTTTATAAACCTTGTATAGAAGACAGGTTTTATAAACCTTGTATAGAAGACAGGTTTTATAAACCTTGTATAGAAGACAGGTTTTATAAACCTTGTATAGAAGACAGGTTTTATAAACCTTGTATAGAAGACAGGTTTTATAAACCTTGTATAGAAGACAGGTTTTATAAACCTTGTATAGAAGACAGGTTTTATAAACCTTGTATAGAAGACAGGTTTTATAAACCTTGTATAGAAGACAGGTTTTATAAACCTTGTATAGAAGACAGGTTTTATAAACCTTGTATAGAAGACAGGTTTTATAAACCTTGTATAGAAGACAGGTTTTATAAACCTTTATAAACCTTGTATAGAAGACAGGTTTTATAAACCTTGTATAGAAGACAGGTTTTATAAACCTTGTATAGAAGACAGGTTTTATAAACCTTGTATAGAAGACAGGTTTTATAAACCTTGTATAGAAGACAGGTTTTATAAACCTTGTATAGAAGACAGGTTTTATAAACCTTGTATAGAAGACAGGTTTTATAAACCTTGTATAGAAGACAGGTTTTATAAACCTTGTTAGAAGACAGGTTTTATAAACCTTGTATAGAAGACAGGTTTTATAAACCTTGTATAGAAGACAGGTTTTATAAACCTTGTATAGAAGACAGGTTTTATAAACCTTGTATAGAAGACAGGTTTTATAAACCTTGTATAGAAGACAGGTTTTATAAACCTTGTATAGAAGACAGGTTTTATAAACCTTGTATAGAAGACAGGTTTTATAAACCTTGTATAGAAGACAGGTTTTATAAACCTTGTATAGAAGACAGGTTTTATAAACCTTGTATAGAAGACAGGTTTTATAAACCTTGTATAGAAGACAGGTTTTATAAACCTTGTATAGAAGACAGGTTTTATAAACCTTGTATAGAAGACAGGTTTTATAAACCTTGTATAGAAGACAGGTTTTATAAACCTTGTATAGAAGACAGGTTTTATAAACCTTGTATAGAAGACAGGTTTTATAAACCTTGTATAGAAGACAGGTTTTATAAACCTTGTATAGAAGACAGGTTTTATAAACCTTGTATAGAAGACAGGTTTTATAAACCTTGTATAGAAGACAGGTTTTATAAACCTTGTATAGAAGACAGGTTTTATAAACCTTGTATAGAAGACAGGTTTTATAAACCTTGTATAGAAGACAGGTTTTATAAACCTTGTATAGAAGACAGGTTTTATAAACCTTGTATAGAAGACAGGTTTTATAAACCTTGTATAGAAGACAGGTTTTATAAACCTTGTATAGAAGACAGGTTTTATAAACCTTGTATAGAAGACAGGTTTTATAAACCTTGTATAGAAGACAGGTTTTATAAACCTTGTATAGAAGACAGGTTTTATAAACCATGTAGAGAGTACATGTTTTATAAACAGGTTTTATAAACCTTGTATAGAAGACAGGTTTTATAAACCTTGTATAGAAGACAGGTTTTATAAACCTTGTATAGAAGGACAGGTTTTATAAACCTTGTATAGAAGACAGGTTTTATAAACCTTGTATAGAAGACAGGTTTTATAAACCTTGTATAGAAGACAGGTTTTATAAACCTTGTATAGAAGACAGGTTTTATAAACCTTGTATAGTTTTATAAAGACAGGTTTTATAAACCTTGTATAGAAGACAGGTTTTATAAACCTTGTATAGAAGACAGGTTTTATAAACCTTGTATAGAAGACAGGTTTTATAAACCTTGTATAGAAGACAGGTTTTATAAACCTTGTATAGAAGACAGGTTTTATAAACCTTGTATAGAAGACAGGTTTTATAAACCTTGTATAGAAGACAGGTTTTATAAACCTTGTATAGAAGACAGGTTTTATAAACCTTGTATAGAAGACAGGTTTTATAAACCTTGTATAGAAGACAGGTTTTATAAACCTTGTATAGAAGACAGGTTTTATAAACCTTGTATAGAAGACAGGTTTTATAAACCTTGTATAGAAGAAGACAGGTTTTATAAACCTTGTATAGAAGGCAGGTTTTATAAACCTTGTATAGAAGGCAGGTTTTATAAACCTTGTATAGAAGGCAGGTTTTATAAACCTTGTATAGAAGGCAGGTTTTATAAACCTTGTATTTATAAACCTTGTATAGAAGGCAGGTATAGTATAGAAGGCAGGTTTTATAACCCTTGTATAGAAGACAGGTTTTATAAACCTTGTATAGAAGACAGGTTTTATAAACCTTGTATAGAAGACAGGTTTTATAAACCTTGTATAGAAGACAGGTTTTATAAACCTTGTATAGAAGACAGGTTTTATAAACCTTGTATAGAAGACAGGTTTTATAAACCTTGTATAGAAGACAGGTTTTATAAACCTTGTATAGAAGACAGGTTTTATAAACCTTGTATAGAAGACAGGTTTTATAAACCTTGTATAGAAGACAGGTTTTATAAACCTTGTATAGAAGACAGGTTTTATAAACCTTGTATAGAAGGCAGGTTTTATAAACCTTGTATAGAAGGCAGGTTTTATAAACCTTGTATAGAAGGCAGGTTTTATAAACCTTGTATAGAAGACAGGTTTTATAAACCTTGTATAGAAGACAGGTTTTATAAACCTTGTATAGAAGACAGGTTTTATAAACCTTGTATAGAAGACAGGTTTTATAAACCTTGTATAGAAGACAGGTTTTATAAACCTTGTATAGAAGACAGGTTTTATAAACCTTGTATAGAAGACAGGTTTTATAAACCTTGTATAGAAGACAGGTTTTATAAACCTTGTATAGAAGACAGGTTTTATAAACCTTGTATAGAAGACAGGTTTTATAAACCTTGTATAGAAGACAGGTTTTATAAACCTTGTATAGAAGACAGGTTTTATAAACCTTGTATAGAAGACAGGTTTTATAAACCTTGTATAGAAGACAGGTTTTATAAACCTTGTATAGAAGACAGGTTTTATAAACCTTGTATAGAAGACAGGTTTTATAAACATTGTATAGAAGACAGGTTTTATAAACCTTGTATAGAAGACAGGTTTTATAAACCTTGTATAGAAGACAGGTTTTATAAACCTTGTGTAGAAGGCAGGTTTTATAAACCTTGTAGAAGACAGGTTTTATAAACCATTGTATAGAAGACAGGTTTTATAAACCTTGTATAGAAGACAGGTTTTATAAACCTTGTATAGAAGACAGACCTTGTGTAGAACAGGTTTTATAAACCTTGTTGTATAGAAGACAGGTTTTATAAACCTTGTATAGAAGACAGGTTTTATAAACCTTGTATAGAACAGGTTTTATAAACCTTGTATAGAAGGCAGGTTTTATAAACCTTGTTAGAAGACAGGTTTTATAAAGAAAGACATGTTTTATAAACCTTGTATAGAAGACAGGTTTTATAAACCTTGTATAGAAGACAGGTTTTATAAACCTTGTATAGAAGACAGGTTTTATAAACCTTGTATAGAAGACAGGTTTTATAAACCTTGTATAGAAGACAGGTTTTATAAACCTTGTATAGAAGACAGGTTTTATAAACCTTGTATAGAAGACAGGTTTTATAAACCTTGTATAGAAGACAGGTTTTATAAACCTTGTATAGAAGACAGGTTTTATAAACCTTGTATAGAAGACAGGTTTTATAAACCTTGTATAGAAGACAGGTTTTATAAACCTTGTATAGAAGACAGGTTTTATAAACCTTGTATAGAAGACAGGTTTTATAAACCTTGTATAGAAGACAGGTTTTATAAACCTTGTATAGAAGACAGGTTTTATAAACCTTGTATAGAAGACAGGTTTTATAAACCTTGTATAGAAGACAGGTTTTATAAACCTTGTATAGAAGACAGGTTTTATAAACCTTGTATAGAAGACAGGTTTTATAAACCTTGTATAGAAGACAGGTTTTATAAACCTTGTATAGAAGACAGGTTTTATAAACCTTGTATTTGTATAGAAGACAGGTTTTATAAACCTTGTTGTATAGAAGACAGGTTTTATAAACCTTGTATAGAAGACAGGTTTTATAAACCTTGTATAGAAGACAGGTTTTATAAACCTTGTATAGAAGACAGGTTTTATAAACCTTGTATAGAAGGACAGGTTTTATAAACCTTGTATAGAAGACAGGTTTTATAAACCTTGTATAGAAGGCAGGTTTTATAAACCTTGTATAGAAGACAGGTTTTATAAACCTTGTATAGAAGACAGGTTTTATAAACCTTGTATAGAAGACAGGTTTTATAAACCTTGTATAGAAGACAGGTTTTATAAACCTTGTATAGAAGACAGGTTTTATAAACCTTGTATAGAAGACAGGTTTTATAAACCTTGTATAGAAGACAGGTTTTATAAACCTTGTATAGAAGACAGGTTTTATAAACCTTGTATAGAAGACAGGTTTTATAAACCTTGTATAGAAGACAGGTTTTATAAACCTTGTATAGAAGACAGGTTTTATAAACCTTGTATAGAAGACAGGTTTTATAAACCTTGTATAGAAGACAGGTTTTATAAACCTTGTATAGAAGACAGGTTTTATAAACCTTGTATAGAAGACAGGTTTTATAAACCTTGTATAGAAGACAGGTTTTATAAACCTTGTATAGAAGACAGGTTTTATAAACCTTGTATAGAAGACAGGTTTTATAAACCTTGTATAGAAGACAGGTTTTATAAACCTTGTATAGAAGACAGGTTTTATAAACCTTGTATAGAAGACAGGTTTTATAAACCTTGTATAGAAGACAGGTTTTATAAACCTTGTATAGAAGACAGGTTTTAAGTATAGAAGACAGGTTTTATAAACCTTGTATAGAAGACAGGTTTTATAAACCTTGTATAGAAGACAGGTTTTATAAACCTTGTATAGAAGACAGGTTTTATAAACCTTGTATAGAAGACAGGTTTTATAAACCTTGTATAGTAGGCAGGTTTTATAAACCTTGTGTAGAAGACAGGTTTTATAAACCTTGTATAGAAGGCAGGTTTTATAAACCTTGTAGAGAAGACAGGTTTGTATAAACCTTGTATAGAAGACAGGTTTTATAAACCTTGTATAGAAGACAGGTTTTATAAACCTTGTATAGAAGTCAGGTTTTATAAACCTTGTGTAGAAGACAGGTTTTATAAACCTTGTATAGAAGTCAGGTTTTATAAACCTTGTATAGAAGTCAGGTTTTATAAACCTTGTATAGAAGGCAGGTTTTATAAACCTTGTATAGAAGGCAGGTTTTATAAACCTTGTATAGAAGACAGGTTTTATAAACCTTGTATAGAAGACAGGTTTTATAAACCTTGTATAGAAGACAGGTTTTATAAACCTTGTATAGAAGACAGGTTTTATAAACCTTGTATAGAAGACAGGTTTTATAAACCTTGTATAGAAGGCAGGTTTTATAAACCTTGTGTAGAAGACAGGTTTTATAAACCTTGTGTAGAAGACAGGTTTTATAAACCTTGTATAGAAGACAGGTTTTATAAACCTTGTATAGAAGACAGGTTTTATAAACCTTGTATAGAAGGCAGGTTTTATAAACCTTGTATAGAAGGCAGGTTTTATAAACCTTGTATAGAAGGCAGGTTTTATAAACCTTGTATAGAAGACAGGTTTTATAAACCTTGTATAGAAGACAGGTTTTATAAACCTTGTATAGAAGACAGGTTTTATAAACCTTGTATAGAAGACAGGTTTTATAAACCTTGTATATAAGACAGGTTTTATAAACCTTGTATAGAAGACAGGTTTTATAAACCTTGTATAGAAGACAGGTTTTATAAACCTTGTTTAGAAAACAGGTTTTTTAAACCTTGTGTAGAAGACAGGTTTTATAAACCTTGTATAGAAGGCAGGTTTTATAAACCTTGTATAGAAGACAGGTTTTATAAACCTTGTATAGAAGGCAGGTTTTATAAACCTTGTATAGAAGACAGGTTTTATAAACCTTGTATAGAAGACAGGTTTTATAAACCTTGTATAGAAGACAGGTTTTATAAACCTTGTATAGAAGACAGATTTTATAAACCTTGTATAGAAGACAGGTTTTATAAACCTTGTGTAGAAGACAGGTTTTTTAAACCTTGTGTAGAAGGCAGGTTTTATAAACCTTGTATAGAAGGCAGGTTTTATAAACCTTGTGTAGAAGACAGGTTTTATAAACCTTGTGTAGAAGACAGGTTTTATAAACCTTGTATAGAAGGCAGGTTTTATAAACCTTGTATAGAAGGCAGGTTTTATAAACCTTGTATAGAAGACAGGTTTTATAAACCTTGTATAGAAGACAGGTTTTATAAACCTTGTATAGAAGACAGGTTTTATAAACCTTGTATAGAAGACAGGTTTTATAAACCTTGTATAGAAGACAGGTTTTATAAACCTTGTATAGAAGACAGGTTTTATAAACCTTGTATAGAAGACAGGTTTTATAAACCTTGTATAGAAGACAGGTTTTATAAACCTTGTATAGAAGACAGGTTTTATAAACCTTGTATAGAAGACAGGTTTTATAAACCTTGTATATAAGACAGGTTTTATAAACCTTGTATAGAAGACAGGTTTTATAAACCTTGTATAGAAGACAGGTTTTATAAACCTTGTATAGAAGACAGGTTTTATAAACCTTGTTTAGAAGGCAGGTTTTATAAACCTTGTATAGAAGGCAGGTTTTATAAACCTTGTATAGAAGACAGGTTTTATAAACCTTGTATAGAAGACAGGTTTTATAAACCTTGTATAGAAGACAGGTTTTATAATCCTTGTATAGAAGACAGGTTTTATAAACCTTCTATAGTAGGCAGGTTTTATAAACCTTGTATAGGAGGCAGGTTTTATAAACCTTGTATAAAAGGCAGGTTTTAAACCTAATAAAACAGCTAAATAAAAGTCGTAAATAATCCGACCTTAACAGGTGCTTTTAGAGACAAGTATTAATAATCCCTAACTACTCACGATTCAAATTGTAGATGTTAAAGAAACCAGCATTAACAGCCTGGTTGATCAGGCCACCATGGGCATGGCCGAGGGGGCGTTGACGCCCGGAACACCTTCCAGGTAGACTCCAGGTAGAATAAGAAGAGGTGGAAATAGACGTACTTGTAGCACTCTAACAGAGGTCTGAAGATTTACCGGGCCTGAATTATTAGCAGTGTGCCACGGACAGGTTGAGAGAGGCAGCGCTGAAACACCAGGAGGCACCACCCGGGTTTTCGCTAGTTATCTCGATCTCATTCCACTTTTTCTTACTTGTTCATTCCTGACATTGTGGTATGGTCTAAGTAGTATGGTCCAGACTAACAATTCACTCGCCAACATGATTCTTGCATCTGAAACGTGTAGCGTAGACCTATAAGAAGTTAGATTTATGCAAGAGTGAGTCACCATTGTAACTGCTTCTTATAGGCTAAGTCGGACTCATCATGACTCTTAGTTTACAATGATATGATATAAAGAACTGAAATCTCTTCACTGTTACACCAGTCACTTGATGAGTCGTCTGGTGTTGTTGCAAACATTGTTGGTACCTGTGACCGATCCTTGTTGCAGACATTGTTGGCACCTGTGACCGATCATTGTTGCAGACATTGTTGGTACCTGTGACCGATCCTTGTTGGTACCTGTGACCGATCATTGTTGCAGACATTGTTGGTACCTGTGACCGATCATTGTTGCAGACATTGTTGCAGACATTGTTGGACATTGTTGGTACCTGTGACCGATCATTGTTGCAAACATTGTTGGTACCTGTGACCGATCATTGTTGCAGACATTGTTGGTACCTGTGACCGATTGTTGCAGACATTGTTGTACCTGTGACCGATCATTGTTGCAGACATTGTTGGTACCTGTGACCGATCATTGTTGCAGACATTGTTGGTACCTGTGACCGATCATTGTTGCAGACATTGTTGGCACCTGTGACCGATCATTGTTGCAGACATTGTTGGTACCTGTGACCGATCATTGTTGCAGACATTGTTGGTACCTGTGACCGATCACCGATCATTGTTGCAGACATTGTTGGCACCTGTGACCGATCATTGTTGCAGACATTGTTGGTACCTGTGACCGATCATTGTTGCAGACATTGTTGGTACCTGTGACCGATCATTGTTGCAGACATTGTTGGTACCTGTGACCGATCATTGTTGCAGACATTGTTGGTACCTGTGACCGATCATTGTTGCAGACATTGTTGGTACCTGTGACCGATCATTGTTGCAGACATTGTTGGTACCTGTGACCGATCATTGTTGCAGACATTGTTGGTACCTGTGACCGATCATTGTTGCAGACATTGTTGGTACCTGTGACCGATCATTGTTGCAGACATTGTTGGTACCTGTGACCGATCATTGTTGCAGACATTGTTGGTACCTGTGACCGATCATTGTTGCAGACATTGTTGGTACCTGTGACCGATCATTGTTGCAGACATTGTTGGTACCTGTGACCGATCATTGTTGCAGACATTGTTGGTACCTGTGACCGATCATTATTGTGGTGTTGCAATAGGGAATGTTGGTTCAAATGGAAATGTTTGTCACATTTCCTTACACTTGGTGTCCCTGGAAGTAAGTTCCTGAATGTTAAGTGATTGTTGTCAGTAGAATCCTGACAAAGATTATATGACCCCAGTGGAAATAAGCCACATCGTGGGGCGTTCTTGAATTATCTTGGATTATCCTGGGTTAATAACTCTCCGGGTTAATTACTGTCTTCTGACCAAGCGACAAACACTGGTGATTAATGTCAACACTGGCGTCTGAGGGTATTTTTTGGAGTTCAGTCGCTGCCACGGTGCCACAGGGGTAGTGTGCTTTGTCTCTTGTCATAGAGTGTCTTCAACGACCTATTAAATGTCATGCCTAAAGCCCATGTTTACGTAAATGGTTGTATTTACACAAAGAAACATGTCTAGCGTCGTGAGTGTCGCCGCGTACCAGCCTATGACCACAGCCATCTACAACCATAGCATGACAAGCTAATTTGTTACTGAGAAAACATTGCCATGAGGATGAACGGAAGTCTCAGTATTCAGAAATCAACAGGAATTTCAGGATTTCCGAAAAACTCAATATGAGAAGCATGGTGTCTCACACCTTGAGTATGCACCGGTATTTTGGATGGCATTTCTCTGATTTCTGGACAAGAACATTCAAGTTGCAAGGCCGCTCATCTCGAGGCAAGAAACTGCATTCTGGGGCCATATTAGCACACCTGGCATGACAACTCTGGGGCCATATTAGCACACCTGGCATGACAACTCTGGGGCCATATTAGCACACCTGGCATGACAACTCTGGGGCCATATTAGCATACCTGGCATGACAACTCTGGGGCCATATTAGCACACCTGGCATGACAATTCTGGGGCCATATTAGCACACCTGGCATGACAACTCTGGGGCCATATTAGCACACCTGGCATGACAACTCTGGGACCATATTAGCACACCTGGCATGAAAACTCTGGGGCCATATTAGCATACCTGGCATGACAACTCTGGGGCCATATTAGCCCACCTGGCATGACAACTCTGGGGCCATATTAGCACACCTGGCATGACAACTCTGGGGCCATATTAGCACACCTGGCATGACAACTCTGGGGCCATATTAGCCCACCTGGCATGACAACTCTGGGGCCATATTAGCACACCTGGCATGACAACTCTGGGGCCATATTAGCACACCTGGCATGACAATTCTGGGGCCATATTAGCACACCTGGCATGACAACTCTGGGGCCATATTAGCACACCTGGCATGACAACTCTGGGGCCATATTAGCCCACCTGGCATGACAACTCTGGGGCCATATTAGCACACCTGGCATGACAACTCTGGGGCCATATTAGCCCACCTGGCATGACAACTCTGGGGCCATATTAGCACACCTGGCATGACAACTCTGGGGCCATATTAGCACACCTGGCATGACAATTCTGGGGCCATATTAGCACACCTGGCATGACAACTCTGGGGCCATATTAGCACACCTGGCATGACAATTCTGGGGCCATATTAGCACACCTGGCATGACAACTCTGGGGCCATATTAGCACACCTGAATGGCCTAACAACCAGCCCAGGCGTGACACGCAGGCAATTTAATCACAGTTATCGTTCTACCTCCACTGTGACAATACGTTTTTCTTCTTCGTAAAACTTAGTAAATAGAAAAAGTGAAAACAAAGTCATGCGCATTACAACATCTAGACGATTGAAGGACACTAGCTCAAAATCCGGATTTATTTGGAGTAATATGGATTAATAAGGATTAGTATGGATTCGATGATTTTTGTTTACTAGTTTAAGAGGAAAGTGAAGGAGACTTGTGAATTGTAGCTTCGTAACTAATAGGAAGATGAAGACGTGTTGAGGCTCAGACGAAACAGACAGATCCAGGCAACGACTCAGTGATTTCTCAGGATCCCGACAACGATCCAGTGAGTTCTCAGGATCCCGACAACGATCCAGCGAGTTCTCAGGATCCCGACAACGATCCAGTGAGCTCTCAGGATCCCGACAACGATCCAGTGAGTTCTCAGGATCCCGACAACGATCCAGTGAGCTCTCAGGATCCCGACAACGATCCAGTGAGTTCTCAGGATCCCGACAACGATCCAGTGAGCTCTCAGGATCCCGACAACGATCCAGTGAGTTCTCAGGATCCCGACAACGATCCAGTGAGCTCTCAGGATCCCGACAACGATCCAGTGAGCTCTCAGGATCCCGACAACGATCCAGTGAGCTCTCAGGATCCCGACAACGATCCAGTGAGCTCTCAGGATCCCGACAACGATCCAGTGAGCTCTCAGGATCCCGACAACGATCCAGTGAGCTCTCAGGATCCCGACAACGATCCAGTGAGCTCTCACGATCCCGACAACGATCCAGTGAGCTCTCAGGATCCCGACAATGACCCAGCAAGCTCTCAGGAGCCAGGATCCGGGCATTGACCTAAAGAACTCTTACAACACAATGTAAGGGGCGTCAGTCCTCACTCCCACTAATTTACTGAGATGTGTGACGGTAGTGTCAAACTGTCAATCTCTCTCTCTCTCTCTCTCTCTCTCTCTCTCAGGTGTTGCTCTATACTGCTGCTTCTATATGATCCATCACAACACACTACTGTGCCCAGGAGATCTAGTTCAACCCATTCAACGACTATTATTACAGTCATGGAGGGATATATTCTAGAGCAGGAAACTTCAGAGTTGTGTGTCATAACACAAGTACTGTGTCATGACATTACTAGTGTCATGACACTAGTACTGGTGTCATGGCACTAGTACTGCTGTCACGACACTAGTACCGGTGTTATGGCACTAGTACTGGTGTCATGGCGCCATTACGGGTGTCATGACACTAGTATGGTGTTATGACACTAGTAATGGTGTCATGACATTAGTACTGGTGTCATGACACATTAATGACGGGGGTCACCAGATACTGTTCACTGGGTGATGTTACACAGCAGGCAGGACCAGACACACTGGGTGATGTTACACAGCAGGCAGGACCAGACACACTGGGTGGTGTTACATGGCAGGCAGGACCAGACACACTGGGTGGTGTTACATGGCAGGCAGGACCAGACACACTGGGTGATGTTACACAGCAGACAGGACCAGACACACTGGGTGGTGTTACATGGCAGGCAGGACCAGACACACTGGGTGGTGTTACATGGCAGGCAGGACCAGACACACTGGGTGGTGTTACATGGCAGGCAGGACCAGACACACTGGGTGGTGTTACATGGCAGGCAGGACCAGACACACTGGGTGGTGTTACATGGCAGGCAGGACCAGACACACTGGGTGGTGTTACATGACAGGCAGGACCAGACACACTGGGTGATGTTACACAGCAGGCAGGACCAGACACACTGGGTGGTGTTACATGACAGGCAGGACCAGACACACTGGGTGGTGTTACATGGCAGGCAGGACCAGACACACTGGGTGGTGTTACATGGCAGGCAGGACCAGACACACTGGGTGGTGTTACATGGCAGGCAGGACCAGACACACTGGGTGGTGTTACATGGCAGGCAGGACCAGACACACTGGGTGGTGTTACATGGCAGGCAGGACCAGACACACTGGGTGGTGTTACATGGCAGGCAGGACCAGACACACTGGGTGGTGTTACATGGCAGGCAGGACCAGACACACTGGGTGGTGTTACATGGCAGGCACGACCAGACACACTGGGTGGTGTTACATGGCAGGCAGGACCAGACACACTGGGTGGTGTTACATGGCAGGCAGGACCAGACACTGGGTGGTGTTACATGGCAGGCAGGACGAGGCACACTGGGTGGTGTTACATGGCAGGCAGGACCAGACACACTGGGTGGTGTTACATGGCAGGCAGGACCAGACACACTGGGTGATGTTACATGGCAGGCAGGACCAGACACACTGGGTGGTGTTACATGGCAGGCAGGACCAGACACACTGGGTGGTGTTACACAGCAGGCAGGACCAGACACACTGGGTGGTGTTACATGGCAGGCAGGACCAGACACACTGGGTGGTGTTACATGGCAGGCAGGACCAGACACACTGGGTGGTGTTACATGGCAGGCAGGACCAAACACACTGGGTGGTGTTACATGGCAGGCAGGACCAGACACACTGGGTGGTGTTACATGGCAGGCAGGACCAGACACACTGGGTGGTGTTACATGGCAGGCAGGACCAGACACACTGGGTGGTGTTACATGGCAGGCAGGACCAGACACACTGGGTGGTGTTACATGGCAGGCAGGACCAGACACACTGGGTGGTGTTACATGGCAGGCAGGACCAGACACACTGGGTGGTGTTACATGGCAGGCAGGACGAGGGACACTGGGTGGTGTTACATGGCAGGCAGGACCAGACACACTGGGTGGTGTTACATGGCAGGCAGGACCAGACACACTGGGTGATGTTACATGGCAGGCAGGACCAGACACACTGGGTGGTGTTACATGGCAGGCAGGACCAGACACACTGGGTGATGTTACACAGCAGACAGGACCAGACACACTGGGTGGTGTTACACAGCAGGCAGGACCAGACACACTGGGTGGTGTTACACAGCAGGCAGGACCAGACACACTGGGTGGTGTTACATGGCAGGCAGGACCAGACACACTGGGTGGTGTTACATGGCAGGCAGGACCAGACACTCTGGGTGGTGTTACATGGCAGGCAGGACCAGACACACTGGGTGGTGTTACACAGCAGGCAGGACCAGACACACTGGGTGGTGTTACATGGCAGGCAATACCAGACACACTAGGTGGTGTTAAACAGCAGGCAGGACCAGACACACTGGGTGGTGTTACACAGCAGACAGGACCAGACACACTGGGTGGTGTTACATGGCAGGCAGGACCAGACACACTGGGTGGTGTTACACGGCAGGCAGGACCAGACACACTGGGTGGTGTTACACGGCAGGCAGGACCAGACACACTGGGTGATGTTACACAGCAGACAGGACCAGACACACTGGGTGGTGTTACATGGCAGGCAGGAACAGACACACTGGGTGGTGTTACACAGCAGATAGGACCAGACACACTGGGTGGTGTTACATGGCAGGCAGGACCAGACACACTGGGTGGTGTTACATGGCAGGCAATACCAGACACACTAGGTGGTGTTAAACAGCAGGCAGGACCAGACACACTGGGTGGTGTTACACAGCAGACAGGACCAGACACACTGGGTTGTGTTACACAGCAGACAGGACCAGACACACTGGGTTGTGTTACATGGCAGGCAGGACCAGACACACTGGGTGGTGTTACACAGCAGGCAGGACCAGACACACTGGGTGGTGTTACATGGCAGGCAGGACCAGACACACTGGGTGGTGTTACACGGCAGGCAGGACCAGACACACTGGGTGGTGTTACACAGCAGGCAGGATCACACACACTGGGTGGTGTTACATGGCAGGCAGGACCAGACACACTGGGTGGTGTTACACGGCAGGCAGGACCAGACACACTGGGTGGTGTTACACAGCAGGCAGGACCAGACACACTGGGTGGTGTTACACGGCAGGCAGGACCAGACACACTGGGTGGTGTTACATGGCAGGCAGGACCAGACACACTGGGTGGTGTTACATGGCAGGCAGGACCAGACACACTGGGTGGTGTTACACAGCAGGCAGGACCAGACACACTGGGTGGTGTTACACAGCAGGCAGGACCAGACACACTGGGTGGTGCTACATGGCAGGCAGGACCAGACACACTGGGTTGTGTTACACAGCAGGCAGGACCAGACACACTGGGTGGTGTTACACAGCAAGCAGGATCACACACACTGGGTGGTGTTACACGGCAGGCAGGACCAGACACACTGGGTGGTGTTACACGGCAGGCAGGACCAGACACACTGGGTGGTGTTACACAGCAGGCATGACCAGACACACTGGGTGGTGTTACATGGCAGGCAGGACCAGACACACTGGGTGGTGCTACATGGCAGGCAGGACCAGACACACTGGGTGGTGTTACATGGCAGGCAGGACGAGGGACACTGGGTGGTGTTACATGGCAGGCAGGACCAGACACACTGGGTGGTGTTACAAGGCAGGCAGGACCAGACACACTGGGTGATGTTACATGGCAGGCAGGACCAGACACACTGGGTGGTGTTACATGGCAGGCAGGACCAGACACACTGGGTGGTGTTACACAGCAGGCAGGACCAGACACACTGGGTGGTGTTACACAGCAGACAGGACCAGACACACTGGGTGGTGTTACATGGCAGGCAGGACCAGACACACTGGGTGGTGTTACATGGCAGGCAGGACCAGACACTCTGGGTGGTGTTACATGGCAGGCAGGACCAGACACACTGGGTGGTGTTACATGGCAGGCAGGACCAGACACACTGGGTGGTGTTACATGGCAGGCAGGACCAGACACACTGTGTGGTGTTACGGGGCATGCAGGACCAGAGACTCTGGGTGGTGTTACACTGCAGTCAGGACCAGACACACTGGGTGGTGTTACATGGCAGGCAGGACCAGACACACTGGGTGGTGTTAGGACCAGACACACTGGGTGGTGTTACATGGCAGGCAGGACCAGACACACTGGGTGGTGTTACATGGCAGGCAATACCAGACACACTAGGTGGTGTTAAACAGCAGGCAGGACCAGACACACTGGGTGACACACTGGGTTGTGTTACACAGCAGACAGGACCAGACACACTGGGTGGTGTTACATGGCAGGCAGGACCAGACACACTGGGTGGTGTTACATGGCAGGCAGGACCAGACACACTGGGTGGTGTTACATGGCAGGCAGGACCAGACACACTGGGTGGTGTTACACTGGGTGGTGTTACACAGCAGGCAGGACCAGTCACACTGGGTGGTGTTACATGGCAGGCAGGACCAGACACACTGGGTGGTGTTACACAGCAGGCAGGACCAGACACACTGGGTGGTGTTACATGGCAGGCAGGACCAGACACACTGGGTGGTGTTACATGGCAGGCAGGACCAGACACACTGGGTGGTGTTACACCGCAGGCAGGACCAGACACACTGGGTGGTGTTACACAGCCAGGACACACTGGGTGGTGTTACATGGCAGGCAGGACCAGACACACTGGGTGGTGTTACACGGCAGGCAGGACCAGACACACTGGGTGGTGTTACACAGCAGGCAGGACCAGACACACTGGGTGGTGTTACATGGCAGGCAGGACCAGACACACTGGGTGGTGTTACATGGCAGGCAGGACCAGACACACTGGGTGGTGTTACACAGCAGGCAGGACCAGACACACTGGGTGGTGTTACATGGCAGGCAGGACCAGACACACTGGGTGGTGTTACATGGCAGGCAGGACCAGACACACTGGGTGGTGTTGGCAGGCAGGACCAGACACATGGCAGGCAGGACCAGACACACTGGGTGGTGTTACATGGCAGGCAGGACCAGACACACTGGGTGGTGTTACATGGCAGGCAGGACCAGACACACTGGGTGGTGTTACACAGCAGGCAGGACCAGACACACTGGGTGGTGTTACATGGCAGGCAGGACCAGACACACTGGGTGGTGTTACATGGCAGGCAGGACCAGACACACTGGGTGGTGTTACATGGCAGGCAGGACCAGACACACTGGTGGTGTTACATGGCAGGCAGGACCAGACACACTGGGTGGTGTTACATGGCAGGCAGGACCAGACACACTGGGTGGTGTTACATGGCAGGCAGGACCAGACACACTGGGTGGTGTTACATGGCAGGCAGGACCAGACACACTGGGTGGTGTTACATGGCAGGCAGGACCAGACACACTGGGTGGTGTTACATGGCAGGCAGGACCAGACACACTGGGTGGTGTTACATGGCAGGCAGGACCAGACACACTGGGTGGTGTTACATGGCAGGCAGGACCAGACACACTGGGTGGTGTTACATGGCAGGCAGGACCAGACACACTGGGTGGTGTTACATGGCAGGCAGGACCAGACACACTGGGTGGTGTTACATGGCAGGCAGGACCAGACACACTGGGTGGTGTTACATGGCAGGCAGGACCAGACACACTGGGTGGTGTTACATGGCAGGCAGGACCAGACACACTGGGTGGTGTTACATGGCAGGCAGGACCAGACACACTGGGTGGTGTTACATGGCAGGCAGGACCAGACACACTGGGTGGTGTTACATGGCAGGCAGGACCAGACACACTGGGTGGTGTTACATGGCAGGCAGGACCAGACACACTGGGTGGTGTTACATGGCAGGCAGGACCAGACACACTGGGTGGTGTTACATGGCAGGCAGGACCAGACACACTGGGTGGTGTTACATGGCAGGCAGGACCAGACACACTGGGTGGTGTTACATGGCAGGCAGGACCAGACACACTGGGTGGTGTTACATGGCAGGCAGGACCAGACACACTGGGTGGTGTTACATGGCAGGCAGGACCAGACACACTGGGTGGTGTTACATGGCAGGCAGGACCAGACACACTGGGTGGTGTTACATGGCAGGCAGGACCAGACACACTGGGTGGTGTTACATGGCAGGCAGGACCAGACACAGAAAGTTGAGTTATAAATGAAGCAGCAGAATATGGTAGTCAGCTTGACACTGGATATATGACCAGAGAACCACAAACTATACAGACCCAGTGGCACAGTGTGAGGGTAACAGTTCTGAGATCCGCCTTCCTGAGCAACGAAGTCTTAAAAGAATACATACACGACGTGGGCCAGACTTATCATAGAGTATCCCGAACCAGCATGGAACCCACACCTCATCATAAAAAAAAATGACCGGAAGCTTGGAAAAGTTCAGAGATGTGCGGCCAAGATGGTCACTGAGTTGAGAAGATTAAACTATGAGGATATACGGAAAAACAATATTGCCTTGGGAAAAAAACAGAAAAGAATTGCGGGACACATGTACCATTGAGGTGACGTGACGCGCGCGCGCACGCGCACGCGCACACACACACACACACACACACACACACACACACACACACACACAGTGGGCACCTGTAACGAGTTGGGTCCCACAGGGGTCGGTCCTAGGACCAGTGCTATTTTTGGTATATGTGAACGACATGATGGAACAGTTCGACTCAGAAGTGTCCCTGTTCGCAGACGATGTAAAGTTAATGAGGAGAATTAAACCAGATGAGGACCAGGCATGACTTCAAAGAGACCTGGACAGACTGGACACCTGGTCCAGCAACTGGCTTCTCGAATTTAATCCCGCCAAATGCAAAGTCATGAAGATAGGGGAAGGGCACAGAAGACCGCAGACAGAGTATAGGGTAGGTGGCCAAAGACTGCAAACCTCGCT
This sequence comes from Cherax quadricarinatus, assembly GCF_038502225.1. Classification (NCBI taxonomy): domain Eukaryota; kingdom Metazoa; phylum Arthropoda; class Malacostraca; order Decapoda; family Parastacidae; genus Cherax; species Cherax quadricarinatus. The sequence goes on along the minus strand of NC_091292.1, from coordinate 82,890,538 downwards.
CAAGGAGAAAGATCTTGGAGCACGTCTCCGGAAGCACACATCAACCAGGTAACTGCTGCAGCATATGGGCGCCTGGCAAACCTGGGAACAGCGTTCCGATACCTTAATAAGAAATCGTTCAAGACACTGTACACCGTGTATGTCAGGCCCATACTGGAGTATGCAGCACCTGTTTGGAACCCGCACTTGATAAAGCACGTCAAGAAACTAGAGAAAGTGCAAAGGTTTGCGACAAGGTTAGTTCCAGAGCTAAGGGGAATGTCTTATGAAGAAAGGTTAAGGGAAATCGGCCTGACGACACTAGAGAACAGGAGAGTCAGGGGAGACATGATAACAACATATAAAATACTGCGTGGAATAGACAAGGTGGACAAAGACAGGATGTTCCAGGGAGGGGACACAGAAACAAGAGGCCACAATTGGAAGTTGAAGACACAAATGAGTCAGAGAGATATTAGGAAGTATTTCTTCAGTCATAGAGTTGTAAGGCAGTGGAATAGCCTAGAAAGTGACGTAGTGGAGGCAGGAACCATACACAGTTTTAAGACGAGGTTTGATAAAGCTCATGGAGCGGGGAGAGAGAGGACCCAGTAGCAACCGGTGAAGAGGCGGGGCCAGGAGCTAAGACTCGACCCCTGCAACCACAAATAGGTGAGTACACACACACACACACACACACACACACACACACACACACACACACACACACACACACACACACACACACACACACGGCCGCGAGTGATGTGGGAAAAAGAAAGCTGCTTGAAATTTCCCCGTCGTTACTCTTGCGTGCATTAGAGAAAGTTATTATCACCAGCACTGACTGTCGTGTGTGAGTGTACTCATAATTGTGGTTGCAGGGGTCGATTCATAGCTCCTGGACCCGCCTCTTCACTGGTCGTCATAAGCTTTATCATATCTCTTCCTAAAGCTACCTATGGTTCCTGCCTCCACTACCTCACTTTCCAGGCTATACCATTTCTTGACAACTCTATGGCTGAAGAACTACTTCCCAACATCCCTGTGACTCATCTGAGTCTTCAACTTCCAACTGTGACCCCTTGTTGCTGTGTCCCATCTCTGGAATATCCTGTGTCTGTCCACCTTGTCGATTCCTCTCAGTATGAATCGACAAGGTGGAATCGTTGCAAACCTTTGTACTTTGTCTAGTTTCTTGGCGTGCTTGGCTAGGTGAGGGTTCCAAACTGGAGCTGCATACTCCAATAAGGGCCTGACGTACGCAGTGTACAGGGTCCGGAACGACTCCTGAGATATCGGAATGCTATTCTTAGATTCGCTAGTTGCCCACATGCTGCAGCAGTTATTTGGCTGATGTGTGCCTCAGATGTGTCTGATATTATACACACTCAAAGATCCTTTTCCGTGGGTGAGGTTTGCAGTCTTTGGCCCCCTAGACTGTACTCTGTGACCTTCTTTACCCTTCCCCGATCTTCACGCCTTTACACTTGGTGGGGTTGAACTCCAGGAGCCAGTTGCTGGACCAGGCCTGCAGTCTCTCCAGATCCCTCTTTAGTCTGCTTTATCCTCCTCCGACTGAATTCTCCTCATTAACTTCACATCGTCTGCAAACTGGGACTCTTCTGAGTATATTTCTTCCGTCATGCCATTCACATATACCAGAAACAGCACCGGTCCTAGGACTGACCCCTGTGGAACCCCGCTCGCCACAGGCGCCCACTCTGACACCTCGCCACGTACCATGACTCGCTGATACCTTCCCGTCAGGTATTCTCTGATCCACTGCAGTGCCTTCCCTGTTATACCTGCCCGGTCCTCCAACTTTTGCACTAGTCTCTTGTGTGGAACTGTGTCAAAAGCCTTCTTACAGTCCAAGAAAACGCAGTCTACCCACCCTTCTCTCTTGTCTTACTGCTGTTACTTTGTTATAGAAGTCTAGTAGGTTTGTGACACAGGATTTCCAGTTTCTGAATCCGTACTGGTTGTCGTTGATAAGCTCATTCCTTTCTAGGTGCTCCACCACTCTTCTCCTTTTAATCTTCTCCATGACTTTGTATACAATATATGTCAGTGACACTGGTCTGTAGTTTAATGCGTGTGTGTGTGTGAAAGAGAGAGAGAGAGATTAATAAATATGGACATCTGGTGGTAGGAGGGAGGTACACGTACACACACACATACACACATACACACACACACACACACACACACACACACACACACACACACACACACACACACACTACAAAGGGATCTGGACAGGCTGCAGACCTGGTCCAGCAATTGGCTCCTGGAGTTCAATCCCACCAAGTGCAAAGTCATGAAGATTGGGGAAGGGCAAAGAAGGCCGCAGACGGAGTACAGTCTAGGGGGTCAGAGACTACAAACCTCACTCAAGGAAAAAGATCTTGGGGTGAGTATAACACCAGGCGCGGGCGCACGCACGCAACCGTAAATAGGTGAGTACACACACAGACAGACACAGACAGACACAGACAGACACACACACACACACACACACACACACACACACATTGTCCTACGAAGAAAGGTTGAGGGAAATCGGCCTGACGACACTGGAGGCCAGGAGGGTCAGGGGAGACATGATAACGACATATAAAATACTGCGCGGAATAGACGAGGTGGACAAAGACGGGATGTTCCAGAGAGGGGACACAGACACAAGAGGTCACAATTGGAAGTTGAAGACTCAGATGAATCAAAGGGATGTTAGGAAGCATTTCTTCAGTCATAGAGTAGTCAGGCCATGGAATAGCCTAGAAAGTGAAGTAGTGGAGGCGGGAACCATACATAGTTTTAAGGCGAGGTATGATAAAACTCATGGAGCAGGGAGAGAGAGGACCTAGTAGCAATCAGTGAAGAGGCGGGGCCAGGAGCTATGACTCGACCCCTGCAACCACAAATAGGTGAGTACAAATAGATGAGTACACACACACACATATTCTTGGACTGCAAGAAGGTGTTTGACTCAATTCCACACAAGAGATTAGTGCAAAAACTGGAGGACCAAGCAGGGATAACAGGGAAGGCACTACAATGGATCAGGGAATACTTGTCAGGAAGACAGCAGCGAGTCATGGTACGTGGCGAGGTGTCAGAGTGGGCACCTGTGACCAGCGGGGTCCCACAGGGGTCAGTCCTAGGACCAGTGCTGTTTCTGGTATTTGTGAACGACATGACGGAAGGAATAGACTCTGAGGTGTCCCTGTTTGCAGATGACGTGAAGTTGATGAGAAGAATATACTCGATCGAAGACCAGGCAGAACTACAAAGGGATCTGGACAGGCTGCAGACCTGGTCCAGCAATTGGCTCCTGGAGTTCAATCCCACCAAGTGCAAAGTCATGAAGTTTGGGGAAGGGCAAAGAAGACCGCAGACGGAGTACAGTCTAGGGGGCCACAGGCTACAAACCTCATTCAAGGAAAAAGATCTTGGGGTGAGTATAACACCAGGCACATCTCCTGAAGCGCACATCAACCAAATAACGGCTGCAGCATATGGGCGCCTAGCAAACCTCAGAACAGCATTCCGACACCTTACTAAGGAATCGTTCAGGACCCTGTACACCGTGTACGTTAGGCCCATATTGGAGTATGCAGCACCAGTCTGGAATCCACACCTAGCCAAGCACGTAAAGAAACTAGAGAAAGTGCAAAGGTTTGCAACAAGACTAGTCCCAGAGCTAAGAGGTATGTCCTACGAGGAGAGGTTAAGGGAAATCAACCTGACGACACTGGAGGACAGGAGAGATAGGGGGACATGATAACGACATACAAAATACTGAGAGGAATTGACAAGGTGGACAAAGACAGGATTTTCCAGAGATTGGACACAGTAACAAGGGGACACAGTTGGAAGTTGAAGACACAGATGAATCACAGGGATGTTAGGAAGTATTTCTTCAGCCACAGAGTGGTCAGTAAGTGGAATAGTTTGGGAAGCGATGTAGTGGAGGCAGGATCCATACATAGCTTTAAGCAGAGGTATGATAAAGCTCACGGTTCAGGGAGAGTGACCTAGTAGCGACCAGTGAAGAGGCGGGGCCAGGAGCTCGGACTCGACCCTGGAACCTCAACTAGGTGAGTACAACTAGGTGAGTACACACACACACACACACACACACACACGCATCAACATGTTAGAGACACTACCAGAGAGAGAGGAGAGGATGAACCAGCAAGGTTGGACCTTGTATTCACCATGAGTAGTTCGGACATCGAGGGTATCATGTATGAAAGGCCCCTGGGAGCTAGTGATCATGTGGTTCTGTGCTTCGACTACATAGTTGAGCTCCAAGTGGAGAGAGTAGCAGGAATAGGCTGGGAAAAACCAAACTACAAAAGGGGGAACTACTCAGGCATGAGGAACTTCCTTCAAGACATTCAGTGGGAGAGGGAACTGACAGGAAAACCAGTACAAGAAATGATGGACTATGTAGCAACAAAATGCAAGGAGGCAGAGGAGAGGTTTGTTCCCAAGGGAAACAGAAATAATGGGAAGAACAGAACGAGTCCTTGGTTCACCCAAAGGTGTAGGGAGGCAAAAACTAGGTGTACTAAAGAATGGAAAAGGTACAGAAGACAGAGAACTCAGGAAAATAAAGAAATCAGCCGAAGAGCCAGAAACGAATATGCACAGATAAGAAGGGAGGCTCAGAGACAATATGAAAATGACATAACATCAAAAGTAAAGACTGACCCGAAGCTGTTGTACAGCCACATCAGGAGGAAAACAACAGTCAAGGACCAGGTAATCAGACTGAGGAAGGGTGATGGGGAATTCACAAGAAACGACCGAGAGGTTTGTCAGGAGCTCAACACAAGATTTAAAGAGGTATTTACAGTGGAAACCAGTAGGACTCCAAGAAATCAGAACAGGGGGGCACACCAGCAAGTGCTGGATGAGGTACATATAACCAAGGAGGAGGTGAAGAAGCTGCTATGCGAACTTGACACCTCAAAGGCGGTGGGACCAGACAACATCTCTCCATGGGTCCTTAAAGAGGGAGCAGAAATATTGTGTGAGCCATTAACAAAGATCTTCAACACATCATTTGAAACTGGGCAACTCCCTGAGGTATGGAAAATGGCAAATGTAGTCCCAATTTTTAAAAAGGGAGACAGACATGAGGCACTAAACTACAGACCTGTATCACTAACGTGTATAGTATGCAAGGTCATGGAGAAGATCATCAGGAGGAGAGTGGTGGGGCACCTGGAAAGAAACAAGTGTATAATTGACAACCAGCACGGTTTCAGGGAAGGAAAATCCTGTGTCACAAACCTACTAGAATTTTATGACAAGGTGACAGAAGTAAGACAAGAGAGAGAGGGGTGGATCGACTGCATGTTTTTGGACTGCAAGAAGGCCTTCGACACAGTTCCTCACAAGAGGTTACTGCAAAAGCTAGAGGACCAGGCACACATAACAGGAAAGGCACTGCAATGGATCAGAGAATATCTGACAGGGAGGCAACAACGAGTCATGGTACGCGACGAGGAGTCAGAGTGGGCGCCTGTGACAAGCGGGGTTCCACAGGGGTCAGTCCTAGGACCTGTGCTGTTCTTGGTATATGTGAACGACATAACGGAAGGGATAGACTCAGAAGTGTCCTTGTTTGCAGATGATGTGAAGTTAATGAGAAGAATCAAATCGGACGAGGATCAGGCAGGACTACAAAGAGACCTGGACAGGCTACAAGCCTGGTCCAGCAACTGGCTCCTTGAATTTAACCCTGCCAAATGCAGTCATAAAGATTGGGGAAGGGCAAAGAAGACCGCAGACACAATATAGTTTAGATGGCCAAAGACTGCAAACCTCACTCAAGGAAAAAGATCTGGGGGTGAGTATAACACCGAGCATATCTCCTGAGGCGCACATCAATCAGATAACTGCTGCAGCATACGGGCGCCTGGCAAACCTACGGATAGCGTTCCGATACCTCAGTAAGGATTCGTTCAAGACTGTATACCATCTACGTCAGGCCCATACTGGAGTATGCAGCACCAGTTTGGAATCCACACCTAGTCAAGCACGTCAAGAAATTAGAGAAAGTGCAAAGGTTTGCAACAAGACTAGTCCCAGAGCTACGGGGATTGTCCTATGAAGATAGGTTGAGGGAAATCGGCCTGACGACACTGGAGGACAGGAGGGTCAGGGGAGACATGATAACGACATATAAAATACTGCGCGGAATAGACGAGGTGGACAAAGACGGGATGTTCCAGAGATGGGACACAGACACAAGTGGTCACAATTGGAAGTTGAAGACTCAGATGAATCAAATGGATGTTAGGAAGTATTTCTTCAGTCATAGAGTAGTCAGGCCATGGAATAGCCTAGAAAGTGATGTAGTGGAGGCAGGAACCATACATAGTTTTAAGGCGAGGTATGATAGAGCTCATGGGGCAGGGAGAGAGAGGACCTAGTAGCAATCAGCGAAGAGGCGGGGCCAGGAGCTGTGACTCGACCCCTGCAACCACAAATAGGTGAGTACACACACACACACACACACACACACACACACACACATTAATCAATGAATTACAACCAACTTGGGATCATCAGTGTTTTGTAAGGTCAGAAGTTACCCACACCAACACCTTGTGACCCAAACACCGTGACCTGTGACCTGGCGCGAAACACCGGCTGGAGGAGCAGGTGGTGGTGGAGGAGCAGGAGGTGCTGGGGGAACAGGAGGTGGAGGAGGAGCAGGTGGCGGAGGAGGAGCAGGTGGTGGAGGAGAAGCAGGTGGTGGAGGAGCAGGTGGTGGAAGATGAGCAGGTGGTGGAGGAGGAGCAGGTGGTGGAGGAGGAGCAGGTGGTGGAGGAAGAGCAGGTGGTGGAGGAAGAGCAGGTGGTGGAGGAGGAGGTGGTGGAGGAGGAGCAGGTGGTGGAGGAAGAGCAGGTGGTGGAGGAGGAGCAGGTGGTGGAGGAGGAGCAGGTGGTGGAGGAGGAGCTGGTGGTGGAGGAAGAGCAGGTGGTGGAGGAGGAGCAGGTGGTGGAGGAGAAGCAGGTGGTGGAGGAGCAGGTGGTGGAAGATGAGCAGGTGGTGGAGGAGGAGCAGGTGGTGGAGGAAGAGCAGGTGGTGGAGGAGGAGCAGGTGGTGGAGGAGAAGCAGGTGGTGGAGGAGCAGGTGGTGGAAGATGAGCAGGTGGTGGAGGAGCAGCAGGTGGTGGAGGAAGAGCAGGTGGTGGAGGAGGAGCAGGTGGTGGAGGAGGAGCAGGTGGTGGAGGAGGAGCTGGTGGTGGAGGAAGAGCAGGTGGTGGAGGAGGAGCAGGTGGTGGAGGAGAAGCAGGTGGTGGAGGAGGAGCAGGTGGTGGAAGAGGAGCAGGTGGTGGAGGAGGAGCAGGTGGTGGAGGAGGAGCAGGTGGTGGAGGAGGAGCAGGTGGTGGAGGAGGAGCAGGTGGTGGAGGAGGAGCAGGTAGTGAAGGAGCTGGAGTGCACAGCTGGGAGTTATACCTACCTGAAGGTATTCTGGGGATTAGCGCCCCCGCGGCCCGGTCCACGACCAGGCCACCCGGTGGATCAGGGCCTGATTAACCAGGCTGTTACTGCTGGCCGCACGTAGTCCAACGTACAAACCACAGCCCGGCTGATCCGGCACCGACTTTAAAGTATTCGTCCAGCTCCCTCTTGAAGGCAGCCAGGGGCCTATTGGTAATTCCCCTTAAGCATGCTGGGAGGCTGTTGAACAGTCTTGGGCCCCGGACACTTATGGTGTTTTGCACAGCTGTCAAGTCTTTTACTTTCGTAGGGAGTGATATCTGTGTGAAGATTCGGGACCATTCCTTCTAGGATTTTCCAAGTGTAGATTATGATATATCTATCTCGCCTGCGCTCCAGTGAGTACAAGTCAAGTGATTCCAAGCGTTCCCAGTAGTTAAGGTGTTTGATGGAACTTGTATGTGCAGTAAAGGTTCTCTGTACACTCTCTAGATCTGCGATTTCACCTGCTTTGAACGGAGATGTTTATGTACAGCAGTATTCCAGCCTAGAGAGAACAAGTGATTTGAAAGGATTCTGGATGATCTTGGAGATCTGGAGAGTCATGGAGTTTTGGAGGGTCATGGAGTGGAGGGTCATGAAGTTTTGGAGGGTCATGGAGTTCTGGATGATCATGGAGCGAAGTGTCATGGAGTTTAGGTTTATGGAGTGCAGGGTCAGGGAGTGGAGGGTCATGGAACGGAGGCTCATACAGTGTACGCAGAACACCAACTGACTCAAATTACTTTTTTTTTTTTTTTTTTGCCCGTTGACACGTTAATTGCATCTGTAGATTCTCTCCCAGCAGAGAGAGCTGGGTGTCGGGGTGGATGACCTGGGCACAGTGCCAAGTATGTCAATCTCGTCGTGTGTTTTATATGCTCAGGGTGGAGAGCCACATACCCCTGGGCAGCCAGCAGTGAGGGTCACCCAACTGGGGCTCAGGTACCCGGGTACTTCAGGCTGGCACTTCCTGGGTACCCTCAGGCTGGCACTTCCTGGGTACCCCCAGGCTGACACTTCTTGGGTATCCCCAGACTGGCACTTTCCGGGTACTCCTGGGCTGGCACTTCCCAGGTACCCCCGGGGTACCAACAAGGAGTACCTGGGTGACATAAAAGAGTATGCGGGTGCAGCAAGGAGTACCTGGGTACCAGCAGGGAGTACCTAGGTACCAGCAGGGAGTACCTGGCCACCTTGGTGCCAGCAGGGAGTACCTGGGTACGAAAGTGTCAGCAGGAAGTACCTGGGTGCCAGCATGGAGTACCTGGGTACCTGTACTAATTAGGGTAACAGACTGAACTAGCTAGGAAGCAGACTGAACTAATTAGATAGAAGACTGAACTAATTAGGGTAGCAGACTAAATTAACTAGGGTAGCAGACTGAACTAGTTAGAGTAGCATCCTCATCTCAGTTGACAGTTGACCCTGACATTCATCACTGAGTGTGACCTGACCTCCAGCACCTCTGCAGCGACTCCCGTTAACCTGACAAATGAATTATCGCTTCAAAGTGAAACTGTCTGACTGACGATGGAATGTTTGGTGGTTTGTAGTGACTGCGCATCACATCGCTCATTCCTTCCTAAAATATAAAACTTAATTTAACATCATTAAACCAAAGTGAGCCTGTAATCACTGTTTTAACATCTCCTCTGTGTAGGTTTTATTATTATTATTATTATTATTAGTAGTAGTAGTAGTAGTAGTAGTAGTAGTAGTAACAGTAGCAGTAGTAGTATATTAAAACAAGCACTAAACGCGTATGAAGAGTAGTGTATGCATCCCTTGTTGATGGTGCTATTTAAGATCACATGTTATGATCTTGTATGCCGTTATCGTATCTCCTCTCTTTCCTCTTCCTCTAATAGTGTATATATAACAGTATATATATATATATATATATATATATATATATATATATATATATCTTCGTTTAGAGTTGTCACAGTTAAATGGATCACTTACTCTGCCTGAAAATTTTTTTACCTCACGTGTGATTGTGTATGAATGTACGTGATTGTGACTGCTAAATTTACTATGCACACTTGTGTATCAGCACGATCGTCTGTACGTGTTTCTATGTGTGTACTCACCTATTTGTGGTTGCAGGGGTCGAGCCTTAGCTCCTGGCCCCGCCTCTTCACTGATTGCTACTAGGTCCTCTCTCTTCCTGCTCCATGAGCTTTATTATACCTCGCCTTAAAACTATGTATGGTTCCTGCCTCCACTACTTCACTTGCTAGGCTATTCCACTGCCTGACAACTCTATGACTGAAGAAATACTTCCTAACGTCCCTGTGACTCGTCTGAGTCTTCAGCTTCCAGTTGTGACCCCTTGTCCCTGTGTCCCCTCTCTGGAACATCCTATCTCTGTCCACCTTGTCTGTTCCCCGCAGTATCTTATATGTCGTTATCATGTCTCCCCTGACCCTTCTGTCCTCCAGTGTCGTCAGTCCGATTTCCCTCAACCTTTCCTCGTACGACATCCCCCTGAGCTTCTTGACTAGCCTTGTTGCAAACCTTTGTACTTTCTCTAACTTCTTGACGAGCTTGACCAGGTGTGGGTTCCAGACTGGTGCTGCATACTCCAGTATGGGCCTAACATACACAGTGTACAGTGTCTTGAACGATTCCTTATTAAGGTATCGGAACGCTATCCTCAGGTTTGCCATGCGCCCGTATGCTGCAGCAGTTATTTGGTTGATGTGTGCCTCCGGTGATGTGATCGGTGTTATGGTCACCCCAAGATCTTTCTCCCTGAGTGAGGTCTGTAGTCTTTGTCCACCTAGCCTATATTCTGTCTGCAGTCTTCTTTGCCCCTCCCCAATCTTCATGACTTTGCATTTGGCTGGATTGAATTCGAGAAGCCAGTTGCTGGACCACATGTCCAGCCTGTCCAGGTCTCTTTGCAGTCCTGCCTCATCCTCGTCCGATTTAATTCTTCTCATCAGCTTCACGTCATCTGCGAACAGGGACACTTCAGAGTCTATTCCTTCCATCATGTCGTTCACATATATCAAAAATAGCACTGGTCCTAGAACTGACCCCTGTGGGACCCCGCTCGTCACAGGCGCCCACTGTGATACCTCTTCACGTACCATGACTCGTTGCTGCCTCCCTGTCAGGTATTCCCTGATCCATTGCAGTGCCCTCCCTGTTACATGCGCCTGATCCTCCAGCTTCTGCACTAATCTCTTGTGGGGAACTGTGTCAAAGGCCTTCCTGCATTCTAGGAAAACGCAATCTACCCACCCCTCTCTCTCGTGTCTTACTTCTGTTACCTTGTCATAAAACTCCAGGAGGTTTGTGATACACGATTTGCCTTCCATGAACCCATGCTGGTTTTCATTTATAATCTTGTTCCTTTCCAGGTGTTCGACCACTCTCCTCCTGATAATCTTCTCCATGACTTTGCACACATTACATGTCAGAGACACAGGTCTGTAGTTTAGCGCCTGGTTTCTGTTTCCTTTCTTAAATATGGGGACTACATTAGCTGTCTTCCATTTCTCAGGTAGTTGCCCAGTTTCAAGGGATGTGTTGAAGATTGTGGTTAGAGGCACGCACAGCATCTCTGCTCCTTCTCTAAGGACCCATGGGGAGATGTCCGGTCCCATCGCCTTTGAGGTGTCAAGGTCACTTAGGAGCTTCTTCACCTCCTCGGTTGTTCGTATGTCATCCAACACTTGTTGGTATATTCCCTCTTGATGTTCCCTTCTGCGTTGTCTTCCCACAGCCCTTCCTGTCTCTACTGTAAAAACTTCCTTAAATCTCCTGTTCAGCTCCTCACATACCTCCTGATCATTCCTTGTGAGTTCTCCACCTTCTGTCCTTAATCTGATCACCTGGTCTTTGACTGTTGTCTTCCTCCTGATGTGGCTATACAACAGTTTCGGGTCAGTCTTGATTCTCGATGCTATGTCATTTTCATACTGTCGCTGGGCCTCCCTCCTTACCTGTGCATACTCATTCCTGGCTCTGCGACTGACTTCCCTATTTTCGTGTGTTCTCTGCCTTCTGTACTTTTTCCATTCTCTATTGCACTTTGTTTTTGCCTCCTTACACCGTCGGGTAAACCATGGGCTCGTTCTGGTCTTCCCGTTGTTTCTGTTGCCCTTGGGAATAAACCTTTCCACTGCCTCCTTGCATTTTGTTGTTACATATTCCATCATTTCATTTACTGGCTTTCCTGCCAGTTCTCTGTCCCACTGGACCTCCCGCAGGAAGTTCTTCAACCCTATGTAGTCCCCTATTTTATAGTCAGGCTTTTCCCATTCAACTCCTGTTACTCTCTCCACTTGCAGCTCTACTATGTATTCAAAGCACAGAACCACGTGGTTGCTAGCTCCTAGGGGACTCTCATACTTGATGTCCTCAATGTCTGAGCTGCCCAGGGTGAACACAAGGTCCAATCTTGCTGGTTCATCCTCCCCTCTCACTCTGGTAGTGTCCTTAACATGTTGGTGCATGAGGTTTTCTAGCACCACGTCCAACATCCTGGCTCTCCATGTTTCGGGACCCCCATGTGGCTCCAGGTTTTCCCAGTCAATCTCCCTGTGGTTGAAATCCCCCATAACCAGCAACTTTGCTCTGCTGGAGTGAGCTCTTCTTGCCACCTCAGCAAGTGTGTCCACCATTGCTCTGTTGCTCTCTTCATATTCCTCTCTTGGCCTCCTGCAGTTCTGTGGTGGATTATATATCACTGCAATGACCACTTTGTGTTCCCCAGACTGAAGTGTACCTACTATGTAGTCTCTTTCTCCCGTCTCATCTATGCCTTCCATTTTCTCGAATTTCCCTCTGTTATTTACGAGCAGAGCAACCCCACCTCCCCCTCTGCCCCTTCTATCTTTCCTCATGATCTGGTATCCTGATGGGAAGATTGCATCTGTTATTGTCTCTGTGAGTTTTGTTTCTGTAACTGCTATGATGTCTGGGGACTTCTCATTGATTCTGTCTTGCCATTCCTCATGTTTATTCGTTAATCCATCTGCATTTGTGTACCAAACCTTCAACTTTTGTTCTAATACTGTAACTGTGGTGTGGGGGGTGGGAACAGAGGGATCGGTGTGTAATGGTTGGTTTGGATTGTTCAGTTGCCTTGGAGGTGTCGTGGCTGGAGTTCTTCTGCAGGTGTTTCTGGGGGGTGTGCTTGTCCTTCCATTTGATCCTGGGTTATTCTGCTCTCCTTTTTCATTTCCTCCCATTTCTCCTTTCGTTTTTGAACTCTCTCTTTCATCATCTTCCTTTTGTCCTGTGTTCTGTCTCGATCGAGGTACACACTTCGGAACTCCTGCTTGCCTCTCAGCCGTGCTTTCTCCTGCAGGATCATGGTTCGGGTTGATTCTGCCTTGAAAATTACTTTGAGAGGCCGATTCCTTTTCTTTGTGAACCACCCGATTCTCCGAAAATTTGCCACCTGGGTCATGTCCCCCTCGCCTATCACCTTCATGATACCTTCAGTCGCTTTTTTCTCCTCCTGCTTTCTTTCATCATAAGTTTCCCCTTTAGCTTCGTCTAGCCCATAGACAAACACGGATCTCTCCCTTTCCACCTCCCACTGTGACTCCCATTGCATCCTCTGATGTGTTTTAGTTCCTTCCCGTGGAGTGTTCCTTCCTTCAGTCCCTTCCCTAGTTATGGCCCCTATGCTTCTTGGTTTGTCCTTCCTGCTCACCTGTTCATGGCCCCCACAGGTATCTGGTATGGTCCCTGCACATGTCCTAATTCCTTCAATGTCTTCCAATCTCTCATTCTGTCCTAGTGTGCTCCCTGTCTTTGTTTTGGCCCCATGTGGGTTTGACAGGACCTCTGCATACAGTTTAGTTTCCATGCTCCCTTCAGACCTGTTGTCTGTGTCTGATGTAGCCATTACCGATGCTACTTCTGTAATATCTTTGTCTCTATGCTGTTTCAGATATCTCAGCTCCTCTTCTAATCTCTCTATCTTGATTTCTGCTGCTGTGGCCTGTTGCTTCCACCTTCTTCATTCTGCTGCTAACCTCTCTTCCATCTTCCTTTCCAGCTCATCTAGTCTCCTTCCCCAGTCTTCCTCCCTTTTTTTGAGCTGTGCCTCCCAGTCCTCCCTCACAGATTCGTCCTTGGAGCCCCTTGTCCTCATCCTGGTTCTAGGTTCCTCCGTTGCTCCACAGAAGGGAGGACGGGTGGTTAGGGGGAGGGGAATAAATGGTTAGGAGGAGAGGGGATGGATGGTTATGGGGGAGGGGGAGGATGGTTATTGGAGGGGTAGAGGTAGTTGGGGGAGGGGGTTAGATGGTTTGGGGGAGGGGTTAGATGTTTTGGGGGAGGGGTAGGTGGCTAGGGTTAGGTGGTTAGGGAAGGGGGAGAGGTGGTTAGGGGAGGAGGAAGTACGTGTTTGAGAGAGAGGGGATGGATGGTTATGGGGGAGGGGGAGGATGGTTATTGGAGGGGTAGAGGTAGTTGGGGGAGGGGGTTAGATGGTTTGGGGGAGGGGTTAGATGTTTTGGGGGAGGGGTAGGTGGCTAGGGTTAGGTGGTTAGGGAAGGGGGAGAGGTGGTTAGGGAAGGGGGAGAGGTGGTTAGGGGAGGGGGAAGTACGTGTCAGAGAGAGAGGGGGGATGGATGGTTATGGGGGAGGGGGAGGATGGTTATTGGAGGGAGGGAGGTAGTTGGTGGAGGGGGTTAGATGGTATGGGGGAGGGGTTAGGTGGTTTGGGGGAGGTGGCTAAGGTGAGGTGGTTAGGGAAGGGGGAGAGGTGGTTAGGGAAGGGGGAGTACGTGTTTGTGTCAAGTGTTTGTGTCAAGTGGTGTGTGTGTGCGTATGTGTGTGTGTGTGTGTATATGTGTGTGTGTGTGTGTGTGTGTGTGTGTACCCGTATAAGTGATACCTTACACTAACTACAACACACACCATGTGGTACACTTGCTACAACACACACCGTGTGGTACACTTGCTACAACACACAGTGTGGTACACTAACTACAACACACACCATGTGGTACACTTGCTACAACACACACCGTGTGGTACACTTGCTACAACACACAGTGTGGTACACTAACTACAACACACACCGTGTGGTACACTTGCTACAACACACACAGTGTGGTACACTAACTACAACACACGCAGTGTGGTACACTTGCTACAACACACAGTGTGGTACACTAACTACAACACACACAGTGTGGTACACTAGCTTCAACACACACAGTGTGGTACACTAGCTACAACACACACAGTGTGGTACATTAGCTACAACACACACAGTGTGGTACACTAGCTACAACACACAGTGTGGTACACTAGCTACAACACACACAGTGTGGTACACTAACTACAACACACACAGTGTGGTACACTAACTACAACACACAGTGTTCTACATTAGCTACAACACACACAGTGTGGCACACTAGCTACAACACACAGTGTGGTACACTAACTACAACACACAGTGTGGCACACTAGCTACAACACACAGTGTGGCACACTAGCTACAACACACAGTGTGGTACACTAACAACACACACACAGTGTGGTACACTAGCTACAACACACACACAGTGTGGTACACTAGCTACAACACACAGTGTGGTGCACTAGCTACAACACACACAGTGTGGCACTCTGGCTACAACACACACAGTGTGCTACACTAGCTACAACACACACAGTGTGATACACTAGCTACAACACACAGAGTGTGATACACTAGCTACAACACACACAGTGTGCTATTCTAGCTACAACGCACACAGTGTGGTACACTAGCTACAACACACAGTGTGGTACACTAGCTACAACACACACATTGTGGTACACTACCTACAACACACAGTGTGGTACACTAGCTACAACACACACACAGTGTGGTACACTAACTACAACACACAGTGTTCTACATTAGCTACAACACACTCAGTGTGGTACACTAGCTACAACACACAGTGTGGTACACTAACTACAACACACACAGTGTGGTACACTAACTACAACACACAGTGTTCTACATTAGCTACAACACACACACAGTGTGATACACTAACTACAACACACAGTGTTCTACATTAGCTACAACACACTCAGTGTGGTACACTAGCTACAACACACAGTGTGGTACACTAACTACAACACACACAGTGTGGTACACTAACTACAACACACAGTGTTCTACATTAGCTACAACACACACAGTGTGGTACACTAGCTACAACACACACAGTGTGGTACACTAGCTACAACACACACAGTGTGGTACACTAGCTACAACACACAGTGTGGTACACTAGCTACAACACACACACAGTGTGGTACACTAACTACAACACACACAGTGTGGTACACTAGCTACAACACATACACAGTGTGGTACACTAGCTACAACACACACAGTGTGGTACACTAGCTACAACACACACAGTGTGGTACACTAGCTACAACACACACAGTGTGGTACACTAGCTACAACACACACAGTGTGGTACACTAGCTACAACACACACACAGTGTGGTACACTAACTACAACACACACAGTGTGGTACACTAGCTACAACACATACACAGTGTGGTACACTAGCTACAACACACACAGTGTGGTACACTAGCTACAACACACACAGTGTGGTACACTAGCTACAACACACAATGTGGTACACTAACTACAACACGCACAGTGTGGTACACTAGCTACAACACACAGTGTGGTACACTAGCTACAACACACACAGTGTGGTACACTAGCTACAACACACACAGTGTGGTACACTAGCTACAACACACAATGTGGTACACTAGCTACAACACACAGTGTGGTACACTAACTACAACACGCACAGTGTGGTACACTAGCTACAACACACAGTGTGGTACACTAGCTACAACACACACAGTGTGGTACACTAGCTACAACACACACAGTGTGGTACACTAGCTACAACACACACACTGTGGTACACTAGCTACAACACACACAGTGTGGTACACTAGCTACAACACACAATGTGGTACACTAGCTACAACACACAGTGTGGTACACTAACTACAACACGCACAGTGTGGTACACTAGCTACAACACACAGTGTGGTACACTAGCTACAACACACACAGTGTGGTACACTAGCTACAACACACACAGTGTGGTACACTAGCTACAACACACACAGTGTGGTACACTAGCTACAACACACAATGTGGTACACTAGCTACAACACACAGTGTGGTACACTAACTACAACACACACAGTGTGGTACACTAGCTACAACACACACAGTGTGGTGCACTAGCTAACACACACAGTGTGGTACACTAGCTACAACACACACAGTGTGGTACACTAGCTACAACACACACAGTGTGGTACACTAGCTACAACACGCACAGTGTGGTACACTAGCTACAACACACAGTGTGGTGCACTAGCTACTAACACACAGTGTGGTACACTAGCTACAACACACACAGTGTTCTACATTAGCTACAACACACACAGTGTGGTACACTAGCTACAACACACACAGTGTGGTACACTAGCTACAACACACACAGTGTGGTACACTAGCTACAACACACACAGTGTGGTACACTAGCTACAACACACAGTGTGGTACACTAGCTACAACACACACAGTGTGGTACACTAGCTACAACACACACAGTGTGGTACATTAGCTACAACACACAGTGTGGTACACTAGCTACAACACACACAGTGCGGTACACTAGCTACAACACACACAGTGTGGTACACTAGCTACAACACACACAGTGTGGTACACTAGCTACAACACGCACAGTGTGGTACACTAGCTACAACACACAGTGTGGTGCACTAACTACTAACACACAGTGTGGTACACTAGCTACAACACACACTGTGGTACACTAGCTACAACACACACAGTGTGGTACACTAGCTACAACACACAGTGTGGTGCACTAACTACTAACACACAGTGTGGTACACTAGCTACAACACACACAGTGTGCTACACTAGCTACAACACACACAGTGTGCTACACTAGCTACAACACACAATGTGGCACTCTGGCTACAACACACACAGTGTGCTACACTAGATACAACACACACAGTGTGCTATTCTAGCTACAACGCACACAGTGTGGTACACTAGCTACAACACACAGTGTGGTACACTAGCTACAACACAGTGTGGTACACTACCTACAACACACACAGTGTGGTACACTAGCTACAACACACACAGTGTGGTACACTAGCTACAACACACACAGTGTGGTACACTAGCTACAACACACACAGTGTGGTACACTAGCTACAACACACACACAGTGTGGTACACTAACTACAACACACACAGTGTGGTGCACTAGCTACAACACACACAGTGTGGTACACTAGCTACAACACACAGTGTGGTACACTAACTACAACACACACAGTGTGGTACACTAGCTACAACACATACACAGTGTGGTACACTAGCTACAACACACACAGTGTGGTACACTAGCTACAACACATACACAGTGTGGTACACTAGCTACAACACACACAGTGTGGTACACTAGCTACAACACACAGTGTGGTACACTAGCTACAACACACACAGTGTGGTACACTAGCTACAACACACAGTGTGGTACACTAGCTACAACACACACAGTGTGGTACACTAAGTACAACACACAGTGTGGTACACTACCTACAACACACAGTGTTCTACATTAGCTACAACACACACAGTGTGGTACACTAGCTACAACACACACAGTGTGGTACACTAACTACAGCACACAGTGTGGTACACTAGCTACAACACACAGTGTGGTACACTAGCTAGTACACTAAGTACAACACACAGTGTGGTACTACCTACAACACACAGTGTTCTACATTAGCTACAACACACACAGTGTGGTACACTAGCTACAACACACACAGTGTGGTACACTAACTACAGCACACAGTGTGGTACACTAGCTACAACACACAGTGTAGTACACTAACTACAACACACAGTGTGGTACACTACCTACAACACACACAGTGTGGTACAGGGGTAAAGGGGCTGGTAGAGGGGCTGGTAGGGGGAGGCTGGTAGGGGGACTGATAGGGGGGCTGGTTGGGGGACTGGTAGGGGGCTTGTAGGGGGGCTGGTAGGGGGACTGGTAGAGAGACTGGTAGGGGGCTGGTAGGAGGGCTGGTCGGAGGGCTGGTAGGGGGGCTGGTAGGGGGCTGGTAGGGGCTGCAAGGGTCAGTTTTGCTGGCTTAAGTTATGGTGTTGCATGATTGCTAAGGTTGCAGATAATTTAGACACAGGTGCAACACTTGGGTATCTTTATCGAGAAAACGTTTCAGCACACAGTGGCTTCATCAGTCTTTTCAAGACTGATTACATCGACTCCAGGCTGAGGGACTGATTACCTTCTGATTTTCACCATTCTTCTTTGTATTGGACTGATGAAGCCACTCTGTGGCGAAACATACATGCTACAACATGCTACAACATGCTACGAAAGGTTGGGAAGCTTTAAAGTCGATCATTAGTGATAAGGTGATGACGCATTTCTCAGTTGTTGCATAATCCCTACGGCTTTACCGCTTCCCCATGAAAATAATAATTTTATACGTAATTAAAGGAATAGTTGTTACAGGACCCACGAGACTAGGAGTGACCTCATAGCTGCTAGCTATGAGGCCGCGCCCGGGGCGGAGAATCGACTCCCGTTACCAGAAATAGGCGAGTACACACGACACTAAGATAACGAACTTGTTATGTTTCACCTTACCAGAACTTTTATGACCTTAATAATGTTAGTTAAATTTTTATTTTCCCTAATATGAAAATACACTAAGAGAGAGAGAGAGAGAGAGAGAGAGAGAGAGAGAGAGAGAGAGAGAGAGAGACAGACAGACAGAGACAGAGAGAGCTCACACACAAGAAAACTAAGCAAAGAGAGACGTAGCTGGTAAAGTGCTCCTGACTGTGACAAGGAAACTCTGAGGAAAGAAACTAAAGGAGACGAAATATTTTCACTAGGTTTATACCATTTTTCTAATTTATCGTCTCTTTTTGTTTTCACGGTTTTCATTTTTATTGTAATAATAATAATAATAATAATTTTAATATAATAATAATAATAATAATAATAATAATAATAATAATAATAATAATAATAATAATTTTAATAATATAATAGACGTGAAAAGCAGGAATTGGAAATTATAAATTGGGTGTAACATTTTCTGGTTTATTATACAGCTGTTGCTGTGCACCGTTGCTGAACTATACCAAGTATATACATTATTACCTCCAGCCTGCCTACGTCAGTCACTGCTGCGTAAGTCAGTCACTCTTGCTTAAGTCAGTCACTCTTCATACGTCAGTCATGCTGCGTCAGGAAGTAATTAATGATTCATACATCACTGCTACGTCAGGGAGTAATTAATTTTTGATACATCACTGCTGCGTCATGGAGTAACTACGTTGACCGTGAAGCAACAAACAGCTGGTCAGGTATTGCATCATTGTTTACATGGATCAGCTGACCACCAGTCATCCTCTCCCCACACAATTAACGTTCACAGTTATCGCGCGCACTCATAAATAATGTACACGTTATAACAAACACAAACCCGCACACACATACGGAAACGCACAGCTCGGTAAATGTACACACACACACACACACACACACACACACACACACACTAAACTGTATTTTTTAACATGTAACAAGAATATATGTTCATTTTGTTTCTAATTAATCTATGCATATATTCCCAAATTAAACCTGCAAAGGTTATATATGTAATAATAATCCAATGAAATATTAACACATTTACTATTAATACTATTATTAATACAGCTAAACACATTGGACATGTGTAGCAGTCAGTACATGTACATCCGAGTTGCCTTGACCTAACATGCATGACGTCTGCGTTATGTTCACGTTATTTTGGGTCAAGACTTCGAGGGTAATTTTCTGGTTACGTCCGCCATTAGGGAGTTGTAGTTCCTATTGTGGCTTCCGGCAACCTACTGTACCTGCTGTCTACATATGGTTGTTACCTACTACCTTCTTTACTTACTGGCTGCCTGGAGTGTATCCTACTGCCAGTACCTGTAAACTAGTACCACCTTCACACAGTACACTGTATCCTAGCACCGTCACAATAGGTGTCATATTCAACTACTTAGGTACCATATTCTATATCTTTGGTACCATATTTATAATAATAATAATATCTTTATTTACTACAAGTACATGTACAAGGTATACAGTCCTAGCTGACATCAATGATATACTACGATATAGAAAGCCCCTTGTTATACTGAGCATTTCGGCAAACTAGGTCAGTTTTGTCCCAGGATGCGACCCACACCAGTCGACTAACACCCAGGTACCCATTTTACTAATGCTGGAACACAGACAACCGGTGTAAGGAAACACGTCCGATGCTTCCACACCTTCGCCGGGAATCGAACCCGGACCCTCACTGTGCGAAGCGAGAATTTTTGCCACCAGGCCACAGGGCCATATTCTACCACTTACGTACGGTATTCTGCCTCTCAGGTACTATATTCTACCTCTCAGGTACTATGTTCTACCTCTTAGGTACCATATTCTACCTCTTAGGTACCATATTCTACCACTTACGTACCATATTCTACCACTTACGTACCATATTCTACCACTTACTACCATATTTTACCACTTACATACCATATTCTACTTCTTAGGTACTATATTCTACCTCTTAGGTACCATATTCTACCTCTTAGGTACCATAATTTACCTCTTAGGCACTATATTCTACCTCTTAGGTACCATATTCTACCTCTTAGGTACTATAGTCTACCTCTTAGGTACCATATTCTACCACTTACCTCCATATTTTACCACTTACGTACCATATTCTACCTCTTAGTTACTATATTCTACCTCTTAGGAACTATAATCTACCTCTTAGGTACCATATTCTACCTCTTAGGTACTATAGTCTACCTCTTAGGTACCATATTCTACCTCTTAGGTACTATAGTCTACCTCTTAGGTACCATATTCTACCTCTTAGGTACTATAGTCTACCTCTTAGGTACCATATTCTACCACTTACGTACCATATTCTACCTCTTAGGTACTATAGTCTACCTCTTAGGTACCATATTCTACCACTTACGTACCATATTCTACCTCTTAGGTACTATAGTCTACCTCTTAGGTACCATATTCTACCTCTTAGGTACTATAGTCTACCTCTTAGGTACCATATTCTACCACTTACGTACCATATTCTACCTCTTAGGTACCATATTCTACCTCTTAGGTACCATATTCTACCTCTTAGGTACCATATTCTACCTCTTAGGAACTATAATCTACCTCTTAGGTACCGTATTCTACCTCTTAAGTACTATATTCTACCTCTTAGGCACCAGAGTCTACCTCTTAGATACTATAGTCTATCTCTTAGGTACTATATTCTACCTCTTAGTTACTATATTCTACCTCTTAGGTACCATAATTTACCTCTTAGGTACTATATTCTACCTCTTAGTTACTATATTCTACCTCTTAGGTACCATAATTTACCTCTTAGGTACTATATTCTACCTCTTAGTTACTATATTCTACCTCTTAGGTACCATATTCTACCTCTTGGGTACTATATTCTACCTCTTAAGTACTACAGTCTACCTCTTAGGTACTACAGTCTACCTCTTAGGTACCATATTCTACCTCTTAGGTACCATATTCTACCTCTTAGGTACCATATTCTACCTCTTGGGTACTATATTCTACCTCTTAAGTACTACAGTCTACCTCTTAGGTACCATATTCTACCTCTTAGGTACTATGTTCTACCTCTTAGGTACCATATTCTATCTCTTAGGTACTATAGTCTACCTCTTAGGTACTACAGTCTACCTCTTAGGTACCATATTCTACCTCTTAGGTACCATATTCTACCTCTTGGGTAATATATTGTACCACTTAGGTACCGCATTCTATCACTTAGGTACCATATTCTACTTGTTAGGTTATCTCCTGCCTCTATATATGTGTTGGGTGGTGGTACTCTTTATAGTGGCACTGTGTGTGCGAGTAACAGTGCTCTGTAATATGCCTCGGGAATATTGCCTGTAATACAAACTTCGATATTACAGCTGGCTTGTAATTCCCCTTGGTTATGTTATAATTTATGCACAGAGTCTATCAGAGTTGTTTAAATTATGTTCCGCTTATAGTAGATGGGGACAGATGATAAACTGTGAATTGAAGACAGAGAAGAAAGTCCCACAGGGACGTAGCCTTCTACAGAGTTGCTTTATCTGTTTTGGATCGACTGTTTACCGTTCGATGGAAGCAACTCTGATAGCAGCAGTGTCTGCCTGACCTTACCTCCTCCCCAGAGATAATGGGGAACCCGAAGGAGGTATATCGAAATTTGTTACATATCATCATTCTCTTGAGTCTAACCTGACACTCCCTCAGCCACCATCCCCAACACTCCCTCAATCACCCTACCCAACACTCCCTCAGTCACCTACCCCAACACTCCCTCAATCACCCTCCCCAACACTCCCTCAGTCACCTTTTCCAACACTCCCTCAAACACCCTCCCCAACACTCCCTCTCTCACCCTCCCCAACACTCAGTCATCTTCCTAATAACCCCAACTTCTTCAGCTGCCCCTCCCTTCCACCCCTTCCTCTATAGCCAACTCCATTCCCTCTTCAGCCCTCCCTCCATCCCTCCCTCCCTCCCTGCCTGCCCATCCCTCTTTCACCAGTATCTAGGTCAAGGAAGCGTCCCTCGTCCTAGTTATCCTAGTCCCGTTAGCTGTGTCAGGTATGGAGGGAGGGAGGGGCAAGACGCATTACTTTTACACAGCGGGACACAGGGATACATTCCTGGTATATGGGAGGACACGAGGATTCGTAGGTCCGGGATACATACAGAGCATCAGGAAGAACGTCAAACTAGACACAGCAAAGTTATAATTGTAAATGTATGCGGACGGAGGATCAAACAAGCACTAACGCAGCATGCGCAGTGTGAGTAATTTGTGGTGTGGGTAGTGTGCAAGTGGCCTGTGTAGTGTGGGCAGTGTACAGTGTGGGCAGTGTACAGTGTGGGCAGTGTACAGTATGAGAAATGTGTGAATGACGTGTGCAATGTGGGCAGTGTGCAAGAAAGGTGCTGGAGGCCAACACTATGCATACTGAAAACTCAATACGCCAGACACCAAAAGCAAAAGTGGGACCCAAGAGCTAGAAATCAATGCCTACAAATACACCTCGATGAGTATAACTAAGCGAGTATAGTTATGTGAGCACGGCTACGTGTGTACAACCAGGTAAGTACGCCCACTTGAGGACACCCACGTGAGGACACCCAGGTGAGGACACCCAGGTGAGGACACCCAGGTGAGGACACCCAGGTGAGGACACCCAGGTGAGGACACCCAGGTGAGGACACCCAGCTGAGGACACCCAGCTGAGGACACCCAGCTGAGGACACCCAGGTGAGGACACCCAGGTGAGGACACCCAGGTGAAGACACCCAGCTGAGTACACCCAGCTGAGTACACCCAGGTGAGGACACCCAGGTGAGGACACCCAGGTGAGTACACCCAAGTGAGTACACCCAGGTGAGGACACCCAGGTGAGGACACCCAAGTGAGGACACCCAGGTGAGGACACCCAGGTGAGGACACCCAGGTGAGGACACCCAGGTGAGGACACCCAGGTGAGGACACCCAGGTGAGGACATCCAGGTGAGGACACCCAGGTGAGGACACCCAGGTGAGGACATCCAGGTGAGGACACCCAGGTGAGGACATCCAGGTGAGGACACCCAGGTGAGGACACCCAGGTGAGGACACCCAGCTGAGGACACCCAGCTGAGGACACCCAGCTGAGGACACCCAGCTGAGTACACCCAGGTGAGGACACCCAGGTGAGGACACCCAGGTGAGGACACCCAGGTGAGGACACCCAGGTGAGGACACCCAGGTGAATACACCCAGGTGAGGACACCCAGGTGAATACACCCAGGTGAGGACACCCAGGTGAATACACCCAGGTGAGGACACCCAGGTGAGGACACCCAGGTGAGGACACCCAGGTGAATACACCCAGGTGAGTACACCCAGGTGAGGACACCCAGGTGAGTACACCCAGGTGAGTACACCCAGGTGAGTACACCCAGGTGAGGACACCCAGGTGAAGACACCCAGGTGAGTACACCCAGCTGAGTATACCCAGGTGAGGACACCCAGGTGAGTACACCCAGGTGAGTACACCCAAGTGAGTACACGCAGGTGAGGACACCCAGGTGAGTACACCCAGGTAAGTACACCCAGGTAAGTACACCCAGGTAAGTACACCCAGGTAAGTACACCCAGGTAAGTACACCCAGGTAAGTACACCCAGGTAAGTACACCCAGGTAAGTACACCCAGGTAAGTACACCCAGGTAAGTACACCCAGGTAAGTACACCCAGGTAAGTACACCCAGGTAAGTACACCCAGGTAAGTACACCCAGGTAAGTACACCCAGGTAAGTACACCCAGGTAAGTACACCCAGGTAAGTACACCCAGGTAAGTACACCCAGGTAAGTACACCCAGGTAAGTACACCCAGGTAAGTACACCCAGGTAAGTACACCCAGGTAAGTACACCCAGGTAAGTACACCCAGGTAAGTACACCCAGGTAAGTACACCCAGGTAAGTACACCCAGGTGAGTACACCCAGGTGAGTACACCCAGGTGAGTACACCCAGGTAAGTACACCCAGGTGAGTACACCCAGGTGAGTACACCCAGGTAAGTACACCCAGGTGAGTACACCCAGGTGAGTACACCCAGGTGAGTACACCCAGGTAAGTACACCCAGGGTACATATAAACACACTAACGGTACACTCACGCCAGTCTTGTAACTCACAATTTGCGGTAGTTCACTTACGTTGTTTACAACGTACACACT
Source organism: Cherax quadricarinatus (assembly GCF_038502225.1). NCBI lineage: Eukaryota > Metazoa > Arthropoda > Malacostraca > Decapoda > Parastacidae > Cherax > Cherax quadricarinatus. Next base: position 82,865,080 of record NC_091292.1, on the reverse strand, counting down.
TCCTTCTTGACCTTCTTCTCTTTACATGTATTTACAATGTAAATCACTCGTTTATAATGTGAATTATTTGTGTTCACAATATAACACAAATTACAATGTAAATCACTCGTATTTACAATATAATTTATTGTTCTTTTCGCTGCTAATCACTTTTGTTTACAGTGTAAATTTGTTTTGTTTACAATTTAAATTACGCTTAAAACAACTTGTGTTTATAAATCTTTCGTGAAAATGGAGTCAGATTAGGTCGAAATATTCCTTTATTAGTTTGTCTTTCCACTTTGATGGTAGTAGTAAATTCCATGCATAGATTCAAGAGTAGGCATGACAAGGTCTAGAACAACGTGTATCGGTAACACTAGTCAATTTAGATTAACAAGGCAGAGTCAGGAGCAATGGCTCAATCCTCGCAAATAATTAGGCGAGTACACACAAACACATGCGTGCACACAGGCATGTAGATATACATACATAGAGTACAAACACAGACACATACAAACATACACATATTTCCTAGTAGCATATCTGGAGCGTGTGCAAAGATGACCAAAGTAATCAGAGCGTGTACGAACCAGACTAGAAGATGGATCACCAGCACCCCAACCCCCTCCCTCCCTCTACTTCCGTCTCTCTCTCTCTCTCTCTCTCTCTCTCTCTCTCTCTCTCTCTCTCTCTTCAACCTTCCGATTCAAAATATTTGGATACACACACACAATAGCAACCAGCGAAGAGGCGGGGGCCAAGAGCTGTGAATCGACCCCTGCACCCACGTACAGGTGAGTACAAATAGGTGAGTGTACACACACACACTTTCGTCTTCCGGCATTACTAGTTTTCAGTCTCCTGAGCACAATCATACCTATTCTAAAAGCTGTGTATGTAGTTTCAACTCACTAGTTCCGCATCATGTTTATTTCACTTCTCAACTACAATGAGATTTACAAAAAAATGCTCTATAATTTGCACGCGAGCGTGCGCGCGCGCGCGTGTGTGTGTGTGTGTGTGTGTGTGTGTGTGTGTGTGTGTGTGTGTGTGTGTGTGTGTGTGTGTGTGTGTGTGTGTGTGTGTGTGTGTGTGTGTGTGGGTGTGCGCGCGCGCGCGCGCATCACTTTTTTAATTCTTGAATTAAAAACACTAGACGAAAAAGTCTGTGTTTTATCTTTATGAAATAAATGTTGAAGACTGAGAAGCGAGAGGAAGCGAAGAGTCGAGGTGGAGAATATACACTGATGATGAGGAGGAAGAGAAGGAAGGAGGGGAGTGAGAGAAAGGAAGGAAGGAGGGTGGTGGGAGAAAGGAAGATGCTGGGAGAGAAAGGAAGAAGTCATCAACGAAAGACCAAGGGAAATACATCTTTAAATACACCCATACACACGCAAATGCACCCACACCCTGGGCCACACCCACACCCTGGGCCACACCCTGGGCCACACCCACACCCTGGGCCACACCCACACATTCGGGACTCCCAGATGACCATAAGAGTCAGGAGCAGGTGGGTGTGAGCGAGGCAACAACAGCACCTCGGTAGTAGGACACACCGTTATGTGAGGCTTCAGGGAGGAGTGACCCAGGAGCCAAGGGAAGGTATGTACCCCTTGTGGGTATGTAGATATCCCTCATGAGGCAATGGGGGGGGGACCGGTGGGGCTGGGGGAGAGAAAGAGAAAGCTTGTGAGAGGATATAGGTGTGATGTTTAATGGGAGAGGACCGAGAGCAGAGAATATATAGAGGAAAGGGGTGGTTGGGTTAGTACTTGTGAAGCGTTGATGTCTCCTTTGGTATGGAATTATAGGGTGGGGTTTTTTATGACGCTAAAAGATGTTATCCTACTTGTTATCGACGCTACGAGTTATCCTACCTGTTATCCACGCTAAGAGCTGTTATGTACCTCAGCTCATACCCTATACTCCCCTTCTAGATGCCGCTCGTACCAGGTACCTATTTAATGCTAGATGAGCAGGGGCAACAAGTTTAAGAACACTTGCCCATAGTCTGAACCTGTCTGAGATCGAATTTGGGTCCTTTGGTCGCGAGCCAAATGCGCTATAACTGAACTACGAGTAACCTAATTTCTGGAAAGGAATGGGATGAGCCCCAGCTCTTGGCTACTCCTCTTAAACTGTCGACTAACAAATTGCCCGTATCATTTGATGTTTGAACCCGCCTAAAGTAAGAAGCTGCAATTTGTGTGGCTGTGTAGTTCACTCTTTTTTTTTATTGGCCTTGTGTTGAAGTGATGCTTCCATGATTAATAATAATAATAATATATTATTATTATTATTATTATTATTATTATTATTATTATTATTATTATTGTTATCAAGAAGAAGTGCTAAACCCATAAGTCACGAGGCTCACGGGGAAAGGGAAGCAATTTGGTTAGATCCAAGGGAAGGACAGATCCACTTCCTTGGATCAAGAGTCTCTCCTGGATATGAAGGCACCTCCCCTGAGGGGTGAGTTACTCAATGATTGCTTGCATGTAAGTTTAAACAATGATTCGAAAGAGACTTGAGTTTAAATATCAAAAATCCATCCTTACGTCTGCCAGCTTAGTATTTTATGTTACTCTGGTCGCCACGAGGGGATGTGTTCGTTGCAATACTTACTCCCAGGCCTGTGTCCTTAAGAAGTTCCCCTCCTAAGTGGTACTCTGTCTCCAGTCTGCTTTCCCCAACGTCCAATTTCATTTTTTTCCCTCTTACCAGAGTTGTTTTGGAGTAGACACCACTGGGACCAGTCCTGCATACTGTCCGGCTCATTTTACGGCTTTCTGCTCCAGTTATCCGTTCATTCTCATAATTTCTGAACTGTTAATGGACGTTGAGACGTAGCGTCTAACCTTACTGGTAAGTTGTTCACACGCACAAATCTTCCCTCACAGCGTAAGCTTCGTCAGCTTGTTGCACAAATATGTACTCACGGGGTCGAGTCTCGGTTCCTTGTTCAGATATTATTGATCTCTGGCCTCTTAGCTTCTGTCATTCTTACTCTTAAAACTATGTATGGAGTTTCCTTCCACTATTTCCTTATACAACCACAGATAATGTTTACACAGTACTGTTGTACGCTCACTTAAAATTTAAAAGCCACTATGTATTAAATATTTTATAACATATATTATTATTATATGTATGAATAGGATTTAGAGTGTATTTGCGCGAGGGAAAAAACACAAAATCTATACAGATATATACATGATATTAGGAACCGAGTCTCCAAGTCTGGATCATTTGTGGTAATAAAACTTGAAACAAAGGCTGTGAGGAACATCTGTTGGAACTTTAATAAAAATTTAGAATATCCACTGTATTTAACTCATAAACAAGTGACTTGGATACTTAATGGAATTTTTTTCTTAAGTATCTCTGACGATGGCAGTGTTAATTTGTTTTTAATCAGGTATATGTAGAGATAAGCTCCCCGTGCTTATATTTTATCCAATATTAGATGGGTTGTGCAAGGTTGATAGTTATATTTTGGTCATATTGGGAAGAAGGGAAACTTTACCTAACTCAGAATTTAAATCCAACTCTAAGTGAAATTTGGTTATTTTTGGTTAGGGTGGTTAATTATTTTTTTTTTTTTTTTTTTGGGGGGGGGGGTCACCGAAAGTTTTTTCCACGTGAGCCAAAAATTATATCCATTGCACAATCCTTATTATTAAGCTGAAAAAAACACATGGAACTTATCTCTATATTAGCTAAAGAATCGCAATTTAACCAAGTTACATTTCGACGAAGACTTTACTTATAACTTCCATTGTAGTGAACACCAAAGACAGAAAATAATGTAATCGAGGGTGGCACAGTGTTGTTATTAACAAATATTAACAAATACAGTAAAGAGCTACAAGAGGCAACGTTTAAGGTAAATATTTATCAGTCTTAAACATCCTTACCTTGTATGTGTTCTCTGGAGCGTCTCACTGTCACAATTCGATCATTCCAACACCTTTTTCCGGGATAAAATGTCTTGACGCTACTTTCAGTGACCACTTTCCTTCACACTCAATAATATGTCATAATTCAAACTAAGAAGTAGACACGTTGCTTGTATAAGTCTGCCACAGCCAAGCTTCCTGACTTAATGCAGAAAACCTCACGTTATCGTCTTACTGGTGATATCGTCAGGCTAGAATTATCTTCTTAATAGTGGTGTCATGCAGCTAGTGTTGTCATGGTGGCAGTATGTAGGGACTAATATAACACTGACGTGCCTCCTGTGTGTGTGTGAGTGAGGGAAGTGAGTCGCAGTGTATCAGACACCTCCTCTCTGGACCACACCTTGCGGTCCAATGAAACCACTGCCTACTGTAGCTGACTCCACCGTCTCTCTCTCTCTCTCTCTCTCTCTCTCTCTCTCTCTCTCTCTCTCTCTCTCTCTCTCTCTCTCTCTCTCTCTCTCTCTCTCTCACACAGTTTATATATATCGAGAGATGTATATACTCTTTACATAATCTATGAGTAGTCTTGCTTTAATCGCTATTTTAGTAATTAACGTATTCTCAAATGATGATGAACAGGTGGCACGCAGCCTTAATGTCCCTTATAGTAGCTGATAGGCTTTAAGCCGAGTTAAATAATCTATTCTTTTTCTCCCCACCAGTTCCCCATTCCATTGTTCCTCCCGTTTCATCGTATTATCCTTTCCCCTCCCTCTCACATCCCTTCCCTCCATCCACCCTCACTCTCACACCAACTTGCTTTTATATTTAAATAACACTAAGTGACGAATGACACAGCAGAATCAGTTATAGCGTTATTTTGTGCAGCCATCCACAACGTGTTCATAGTGTTGTTCATGTTCATCCACAACGTGTTCATAGTGTTGTTCATGTTCATCCATAACGTGTTCATAGTGTTGTTCATGTTCATCCACAACGTGTTCATACTGCTGTTCATGTTCATCCACAACATGTTCATAGTGTTGTTCATGTTCATCCACATCGTGTTCATACTGCTGTTCATGTTCATCCACAACGTGTTCATACTGCTGTTCATGTCCATCCACAACGTGTTCATACTGCTGTTCATGTTCATCCACAACGTGTTCATACTGCTGTTCATGTTTATCCACATCGTGTTCATACTGCTGTTCATGTTTATCCACATCGTGTTCATACTGCTGTTCATGTTCATCCACATCGTGTTCATAGTGTTGTTCATGTTCATCCACAACGTGTTCATACTGCTGTTCATGTTCATCCACAACGTGTTCATAGTGTTGTTCATGTTCATCCACAACGTGTTCATACTGCTGTTCATGTTCATCCACAACATGTTCATAGTGTTGTTCATGTTCATCCACATCGTGTTCATACTGCTGTTCATGTTCATCCACAACGTGTTCATACTGCTGTTCATGTCCATCCACAACGTGTTCATACTGCTGTTCATGTTCATCCACAACGTGTTCATACTGCTGTTCATGTTTATCCACATCGTGTTCATACTGCTGTTCATGTTTATCCACATCGTGTTCATACTGCTGTTCATGTTCATCCACAACGTGTTCATACTGCTGTTCATGTTTATCCACATCGTGTTCATACTGCTGTTCATGTTTATC
>NC_091292.1:82849505-82852005 GCF_038502225.1 Cherax quadricarinatus | reverse complement strand
AGGCAAAGGGGACAAAAGAGAGTGCAGAAATTAGAGGGGAATAAGTCTGTTGAGTATACCTGGTAAAGTGCATGGCAGAGTTATTATTGAAAGAATTAAGAGTAAGACGGAGAGTAGGAGTTAAAAGATAAAGAATCACACACAAAGTGGGAGTTGTCACAGCTGCTCTTTGCTGATGACACTGTGCTCTTGGGAGATTCTGAAGAGAAGTTGCAGAGATTGGTGGATGAATTTGGTAGGGTGTGCAGGAGAAGAAAATTAAAGGTGAATACAGGAAAGAGTAAGGTTATGAGGATAACAAAAAGATTAGGTGATGAAAGATTGAATATCAGATTGGAGGGAGAGAGTATGGAGGAGGTGAACGTATTCAGATATTTGGGAGTGGACGTGTCAGCGGATGGGTCTATGAAAGATGAGGTGAATCATAGAATTGATGAGGGAAAAAGAGTGAGTGGTGCACTTAGGAGTCTGTGGAGACAAAGAACTTTGTCCTTGGAGGCAAAGAGGGGAATGTATGAGAGTATAGTTTTACCAACGCTCTTATATGGGTGTGAAGCGTGGGTGATGAATGTTGCAGCGAGGAGAAGGCTGGAGGCAGTGGAGATGTCATGTCTGAGAGCAATGTGTGGTGTGAATATAATGCAGAGAATTCGTAGTTTGGAAGTTAGGAGGAGGTGCGGGATTACCAAAACTGTTGTCCAGAGGGCTGAGGAAGGGTTGTTGAGGTGGTTCGGACATGTAGAGAGAATGGAGCGAAACAGAATGACTTCAAGAGTGTATCAGTCTGTAGTGGAAGGAAGGCGGGGTAGGGGTCGGCCTAGGAAAGGTTGGAGGGAGGGGGTAAAGGAGGTTTTGTGTGCGAGGGGCTTGGACTTCCAGCAGGCATGCATGAGCGTGTTTGATAGGAGTGAATGGAGACAAATGGTTTTTAATACTTGACGTGCTGTTGGAGTGTGAGCAAAGTAACATTTATGAAGGGATTCAGGGAAACCGGCAGGCCGGACTTGAGTCCTGGAGATGGGAAGTACAGTGCCTGCACTCTGAAGGAGGGGTGTTAATGTTGCAGTTTAAAAACTGTAGTGTAAAGCACCCTTCTGGCAAGACAGTGATGGAGTGAATGATGGTGAAAGTTTTTCTTTTTCGGGCCACCCTGCCTTGGTGGGAATCGGCCAGTGTGATAATAATAATAAAAAAAACGGAGAGTAGGATAGCAGATGAACAAGGAGACTTTAGGAAAGGAAGGGGTGTGTAAACCAAGTGTTTACAGTGTTACATATAGGTGAACAGTATTCAGATAAGGCTAAAGAGGTTTTTGTGGCATTTATGAATTTGGAAAAGGCATAATAGGGTTGATAGGGGGCAATGTGACAGATGTTGCAGGTATATGGTATAGGAGGTAGGTTACTGAAATCAGTGAAGAGTTTTTACGAGGATAGCAAGGCTCAGGTTAGAGCATGTAGGAGAGAGGGAGATTATTTCCCAGTAAAAGTAGGCCTTAGACAAAGACGTGTGATGTCACCATGGTTGTTCAATATATTTATAGATGGGGTTGTAAGAGAAGTGAATGCGAGGGTCTTGGCAAGAGGTGTGGAGTTAAAAGATAAAGAATCAAACACAAAGTGGAAGTTGTCACAGTTGCTCTTTGCTGATGACACTGTGCTTTTGGAAGATTCTGAAGAGAAGTTGCAGAGGTTGGTGGATGAATTTAGTAGGGTATGTAAAAGAAGAAAGTTACAAGTGAATATAGGAAAGAGTAAGGTTATGAGGATAACAAAAAGATTAGGTGACGAAAGATTGGATATCAGATTGGAGGGAGAGAGTAAGGAGGAGGTGAATGTCTTCAGATATTTGGGAGTGGATGTGTCAGCAGATGGGTCTATGAAGGATGAGGTGACTCATAAAACTGATGAGGGGAAAAGGGCGAGTGGTGCACTTAGGAGTCCGTGGAAACAAAGAGGGGAATGTATGAGAGGAGAGTTATACCAACACTCTTATATGGGTGTGAAGCATGGGTGATGAATGTTACAACGAGGAGAAGGCTGAAGGCAGTGGAGATATCATGTCTGAGGGCAATGTGTGGTGTGAATATAATGCAGAGAATTCGTAGTTAGGAAATTAGGAGGTGTGGGATTACCAAAACTATTATCCAGAGGGGTGAGGAGGAGTTGCTGAGGTGGTTCGGACATGCAGAGAGAATGGAATGAAACAGAATGACTTCGAATGTATAAATCTGTAGTGGAGGGAAGGCGGGGTAGGGGTCGTCCTAGGAAAGATTGGAGGGAAGGGGTAAAGGAGGTTTTGTGTGCGAGGGGCTTGGACTTCCAGCAAGCATGCGTGAGCGTATCTGATAGGAGTGAATGGAGACAAATGGATTTTAATACTTGATGTGCTGTTGGAGTGTGAGCAAAGTAACATTTATGAAGGGGTTCAAGGAAACCGGCAGGCCGGACTTGAGTCCTGGAGATGGGAAGTACAGTGCCTGCACTCTGAAGGAGGGGTG
>NC_091292.1:82727005-82847005 GCF_038502225.1 Cherax quadricarinatus | reverse complement strand
CACTCCCTACACACCCTGTGTTCACCACTGCTTATTACACACTCCCTACACACCCTGTGTTCGCCACTGCTTATAACACACTCCCTACACACCCTGTGTTCGCCACTGCTTATAACACACTCCCTACACACCCTGTGTTCACCACTGCTTATAACACACTCCCTACACACCCTGTGTTCACCACTGCTTATAACACACTCCCTACACACCCTGTGTTCACCACTGCTTATAACACACTCCCTACACACCCTGTGTTCACCACTGCTTATTACACTCCCTGTGTTCACCACTGCTTATAACACACTCCCTACACACCCTGTGTTCACCACTGCTTATTACACACTCCCTACACACCCTGTGTTCACCACTGCTTATAACACTCCCTGTGTTCACCACTGCTTATAACACACTCCCTACACACCCTGTGTTCACCACTGCTTATAACACACTCCCTACACACCCTGTGTTCACCACTGCTTATAACACACTCCCTACACACCCTGTGTTCACCACTGCTTATTACACACTCCCTACACACCCTGTGTTCGCCACTGCTTATAACACACTCCCTACACACCCTGTGTTCGCCACTGCTTATAACACACTCCCTACACACCCTGTGTTCACCACTGCTTATAACACTCCCTACACACCCTGTGTTCACCACTGCTTATAACACACTCCCTACACACCCTGTGTTCACCACTGCTTATAACACACTCCCAGCAAGTAACTGTGTTAGTAAATTTGCCTTTGTTTAGCCTTAAACATATAGGCTGCCATCTGATGAATAGGCTGCATCTTCCTCCTTTAAAGACTAAAGATGGTTAAGGGAAGCATAATCAAGGTATTTAACGGGAAAAATACCACACAATTTTAAAAATAATATTGGCACACTGACACTTACATACTTCAGTAATAATCATTTCATCGTTCTTCATAGGCTACACTGGCCTGGAAATTTTTGAATCCGATTTAGAAAAAACTTTCTCGAGTTATTGCACAGAAACGAACATTGGGAATGATCTATATGAAATTGACCAGAGTGCAGCTGCACATGTCATTAATTGCATGAATCTTTCCCTAGTTACAGCAGACCAATGTTGAAAATTTGAAGAGAATCGGATCAGACATTCTCAAGTTTTGAACGAAAACGAAAGAGGAAGAAAAAATAATTATGTCAACGCTTTCGGGGATACCAAATAAAACGAAAAAAATGAAAAAAAAATAGAAAAAAAAAAGAGTGAACGTGAAAAGACTGATAATAAGACTGGAAAATAATAGTAATAATATATTTAACATGGTGGATGTAAGAGAGGCGTGCGTGTTAGATACTGTTGTTCCTAGTTTCTCCCTGGATGGTAGATAACGGGACTCTCAAGATAGCATTAGAAATGTGTGTCAAGTATGCTCTTGATCAACGGGAAGTGTTCTTGTGTATGATGTATATACACGCAGGTGATATATATACACAGAGATGGTGTATATACACATGGGTGGTGTGTGTGTGTGTGTGTGTGTGTGTGTGTGTGTGTGTGTGTGTGTGTGTGTGTGTGTGTGTGTGTGTGTGTGTGTGTGTGTGTACAATAAGGTCAGAAAAGCAGCGTCATTCCACTGATGTTGATTTTTTAACTCATCACGGTATATGTCACACCCCCTGACTAGTGCCACAGATTTCTATTGCACAAAAACTTTCTCTATATCCTTTTCCCCTCCTTCTCCTTTTTTCCCATCCTATTCTCTTGTCCCTCACTATGTACCTCATCCTCCCCTTCCTTCCCTTTTCTCCAGTTTACCTCATAAATTCCACTTTCTCCATAACCTCCGGAAATTCTCTTACTTGTCAACCTCTCTACTCCACATTCCAGTCTTCCCGGACATCCTCCTCCTCTTCCTATCCTCCCCGCCATTTCTTAGCGTCCTCTCCTCCCCCCTCATTCTCCCCCTCCCCCTTTCCTTCCTCTACTCATTCTCTGTGGAAGTCTTAGAAATGCCCTTTCTCTCCTCTCTAAGAAGATGAAGAAGAATAAGAAGAAAGTGTTTATTCAGAAGAGCAACCCTGGAGGACTTGTTACCCAGGATAAACTTAAGCCAAGCAGTGTGGTTTATGGCTGTCAGGTCCTCCTAGGTATGTCTTTACTGCTAGGTGAACAGGGCAGCAGGTGTTAGATTTGTTCATGCGTGTCTCTACGTCTAGCATTCGATCCGGTCATTTGTTTTGAGCTGAAGGCGCTACCACGGTGCTGTTGGGTATCCACTGCCCTACGAGATATCTCAATATCCCTCTTCCTCCTCGTCTCCTTTCCTCGTCGTGTTCATCTCCTCCTTCTCTCCTCTCCTCCCAGACACAGGTCTCCCCTACTTCTCTCTGGGACGGGGAGGTTACAGGGTGAGTCAGGAAGAAAGTGACTAAAAGGCGTATTTCCTAGATGACTTGCTGGAATGTGACGCGGGAAGCAGGAGAGTGTGCACGCGCGCACGCACACACACACACACACACACACACACACACACACACACACACACACACACACACACACACACACACACACACACACACACACACACACACACACACACACACACACACGCACACACACATACACACACACACACACACCACACACACACACACACACACACACACACACACACACACACACACACACACACACGGGGCCAGGAGCTGAGTCTCGACCCCTGCAACCACAATTAGGTGAGTACACACACATATACACACACACACACACACACACACACTACAGGCTACAAGCCTGGTCCAGCAACTGGCTCCTTGAGTTTAACCCTGCCAAATGCAAAGTCATGAAGATTGGGGAAGGGCAAAGAAGACCGCAGACACAATATAGTTTAGATGGCCAAAGACTGCAAACCTCACTCAAGGAAAAATATCTGGGGATGAGTATAACACCGAGCATATCTCCTGAGGCGCACATCAATCAGATAACTGCTGCAGCATACGGGCGCCTGGCAAACCTACGGATAACGTTCCGATACCTCAGTAAGGATTCGTTCAAGACTCTGTATACCATTTACGTCAGGCCCATACTGGAGTATGCAGCACCAGTTTGGAATCCACACCTAGTCAAGCACGTCAAGAATTTAGAGAAAGTGCAAAGGTTTGCAACAAGACTAGTCCCAGAGCTAAGGGGATTGTCCTACGAAGAAAGGTTGAGGGAAATCGGCCTGACGACACTGGAGGACAGGAGGGTCAGGGGAGACATGATAACGACATATAAAATACTGCGCGGAATAGACAAGGCGAACAAAGACGGGATGTTCCAGAGATGGGACACAGACACAAGAGGTCACAATTGGAAGTTGAAGACTCAGATGAATCAAAGGGATGTTAGGAAGTATTTCTTCAGTCATAGAGTAGTCAGGCCGTGGAATAGCCTAGAAAGTGACGTAGTGGAGGCGGGAACCATATATAGTTTTAAGGCAAGGTATGATAAAGCTCATGGGGCAGGGAGAGAGAGGACCTAGTAGCAATCAGCGAAGAGGCGGGGCCAGGAGCTATGACTCGACCCCTGCAACCACAAATAGGTGAGTACAAATGGGTGAGTACACATACACACACACACACACACCCACATAAACACACTTGCGCGCGCGCGCGAGCGTGAAGTTAATGAGGGGAATTCAATAGGAGGACCGGGCAGGACTACAAAGGGATCCGGACAGGCTACAAGCCTGCTCCAGAAACTGGCTTCTGAAGTTCAACCCCACCAAATGCAAAGTCATGAAGATTGGGGAAGTGCAAAGACCGCAGGCAGAGTGCAGTCTAGGGCGCCAAAGACTACAAACCTCACTCAAGGAAAAGTATAATACCGAGCACATCTGAGGCGCACACAAACCAAATAACTGCTGCAGGATATGGACGCATAGCAAACCTAAGAACAGCATTCCGACATCTCAATAAGGAATCGTTCAGGACACTGTACACTGTGTACATCAGGCCCATATTGGAGTATGCAGCACCAGTTTGGAACCCACACCTGGCCAAGCACGTCAGGAAATCAGAGAAAATGCAAAGGTTTACAATGAGACTAGCCCCGGAGCTAAGGGACATGTCCTACGAGGAGAGGTTAAGGACCTGACGACACTGGAGAGAGAGGGGGGATATGATAATGACATATAAAATATTGAGAGGAATAGACAAGGTGGACAGAGAGAGGATGCTCCAGAGATGGGACACAGCAACAATGGGTCACAATTGGAAGATGAAGACTCAGATGAGTCACAAAGATGTTAGGAAGTATTTTTTCAGCCATAGAATTGTCAGGGGATGGATGAGTCTGGAAAGTGATGTAGCGGAGGCAGGGACCATACATAGTTTTGAGAAGGGATATGATAAAGCTCATGGAGCAGGAAGTGACCTAGTAGCGACCAGTGAAGAGGCGGGTTCAGGAGTTATGAATCGACCCCTGCAACCACAACTAGGTGAGTACACACACAATATTAAGCTATGAAGAGGTTTGATCCTGAGAGGACGAGTAGTTTCTGTTCCCTGGTAACGAACCTGTGGCCAGAGCGTCACATCTCTCCTGGCAGAATCCATGTATCACAGAAATCACAAAGATTTTATTTTCTTACCACAGAGTCTTCAGAAATGATCCAATCATCTTCAAAAATCATCCAATCTCTCTTTAAATGAGAAACGTGTGAGGCTCGATCCTCCTTCCAGTAATCACGAGAAAAAACACTACCTAAGAAGAGGCGGGGCCAGGAGCTATGACTCAACCCCTGCAACCACAACTAGGTGAGTACAGGTTAGTTGATCCCTAGATCTGTTAATTAATATGGCGTCAATGAATCCGGCTGTAGTCAACCGGGACGTTCGTCGAACCCCGTCAGAAAGTGTGACGTCTTGCAACTCATTTATCCCACTTATTCCCCGGGTAATTAATAGTTTTAACCCCGGTCCCCAGTGCCTTAATGCGCACGAATGGAAGTGTGCAGAGTGCGGTGGAAACTGATAATGCAGTTAAATATTAGCTATGGAGATTTGAAGAGAATCAGGAGAGGCATTCACAAGTCATCATAAGGAAATTTATATCCAATTGTTTTCAGTGAAAATGGTAAATTAAAATATTACACAGCCCAAATCTAACTCAAAAATTTTAAAGAGACAAAAAAAATCTAAGTAAGTAAGTTTTATGTAAGCTTAGTGTACATAATATACAAATGTTATACGATGGTCTTGAGGACACATGAAAGAATATGAAAGTTGATTTAACCTGAGATAACCAAATAAAGTCGAACATTGTGACTTATTTCTGATCAGAGGAGACATTCTCCAGCTATTTCACAGAAACTAATTTAATTAATAAGATTGGCAGATGATAAACAAGTTGGCATCAAGGGAATGTTTTAATTGAGAAAAATATATCAGCACTAAAAGTTTAAAGTTGACCAGAAGATGCAATTTCCAGTTATTGCACAGAATCTAAGAATCTAAAAAAAAAAAAAAGTGCCAACACAGCCTTGACCCATGAGACAATCCATCTATTTCATATGATTCATCAGCTACTTACGATTGATTCTATTCATAATTATTACATTTTAACCAGAAGAAAGTGCAAACCACAGGAGTATGGGAGACATTCAGTTGCTTCAAGAATTTAGTCCTCGTTGCTGTGCACAAGTGTTCAAAATTTGAAGGCAATTTTGTCATTCTCGAGTTAGGAGCGAAATAAAATAGAAAAGATGGAGGAAAAAGAAGTTGAAAAAAAAAAATCAGGCTCCCGTCAAGGTGCCCTCTCGCGGATACCTCAAACATCAATACAGTTTTGATGCACACAAACGTCATCAATACAGTTTTAATTAATAAACAAACTCGACATCAACACAGTTTTGATGCACATAAACTGCATCAACGCTTATTCGAAGAGAAAATTAATTAGATAATTTGCTTCTTTAAATTTAAATACTTCTGTTGTTCCCTGTCTGCTTATTGTACATGGTCTCTCCTGAACAGTGGTGGGGGGGGGGGGGAGGACGCCTTGATGCTAGTGAAGGGCTTCTGGTCCAAGGAACTGGAGCTACTCTTCCTCTTGGATGAAATCTGATTACCTTCCGTTTCTGTGTGGTTGATCTATGTGTTAACTTTCTGTGTGTGTTAAACCTGTGTGGTAATATTTTTGTGTGTGTGATTGATCTACGTGTTAATTTTCTACATATGTCGTTGATCTAAGTGGTAACTTTCTGTGTGTGTGGTTCAAATACGTGTTAACTTTCTCTGTGTGGTTATCCCCGGGGTAACTTTCAGTATACCGGCTTCTCTGGATAACATTCTCTGGGGTAAAAACAAAAGGTTCACATCAACTTTCTCTGTGATAGATCCCCTTAGCAGGCCTAGCTTTCTCTCTAACAACTTCCTCTCTTAGTTACCATGAATGAGAGCCCCTTTCTCTTCATAATGAACCCCTTACCTTTCTTTTTTTATTTCTAATGGATCCTCTTAGTTCTTTCTTTCCAGCAGATCTCCTTAAACTCCCAGCAGTCTGGGCTAAGACTCAGCTAAGCCCCTAACGACCTCAGCTAAGACAGTTTCAGCTAGAATAGGATTTCGCAAACCAACTTCTGGACTGAGAGCATGCTGGCCCATGTTAATGTTGACTTACATATGTGATGCCGTCACCGGTAATTCTTCCACCTTTACATCCCGGTTACACTGTGTATAATATACATTCAGACTCTCAGAAGTGTATATTTGTGTTTTACACCCAGAGGTGTAACTCTATGTAGAATAGAATAGAATTGTATAGACATATATATATATATATATATATATATATATATATATATATATATATATATATATATATATATATATATATATATATATATATATATATATATATATATATATATATATATATATATATATGGAGTTTACTTTAAACTAGAGATACAAGTATCTTTTCGATGTTATTATCTGGTTGCTGCCTTAATGACCCTCGTGTAGTGGACAGGACATAAACATGACATACCAATGTCATCCTCACTATTTTTTTTTAGCATCTGTCGGTTAAATGAGGAAATGAAAGGGAGGTTAATATGAAGTCTGCAGTAGTAAGTTGTTGCGTCACGGACTTATGTACCAACTGTGTGTGGATGTATAATTACTGTTAGAAGTCACGAACGGCTTCATGCATGAGTTTAAATATCAGATGTTCTGCCGAACCCCCACAAATCCGGACCACCTGAAACCGGACTACCTAAACAGGACCACCCGTAACCGGACCACCTAAACTGAACCACCTAAACTGGACCACCCGTAACCGGACCACCTAAACTGGACCACTAATAACTGGACCACCTAAACTGGACCACCCGTAACCGGACCACCTAAACTGGACCACTAATAACTGGACCACCTAAACTGGACCACCCATAACCGGACCATTCCATCCTTACTGTTAGTCTATACACAGTCTGAGCTGGCGGCGGCCTGATGACCGCAACTTGTGTTGTTGTTGTTTTTCTTGTTTTTGTCGTCGTTGTTCTTGTTGTTATTATTTTCATCGCTGTTGTCGATATTGTTGCTGCTGCTGTTGTTGTTAATGTAGCTGTTGTTGTTGTTGTCGTTGTCGTTGTTACTGTTGCTTCTGTTGTTGTTGTCGTTGTTGTTGCTGTTACTGTTTTCATCACCGTTCTTGTTGTTGCTCTTATCATTGTTGATGTCGCCGTTGTTGTTGCAGTTGTCGTTGTTCTTCTTGTCGTTGTTATTGTTGTTACTGTTTTCCTCGATGTTATCACTGTTGATGTTGCTGTTGTTGTTATCACTGTTGATGTTGTCGCCGTTGTTGTTGTTGTTGCAGTTGTCGTTGTTGTTGTTATTAGTGTTGATGTCGTTGCTGTGTTATCGTTGTTGTTGCAGTTGTTGTTGTCGCAGTTGCTGTGGTTGTTGTTGTTGTTCACAGTGTTCACTGGTGTATTTCTGGGTTCAAATATTATTATTTTGTAATTTCGACTTTTTTTCTTCTTACATTTTTTTGGTGATTCGTGAGTTTACTTTTGTGGTTTTGTTTACCTGGAGTTTACCTGGAGAGAGTTCCGGGGGTCAACGCCCCCGCTGCCCGGTCTGTGACCAGGCCTCATGGTGGATCAGGGCCTGATCAACCAGGCTGCTACTGCTGGCTGCACACAATCCAACGTAAGAGCCACAGCCTGGCTGGTCAAGTACCGACTTTAGGTGCTTGTCCAGTACCTGCTTTGTGGAGACAGTACAGTACTAATGTACTTATAATGTGTACAAGCAAGAATATAATAATAATAATAATAATTAATAATAATAATAATAATAATAATAATAATAATAATAATTAATAATAATAATTATTAATAATGATAATTAATAATAATAATAATAATAATAATAATAATAATAATAATAATAATAATAATAATTATTATTATTATTATTATTATTATTATTATTATTATTATTATTATTATTATTATTATTATTATTATTATTATTATTCTTTGTTTCCACAAGTAAATATTACAGATATAGCTGATATCATTGACATACTATATAGAAAGATCCTGCTTATGCAGAGTATTTCGGGCAACTTACCTGGAGTTTACCTGGAGAGAGTTCCGGGGGTCAACGCCCCCGCGGTCCGGTCTGTGACCAGGCCTCATGGTGGATCAGGGCCTGATCAACCAGGCTTTTACTGCTGGCCGCACGCAATCCGACATACGAACCACAGCCCGGCTGGTCAGGAACTGACTTTAGGTGCTTGTCCAGTGCCAGCTTGAAGACTGCCAGGGGTCTGTTGGTAATCCGCCTTATGTATGCTGGGAGGCAGTTGAACAGTCTCGGGCCCCTGACACTTACTGTATGGTCTCTTAACGTGCTAGTGACACCCCTGCTTTTCATTGGGGGGATGTTGCATCGTCTGCCAAGTCTTTTGCTTTCGTAGGGAGTGATTTTCGTGTGCAAGTTCGGTACTAGTCCCTCTAGGATTTTCCAGGTGTATATAATCATGTATCTCTCCCGCCTGCATTCCAGGGAATACAGTTTTAGGAACCTCAAGCGCTCCCATTAATTGAGGTGTTTTATCTCCGTTATGCGCGCCGTGAAGGTTCTCTGTACATTTTCTAGGTCAGCAATTTCACCTGCCTTGAAAGGTGCTGTTAGTGTGCAGCAATATTCCAGCCTAGATAGAACAAGTGACCTGAAGAGTGTCATCATGGGCTTGGCATCCCTGGTTTTGAAGGTTCTCATTATCCATCTTGTCATTTTTCTAGCAGATGCGATTGATACAATGTTATGGTCCTTGAAGGTGAGATCCTCTGACATGATCACTCCCAGGTCTTTTACATTATTTTTTCGTTTTATTGTGTGATTGCAATTTGCTTTATACTCCGATATAGGTTTAATTTCCTCACGTTTTCCATATCGGAGTAATTGAAATTTCTCAACATTGAACTTCATATTGTTTTCTGCTGCCCATTTATAAAATTGTTTGATGTCCGCCTGGAGTCTTGTGGTGTCTTCATGGAGGACACTGTCATACAAATTCGGGTGTCATCTGCTAATCTTGTTCCCCAGGATGCGACCCACTAGAGTCGGTTAACACCCAGGGGCAGCATGTGCAAGGAAACATGCCCGATGTTTCACTCGTACCGGGGATCGATCCCGGAATTTCAAGTGTTAGCTGAGGACGCTACCAACTTAGCCTCGTATGTGTATAAATTTCAAAGAATATCATAATAATTCTAAAACTATGAAAATTATTATCATAATTATAAAATTATACAATTCTGATAATTAAAAAATATAATAATTACAAGACACAAATTAAAATTAAAGTTTTACATTTTGCCTCTCTGTACAACTTGGCACATTATCAAGCGTACCAACATGGACTTGCTAGAAACTGTGAGCAATTAAAACAGAAAGTATTGTAATATAATGCAGAATATAACGATCACATATCAAGCATTTATTTATTTTGTTTGAATTTATGGTCGATAAATAAGATCACCTACCTTTTTTTTTTTAAACTCGTCCTGATTATTATTATAATCAAGGGGGAAGCGCTAAACCCGGAGGATTATACAGCGCCTGGGGGGGGGGGGATGTGGAAGGCATTCAGGCTTAATTCGGGGAACTGGAGCACAGATCCAATTCCCTAAATCAAGAGCCCCTCACCAACATCAAGGAACCTTCCTTGAGGGGAAACTCGTCCTGAGAGTTTACCGTCCATACTGTCTGAGGGTGACACCAGAGACAGTTACCTGTCTCTCGAACCTACTGCTTGAGGGAGGGGATAATAATAATAATAATAATAATAATAATAATAATAATAATAATAATAATAATAAAAAAATCTTGATTTCTACAAGTACATAATACAGCTTATACAGACTAAGCTGACATCAATGGTATGTTACATAGAAAACAACTAGGTTAATTTTGTCCCTGTGAAAATTTGTGTGGACTGCCTCCAAGTGAGTCGCCTACCCTGGCAAACTCTGTTGACACCGAGCTCTGAGGTGGGTACCTCAGCCTCACAAGTGGCTTATAGGACAGATTTTCACAAATGATTGATGTTGCAAGAAACTCGCCTGCATGCACGTATAAAGGACTAACTTACTTGGTGTTGCAGCATATATCCTGATCTTCAACTTCCCTAAGCTTAGCCTTAGCCCCTTTGGACTTCCCCTCGGAAACCACGTGCAACCGGGAGCCTCAATTCCTGCAATATTCAATCGTTATTAGTGACCTGCCTGCACCTCAGAAATTCCTATATCCAAGAGGGTATGTATCCCCTAGTATAACTATGCAGACACGGACACTATCTTCCAGACTGCCAAGAGACACTGTACTTACTGGGCATGCACTGCCTGCTGCACACCGGCCCACAGATCAAACTCACAATCTCCCCAGACACTGGCCAGAAATCTACGAGATAAAGTGGAGGTCTTGTCTTACTGTATGGGCCTGACGGAGGTCATCTACGGTACATCGAGGTGCCTCTACCAGATTTCCCTAGGTCTCAAATGTGAAGACACGTGGGGGGCGCCGTCTGCTGATCACGGCACGTCTTGTCCAGTTGGTGTCTGTCTTAAGAAGAACGAGCTGGTCTCTCTTCCAGACCCTCGTCTCTTCATTCAAACTAGGGCTGCCAGTTCTCCCTAGCTAACTTATCCTAGTGTTTGCCTACATTATCGGCCTATTACTACCTATGCTAAGGTCTTAGGCCTACATTATTATAATCTACAGTTGCCTTAGTAAACCTAATATTAATGTACTAACAGTAAAACTACCTACTCCTTCCCTGAAGGGTAAATCTATAAATAAATAAGCTTACCAACCACGCCAACTCGGGGAGAACGCTTTTTGTTTGGGTGGTTTTAAGGGCCATCCAGCTCAGCCGTTCCATTACGGCTATGCTGGGACCCCTTCATACGCAGTATCTGTCCTGTGGAACTTTAGGGACGAAATAAATTTCCACAGTCCCCAGGATGCGACCCACACCAGTTGACTAACACCCAGGTACCTACTTAATGCTCAGTGAACAGGGACAGAAAGTGTCTTAGGAAATATGCCCCAATGTTTCTATCCATTCCAGGGATCGAACCACGGATCTAAGTGTGTGAGCTAAGCGTACTACCAGCCGAGCTACGGTTTACATTTGTCAAATATTAAGACTATCCACATTTTGCGTCGACTAGATGAAAGAAATGATTTTTGATGAAACTGCAACCCAGTGATGACAATTACTTTGTGGTAATAAGGTACTTATTTTTTTAAGACTGTATCTCCATATTGTCTTGTGTACATTAGTTACATGAAATAATTGTAATAAATGAATTGACTAATATTTTTGGGTATGTAACTATGGGAGGCAGAGTCTGATAAAGATCCATTATGATCTCTATAATCTCGTTTCATTTTACACTATCGCTCACAGGATGAGTATGGGATACACAATAAAACAGCAGCTTATTACACTCATAGGAGAGGAACGCTACACCCGTAGGGGGTTATACAGCGCTTGGGGAAATAAAATATCGAAAGCCCCTCACCAGCATCAAGGAATTTCCCTTGAGGACAATTAGTTGTTCAGGCGGTATAATTAATATACATCCGTCAACAACCTTCTATGGCTGAATTCTTTCAGCCACTTCTACTGAAAGATGTCGGCATCCTCTACTGTTCCATATTTAGATTAAAGGACTGTCCTGCATCCACACCCTAGACGAAACTTGGGACTTCACGAATCCCCGTGTGATCAATTCGGCGCTCAACGACTCCCTTTTCTAGCAAAGGTATCTGTGGACGGCGGCATCCAGCAGGTGGAACAAAGCCCTGTTATATCTATGGCGCTCCATCAAGAGCGCTTCCAGGCCCTTCGAATCCCTGCCCATGGACGCACTTCCCTCTCCCGGCTCTGGATGTGGTGTTGACGTGTCTCTGTCCTGGACACTTTCATCTCCACACTGTGATTGTTCTTTCTTTTTTTTTTTCCTCTCCTGGGCGGTAGGTTTATTGCGCACCCATAGCTCATGCTTAATAATAATAATAATAATAATAATAATAATAATAATAATAATAATAATAATAATAATAATAATAATAATCTTTATTCTACAAGTACATGTATAAGGTATAAAGGCCTAGCTGATATCAATGGCATATACTACTATACAGAAAGCCCCTTGTTATGCAGAGCATTTCGGGCAAATTAAGTCAATTTTATCTCCAGGATGCGACCCACACCAGTCAACTAACACCAAGGTACCTATTTTACTGATAGGTAAACAGGGACAGCAGGTGCCTTAAGGAAACATGTCTCTATATTTCACTCGTACCGGGGATCAACCCCCAGACCTCAGTGTATGAGCTGAGTGCACTAGCAATTAAGCTATGTAAGACACAAGGTTACAGCAGCCACAGCAGATTCTTGTCAGACCCCCCACCCATTGGATTACATTAAAATACTACATTTATTTCATATAGTACAATCCCATGGCATAATATTACAATCCTATGACATAATTGACCCCTGGGTGTCTTCAAGAGCTGGACAGGCACCTAAAATTAATTTTTGACCAGCCGGGCTGTGGTTCATACGTCGGTTTGCGTGCGGCCAGCAGTAACAGCTTAGTTGATCAGGCTCTGATCCACCGCGAGGCCTGGTCGTGGACCTGGCCACGGGGGCATTGATCCCCGAAACACCCTCCAGGTACACTCCAGGTACAGAATACAACACGTGGATACAACCCCCTCCCCCCGCAAAAAAAATACTCACATATTTTACCTTCACCAATGCACACATTGGTCATTTACTTGGTTGTAATTTCATCAAATATCAGTTTCAATAATGTGTGACATTTGTAATCCCTACTGTAATCCCTATCCCAAGAGGATTCATACAATAAAAGTTTATACAGTAAGAGGAGTCATTCCCCAAAAGGTTCAAACAACAAGAAGGTTCATATAGCAAATGCGTTCATGGAACAAAAGAGCTCGTTCAAGAAGTTTTATAGCAAAATGGTTCATGCACCAAGAGGGTTCATGTAGGAAGGTTTATAGACAAAGATGTAAGCCACAGAACTGTGTCCTTTGATGGTGACATCCGAATTTGTATGACAGTGTCATCCATCGAAGACACTGCAAATCTCCAAGCGGATATCAACCAAATTTTTTTTTTTTTACACAGGGTTTGACAAGGTTAGGTTAAGGATCCCTAGCTTTATTAACAAGCTAAGAGCTGTTACCTACATCAGCTCATTTGAAAGCATTTTTATTGTTATGAAAGATACAAGTAGGGGACAGGATGAAGTTGGAACCATCATTTTCATCTTTAAATGGGCCGCAGAAAACAATATGAAGTTCAACGAAGAAAAATTTCAATTACTCCACTATGGAAAACTCGAGAAAATAAAAACTGTGTTGGAGTACAAAATAAATTTCAACCATATGATAGAGCGAAAAACTAATGTGAAGGCCCTGGGAGTGATAATGTCAGAGAATCTCACTTTCAAAGATCACATTGTATCTACCACATCTGCTAGGACAATGATAGGATGGATAATGTGAACCTTCAAGACTAGAGATGCAAAGCCCATGATGATTCTCTTCTATCGCTTGTTCTCTCTATGCTGGAATATTGCTGTACACTAATGGCCCCTTTCAAGGCAGACAAAATTACAGACCTTGAGAATATACAGAGAAATTTCATAGCACGTACAAGTACGATACAATAGACCCCTGGCTGTCTTCAGGAAGGCGCTGGACAGGCACCTAAAGTCAGTACCTGATCAGCCGGGCTGTGGTTCGTACGTTGGTTACGTGCGATCATCAGTAACAGCCTGGTTGATCAGGCTCTGATCACCGTGAGGCCTGATCACGGATCGGGCCGCGGGGGCGTTGACCCCCGAAACTCCCTCCAGGTATAAGGAGGGTTCATACAGCAAGAAAGTTTAAGCAGAAAGAGTTTATACAGCACGAGATTTCATACATCAAGAGGATTTATAATGCAAAAGCATTCATACTGAAAGAAGGTTTATATAGCAAGAGAGGGGGGCCCCTCATACTGCAAGAAGGTTTTAGATTTTGCCACCGAAGTGGCTAGTTTATTGTGCACTCCATATCCATCATGTGGACGGTAGCGTAAGAGCATATGGATACACAAAACGCTTAGGAACTAGGTCCAAAAGGGTTAACAAGAGAACAATTGGATTTGTATCTACAGTTCACTTATCTGTTACAAGCAAATTTAAGAAATTTGCTTAGTATGTCTGGTATCTTATTTTCATTAATACGATATCTTGACATGACACATAGGTTATTATACTGTCTATCTCTATATTCCTCAACAAGTAGGCAATTAAGCACAGTGTTCAGGACAGTGATTATATGCCTGACCACATAATTTTAATTTGGTTCGATCATCATCTGTGTGTTTCTCAAACTGCCAGAAGTACTAGTAACCAAGCCTAAGCCTGGCCACTACATCAGTCAGTCTGTTCATATTGCAAGTTGCTCCATAAACATACTTATCTATGTTCATGTTATAGTGGGTTATAGATCTACTCAGGCTTCTAATTGCATTCCTATAACATTCAATTTCATTATTTATTTCTCTCCTAATATTATTCCTAATGTTAGACATAGATATACCAAAGTTATATTCTACATTCTCCTTCAGGTTACTCTTCTTGGCTAACATATCAACTTCATCATGAAGGAGTGTTCCAATGTGTGATGGGATCCATAGCAACTGTACATAAATTCTTTTTTCCCGGATTTTTGAGTATCTGTACCTGGCTTCTCCAATGAGTCATTGTATGAGTCAAGAGCCTTCAATGATGACATAGAATCAGTAATGATGATAGAGTCAAGCACAGTGTCATAAGCTAGCTCCAGCGCCATTAGGATTGCAAACAATTAAGTTTGCAGTGTAGACGCAAAGTTGTTAATTCTTATGCCTAACTCAAAGCATTTGTTATCGTTCTTAACTAGGGAGGTGGCAACAAGAGCAGATGCAGACCTGCCAGAAGACTCCTGTTTAGATCCATCAGTGTATATAACTTGTGATAACTTATTACCACCAGCTAGAGCGAGAAATTAAGGAAGGGATTACTAGCAATGAGCTTCTTGGGAGGGACTTGTAGGTATGTGATATTAAATGAACACATCTTCCATGGAAGGGTTAAATGCTCTTGTTGTCTACAGTGATACAGTTCATGCAGGTTATAAAACTTAATGCAATTGCACGTTTTCACAATCCATTTAGACCTGTGTGTATTTACTTCTAGACACTTAATAAGGTTCATTGTGACAGTGTCTGGTTCATTTCTTAACATTCTAATACCAAGTACAGTGTTAATCTCAACAATCCTATCACTGATACTAGAAATACCAAGCTCCTTCCTCATATTAAGAACCTTTGTAGATTTGGGACACCCAAGAATAATACCAAGAAATATTTTTTTGAAGAAGAGATTCATACAGCAAGAGACAGAGGTCATACAGCAAGAGTGTTCGTGAGGGCCATATCCGTCTCAGCCCTTAAGCCCAGCAACAACACAGGAAGGGTTGGCAGCCCTGGTTGGTGACAGCAGATGTAAACACGAAATGACTTCAAGGGGTTGGGCAGGATTCACGGAGGAAGATATTAAAAATGTACAAAGGGGAAGTGCCTCACGAGGTGGGCAAGGTAATACGAAAACACGTAAGCAGTTCTTGCTATTCAAGGTAGTTTGAGAGTAAATTTTATCCCCGAAGTAATATTTCTGAAAGCAAACTTTCTAGGAAAGTTTTTTGCAGAAAGACTAAACTAGTGTTAAAGTTGCTGTTATTTATGGGATCCACGGTATTTGAGATAGGTTATTTTGTGATAAGTAATATGTTTTACAGGAGATTATTTTGCGATAAGTGATATATTTTACAGGAGAGGTTTCTTTTCAAAACACTTGCCCTCTTATTAACGTTTTAAAGAACAGATTTTGATTATTTTGCTCAGTTCTGATTCCCGTCCCCTCATGGAAGGTTCCTTGATGTTGGTGAAGGGCTCTTGATTTAGGGAATTGGATCTGTGCTTCAGTTCCCCGAATTAAGCCTGAATGCCTTCCACATCCCCCCCCGGGCGCTGTATAATCCTACGGGTTTAGCGCTTCCCCCTTGATTATAATAATAATAATCTGATTCCCGTATTACAAAATGGATGCAAGTAAGTTTAAGTACAAATTTTGGGTGATTGCAATTATCTGACATAGTAACATATATGTAAATTACCTAGGATAACACAAAGGAGTCAAGGTCATTTATTTACATTAGGATCCTTGAAAAGTGGGATAGAAAATAGACAGAGAAGGATAGCGAAGTTGATACCATATATTGGTCAAGATATATATAGAAAAGCTATTTGGCAGATTTGGGTGAAAATTTATAGTTAATATTCAGTAGTAAGTGGGTCTGCATTCATGTTTTTTTTTTATGGGGGGGAGGGCTGTATAACCATTTTGGGTTTAATGCTTAACTTTATTGTATCATTATTATTATTTTGGGGTCAGATTCTTTAAAATAGTATTATGCTTTTTTTATGTTAAGGGCTCTTTATCCAAGGAATGGAACTTGTCTTCACCTTCCGTGGATTGAAACTGAATGCCTTCTATTCCCCAAGAGCTATATGACCTCTGTCATAAGGCAGGTTTTTTGCAGCTCAATTGAGGTTCAGTAAATTGCGGGATGCATCCCAGCCTGTCTGTAATATCCTTCACAAGGACTTCTAGGTCCAGGAGAGTGATGACATGATTCTTATACTCCACACAAAGACTATACCAACCTATTGTGATTGACAGGAACTACTGTAGATGGTGGAAAAGGTAGACAATCATGCAGAGCAAAAGGGGCAAATTGCAAGTGTGACAACACCTCTCTGTCATAGTCTTTTAGTTACTGAAAGATCACTCTATTTCTGTGTCATGTTTATCAGAGTTGGTGTGATGCCAAACATATGTCTATTTCTAATTCATTTTCTTTTACAGTTGAAAATGCAATATTTTTTGTTACTCAATCACCAGCAAACTTTTTTTTTTCACTTTACCAGCAGATATTGTAGTTAGAGATAGTTACAGTGAGCTTGAATAGTTACCAGTGAGGTAATCTCTAAGTTGGACTGGAGAGTTTGGGATTTTGCTAGCTTGATTATTCCAACAGTCAAAACAAAACATTTATTTTATTTGCCGTCTCCAAGGCTTGGAGGTGAGATTCATTAGGTGTGGTTAGAACTATTTCTTCGATTTTGATACCTTACATATCTGAAAAGGCATTATCCAGGTCTTTTTTATATCTCCTTTAATCTGTTCATGAGCTCAGCAAATGTAATAGTTTATCCACAAGTGCAACTAATGTGACATTTTGTTGTGGCAACGTTTCACTCTCCAGGAGCTTTGTCAAGCCATTACTGTAATTCTACCAACATATATACAATAGTTTATCCCTTGGCTAGTTCTTTAGCCATGGGATATTTAATCCCATTGTTGTTATTTCTTTGGTTTTTAATGGGCAATGTCTGTTGTAGAGGCTTTGTGTTGTGTGAAAGAATATGTGAACATTTGAGTTAATGTCTTAGCCACTGTGCAGTTGCTGATTGCCACTATAAAGTTATTTATTGACAGATCATTAAGGAGCCTGAAGATTTTACTAGTTTCATGGGGTAGTGTTCTTTAAACTGGTGAAGGTAGAGTAGTGATCAGTAGTACATGTAAACTACACTATTTGTACTGCATAAAGAAATAAAAATTGTATTGTTTGTGATATTGCCTGCTGTTTGAGGAGCTGGAATATTTGTCCATATGTGATCAAGTGATATTTCAGCAGTCTCAGTTATTCTTGTAAACTTTGTTATTGTGGGTATTAACCCTTTGACTGTTTCAGGCCCCTCTCTGAAACTGTCATTCTATGTCGCTCAATTTTTAAAAAAAAAAAAATTATTTTTTCTTATGAAATGATAGAGAATCTTTTCCCGATGGTAATGACACCAAAAGTTCGAAATTTGGTCGAAAACTCGTGGAATTATGCTCCCGCGAAGTTAGCGGTCTCGGCGACATATGCGTATCGGCGATTTCGCCGACTTTGAGCCCAATTTTCAGCCAATTCCATTGTTCCAGTTGACCAAACTCATAGCTATTTCTTTAGAACTCCATTTTATCTATCAGCTGAGTACAAGAAACCTCCCATTTACTAATTTGGACTACCCAATATGGTGGTCAGAAATTGGCAATTTGGCCAATTTCACGCAAAATAAAAAAGATGCCAATTTCAAAATAGGGTCCAGAATAAACAAGGTAGACATTCGTGGCACTAAAATAACATATGCTCTGTTCATTAGTCACATCTCTAGCCCCCTCTTATATTATTATTGCTTTCTATTTTGATTTTTTATTCATACAAAAAAATACAAAATTTACTGTTATGCAGACGACTGCATTATTGTAAAAATGGTATAAATAATATCAGTGCACTAGTGAAAGAATATTAGACTCCCCAGTTGACGTGTATTGGACGTGTGGTGTGATTTATTTACTCTTGAACATTGGTAAAAATCGAACATTTCCGCTACTTTGAGCTCAGTTTCAAGGTCGTTTTCATCGTAAAAGTAACGAAAATCATCTCTATTTCTGTAATATGTTTTCCATTTTATCACCTAAGACCATGAAAACGCGAATACAACGATAAATACTATACCAAAATACACCTCAAAGTCGGCGTTTTATTCCAAAAAAACGATCAGAGTTTTTTTTTTCTCATTACGCAATGTGTGCTGCAGGATTTTTTTTATGTGGTGCACACTGACCACACAGACCCATTCTCTCACATGTGGGCCTACCAGCTTTCTCCCACTTGATTTGAAGCCGCTAGAATTATTGAGTATATATACGTCAGAAACATTGGCTCGTAAGACGTATTTATACGTCGAAAACAGTCAAAGGGTTAATAAGCAGTATTGCTCATATTAAAAAGGAAATCTTCTACTGCTGAGTGCTCATGGCTTGTTGGTAGCATCCTCAGCTCATATACTGAGGGATCCAGGATCGATCTCTGGCACAGATGAAACATTGGGCATGTTTCCGTACACCTGCTGCCCCATTCACCTAGCAGTATAGGCACCTGGATGTTAGCCAGCTTTTGTGAGTTGCACCCTGGGGGACAAGATTGAAGAACCCCAGTGGAAATAAGACAGAGTCCCTGATGATACACTGGCATTTTTGAGTTATCCTGGGTGCTATAGTCATAAATCAAACAACTGCAAGTTAAACCTTTAACCCTTTGACTGTCGCAACCCCCAATCCTGAGGTGTCTCCTGGTGTCGCAAAATTTCAAAAAAAAAAAAAAATTATTTTTTCTCATGAAATGATAGAGAATCTTTTCCCGATTGTAATGACACCAAAAAAACGAAATTTGATGGAAAACTGACGGAATTATGCTCTTGCGAAGTTAGCGACCTCGGCGATATTTACAAATCGGCGATTTCGCCCATTATTGAGCCCTATTTTCGGCTAATTCTGTTGTTCCAGTCGACCAAACTCATAGCTATTTCTTTAGAACTCCATTTTTTCTATCGATTGAGTACAAGAAACTGTCCATTTACTGATTTTAACTACCCAATAATGTGGTCAGAAATTTGCAATTTGGCCAATTTCACGAAAATTAAAAAATATGACAATTTCAAAATAAGGTCCAGAATGAACAATGCAGACATTCCTGGCTCTAAAATAACATTTTCTTTGTTCATCAGTCATGTCTCCAGGCCCCTCTGATATTACTCTTGCTTTCTATTTTGAATTTTTATTCAAACAAAAAATAGAAGACTTACTATTATGCAGACTACTGCAATACTGTAATAATTGTATAAATAACATCAACCCATTCATGACTGCATATTAGAATGGCTAGTTGGACATTTATTGGACAATGACATCATTTGTTTACTTTTGAACATTGGCAAAAATCAAACATTTCCCCTACTTTGAGCTCCGTTTCCAGGTTCTTTTTATAGTAAAATCAATCAAAATCACCTCAATTTCTATAATATGTTTTCCATTCTATCAAATGAGACCAAGAAAACGAGAATACAACCATAAATACTATATGAAAATAGACCACAAAGTCTGCCTTTTAATTAAAAAAAACGGTCGGAGTTTTTTTTCTCTCATTATGCACTGCATGCTCCAGGATTTTTTTTATATGGTGCACACTGACCACACAGACCCATTCTCTCACATGTGGGCCTACCAGCTTTCTCCTGCTTGATCTGAAGCCGCTAGAATTTATGAGTATATATATGTCAAACACGGTACCTCGTAAGACGTATATATACGGCCGCGACAGTCAAAGGGTTAAATCTGCCATTTATATATATAAATTGACTTATCTTTCAATCCCCATTCTTTTTCAAGGGTGTGAGCTCAAGGTAAAACCTGAACTGCAAGATGCAATATCTATGATATTAGTTTCGGAGCAAACAGGTTTGTATTGAACTTTTGAAGTCATAAATGTTAATGAACAGTTTTTCCTTAATCAGATAAAGCATTATTATATAATATATGTAGAAGTCTCAAACTCTCCACAGCAAAAAAATGTTTACTATTTCAATAATTTTAAATTTAGTCAAAATGAAAGGTTGTTAATACATTTGATTACAGGAAGATAAAAAAGTGTGTGAGAAAAGAATATAGGGCTCGTATTAGGTGGTGCATATAAGTGGTATCTAAATAGAAAACAGTTAATGAAGTAATATTTGTAATTTGTATTAGACAGCTGAAATCTGGTGTTTAACCCCTTGACTGTCGCAACCCCAAATCCTGAGGTGTCTCCTGGTGTCACAAAATTTCAAAAAAAAAGTTATTTTTTCTTATGAAATGATAGATAATCTTTTCCTAATTGTAATGACACCAAAAGAACGAAATTTGATGGAAAACTTACGGAATTACGCTCTCACAAAGTTAGCGACCATGGCGATATTTATGAATCGACGATTTCGCCCACTTTGAGCCCTATTTTTGGCTAATTCCATTGTTCCAGTCGACCAAACTCATAGCTGTTTCTTTAGAACTCCATTTTTTCTATTGATTGAGTACAAGAAACTGCCCATTTACCGATTTCAACTACCCAATAACGTGGTCAGAAATTTGCAATTTGGCCAATTTCACGAAAATTAAAAAATATGACAATTTCAAAATAGGGTCCAGAATGAACAATGCAGACATTGATAAATTAGACACATGTGCAACTCTTGGGTATGTGTCTAATTTATCAACGTGTCGGTTCTCTGAACCATTCATCTACAATGCAGACATTCCTTGCTCTAAAATAACATTTTCTTTGTTCATCAGTCACGTTTCCAGGCCCCTCTGATATTACTCTTGCTTTCTATTTTGAATTTATATTCAAACAAAAAATAGAAGATTTACTGTTACGCAGAATACTACAATATTGTAATAATTGTATAAATAATGTCAACCCATTCATGACTGCATATTAGAATGGCTACTTGGACATTTATTGGAAAATGACATCATCTGTTTACTTTTGAACATTGGCAAAAATCAAACATTTCCCCTACTTTGAGCTCCATTTCAAGGTTCTTTTCATAGTAAAACTAATCAAAATCACCTCTGTTTCTATAATATGTTTTCCATTCTATCAAAAGAGACCAAGAAAACGAGAATACAACCATAAATACTTTACGAAAATAGACCACAAAGTCTGCCTTTTAATTAAAAAAGCAGTCGGAGTTTTTTTTTTCTCATTATGCACTGTGTGCTGCAGGATTTTTTTTATATGGTGCACACTGACCACACAGACCCATTCTCTCACATGTGGGCCTACCAGCTTTCTCCTGCTTGATTTGAAGCCACTAGAATTTATGAGTATATATACGTCAAAAACGGTGGCTCGTAATACGTATATATATGACCAAAACAGGCAAAGGGTTAAATGAAAAAGATCACCAGTACTATATCATTATTCATGATTAATTAATATCATGTACTGTACAGTAGTTCAGTTAACAAAACCTCATTATTGTTTTTTACCTTTTTTTATTAATATTTTACTATACTTGCAGTGTCGAATCAAAAGACTGAATTGCGTCAAGTCAGGCTACAATCCTCAGGAAAAACACTGACAAAAGAGAAGCCAGGAAAGATTCATTCTACTAAGACAACTCACAATTATTCACCCATTCCACCACAAGCTCGACTCTCCCAAGCTCAGGTATGAGATGTTGTCTTAGAGTAAATAAAAGTGAAAAAGAATTATTCAGTATTTTAATAGATATGTTGGCAGTTTAGTCTCAGTTCTCCTTACACAATTTGTTATTTTCACAATATGGTGAGATTTTCATTTCATTTTATTTTTAAATTCATAAGAAACAAGCTGACAAATCTCTACTACTTATTCATTTTGGGGGAGAAGAACATTTCTTGTAGTAAGAAATTTATTGTACTCTTTGTAAAGTCTGTTTCAGAAAAATTACAAACTAGGATTACAGTGTAAAATTAACAGTTCAGTGATTTTTTTTAACCACACTGGCTGTCGCTCACCAAGGTACGGTAACCCAAAATAGGAAACATATTTACCATTATTCATTCTAGACATGCACAGACATAACAGTTCAAATGACCTTCTGAACTGCATCATGCCAACCTCTCCATTAGAGGGAGGGGAGTGAATCTGGCTAACTGGGTTATCTCAATCTCTTCATTAAATGTTAACCTTGTCACACTCAAGTCATGTCAATTCATAAAAATAACTGGTCCTCTTGTGTTTAGGAACAAAATTATTTTTATTAACACTTTGGTCATCTCCCACCAAAGCAGGGTGGCCCATAAAAGAAAAGCTTTCTCCATCATTCACTCCATCACTGTCTTGCCAGAGGCGCACTTACGCTACAGTTATAAAACTTCAACATTAACACCACTTCTTCAGACTGCAGGCACTGTACTTCCCATCTCCAGTACTCAAGTCTGACCTGCCTTTTTTCCTGAATCCCTTCGTAAATGTTACCTTGCTCACACTCCAACAGCATGTCAAGTCCTAAAAACCATTTGCCTCCATTCACTCCTATCTAACACGCTCATGCATGCTTGCTGGAAGTCCAGGCCCCTCTTACACAAAACCTCCTCTACCCCCTCCCTCCAGCCTTTCTTAGGCTGACCCCTACAAAATACAGTGGAACCTCGGCTTACAAATGCCCCACCATGCTAATTTTTCAGGATACAAACAGTCACTCGATCGATTTTTTGCTTCTGGATATGAACAGAATTTCAGGATGTGAACTTCTCCCACAAGGGAGGCTCCTTGGTGAGGGGCTCTTGACTCTTGATCAAGGATAAGATAAGATAAGATAAGATTTCGTTCGGATTTTTAACCCCGGAGGGTAAGCCACCCAGGATAACCCAAGAAAGTCAGTGCGTCATCGAGGACTGTCTAACTTATTTCCATTGGGGTCCTTAATCTTGTCCCCCAGGATGCGACCCACACCAGTCGACTAACACCCAGGTACCTATTTGCTGCTAGGTGAACAGGACAACAGGTGTAAGGAAACGTGTCGAAATGTTTCCACCCGCCGGGAATCGAACCCGGGCCCTCCGTGTGTGAAGCGGGAGCTTTAGCCACCAGGCCACCGGGCCACCCCGTGCTCCACTTCCCTAAATTAACAATAATAATAAGAACATAAGAAAGGAGGAACACTGCAGAAAGCCCATTGGCCCATACTAGGCAGGTCCTTCATAATCCATCTCACTAACAGAATATTTGCCCAATTCAGTTTTCAGTGCTACCCAAGAAATAAGCTTTGATAATTCTAGTATTTACTCGTGTGCAAGTCCCACTCAAATCCAACCCCTCTCACTCGTGTATTTATCCAACCTAAATTTTAAACTTCCCAAGGTTTTAGCTTCGATAGAACCTTGGGTGGCTTTAAAAAGAGACTGGACAAATACAGTGGACCCTCAGCTAACGATATTAATCCGTTCCTGTAAGCTCATCGATAGCTGAAATTATCGTTAGCTGAATTAATTTTCCCCATAAGAAATAATGGAAATCAAATTAATCCGTGCAAGACACCCCAAAGTATGAAAAAAAAAATTTACCACATGAAATATTAATTTTAATGCACACAAACTGACACTTACCTTTATTGAAGATCTGGTGATGATTGATGGGATGGGAGGAGGGGGGAGTGTGGAAGTTGTTAATGTTTAGAAGGGGAATCCCCTTCCATTAGGACTTGAGGTATCAAGTCCTTTTCTGGGGTTACTTCCCTTCTTCTTATAATGCCACTTGGACCAGCTTGAGAGTCACTGGACCTCTGTCGCACAACAAATCTGTCTATAGAGGCCTGTACCTCCCGTTCCTTTAAGATTTGCCTAAAATGGGCCACAACATTGTCATTGTAATAGTCACCAGCATGGCTTGCAATAGCTGTATTAGGGTGATTTTCATCCATAAAGGTTTGCAGTTCAATCCACTTTGCACACATTTCCTTAATCTTTGAAGTAGGCAAAATGGATTCCACAACTGGCATAGGCATCTCAGGGTTAGCCCCAAACCTTTCAAAATCTTTCTTAATTTCCATACTAATTCTCACCCTTTTTATCACAGGGTTGGCACTAGAAGCTTTCTTGGGGCCCATGGTGACTTATTTTGCAGGTACAATCACTAAAAACGCTGTGATAATATGAAATGTTCCGATTGTATGCGTGGATGCGACCGCACTGGCTGGCCACAGGACATCTGAGGCGCGCATTGGGTGAGTTTTTTAGCGTTAGCCGAGACAAAATTTTTGCGTTAAAATATATCATTAACTGGATTTAACGTTAGCTGATGCCATCGTTAGCTGAGGGTCCACTGTACGTGAGTGGGAGGGGCAGGGTCTGATTGGTGTCGTGGGTACATAACAACATAAGAAAAGAGGAACATTGCAGTAGGCCTGTTGGCCCATACTAGGCAGGTCCTTCATAGATCCAACCCACTAACAGAATAAACGTACCCAAGCAATAAGCGTTAACAATTCTATTTACTCACCTTGACTGTGTGCTAATGGAGTTACAGGAAGCTGACATCGAAGAAATGCTGAACACTGACAATGATGCACCTGTTGTGCATTCCTTGAGTGATGGTGAAATTAGATGAATTGTGATAGATAAATAAGCCGTAGAGTTGATATTAGCATATTGAAGTACGTATTTTGTTGTGCCTCCTGAGAGCAGGAATTCCGCTGGAACGGATTAATGCCATTTCAGTTAATTTAAATGAGGAAAATTTACTCAGCATATGAACAAATTGGGATACAAACAAGGTCGTGGAACGGATTAAATTCGTAAGCTGAGGTTCCACTGTACTTGAATTATGTGTCATTCCAGAATAAGTGGGCCTCAACCTAACTCTGGTAAACAAGTAGGTAGTACATACTTAACCACTGAACAGGTCATCATCTGATTAAGACCCATGTCAGGAGACAGTGTGTTGTTTTCTGGTGAATAAACCAATACCACAACCCTCATCTTCGTTATTTTCCTGGAAACTAGTACAGGGTTTAGTGTTTGGTCAAAAAATTATTTAAATTAACTCTCACTGTCTCCCATGTAGATCTACGTTATTGATGCCAGTGTCATTCATGTAGATCTACATTTTAAGAACAGCTCCCTCAAATATGCCGTGAGCAGTAAATTTTGGCACTAAACACGAGAGAATGGGTCTGTGCAGTGAGTGCACAGTATAAAAAATATCATGCCCCACTTAGTGCATAATAGAAAAAGCAAACCTCTGACTCTGTGTTTGGTTTAAAATAACAACTTTGAGGTGTTTTCTAGAGTGGTTTTTATGGTTTTATTCGATCAGTAGAAGACATAGTAGTGAAATAGAAATGATTTTGGTTGATTTCAGATAAGAAATAGCTTGAAATAGGGCTCACAGTGTCAGAAATATTTGACTTTTATTGATTTTCATGAGGAAGGGTAGGTGACCTATATCATAACCAGTCATTCATTATATTTTATCTGAGAAATAGGGTAAAACATATTTTTTGTGTGATGATGGATTCAAAATGAAGGACAAGTATTATTTATATACAGTGGACCCTCGGATATCAGCCATTCTGGATATTGACCAAATTGGATTTCGGCCGCTTTTTTGGCCTAAATTCTATCCTGGATTTTGGCTGGCAACTCAGAAATCGGCCGTATTGGACGCATCCACCCCCACGTTTCATGATAATCCATTGTTTTTTGTGGTTGTTTATTGAGTGTGACTGCAAAATAAGCCACCATGGGCCCAAAGAAACAAGTTACATAGTACAGTGGACCCCCGCATAACGATCACCTCCGAATGCGACCAATTATGTAAGTGTATTTATGTAAGTGCGTTTGTACGTGTATGTTTGGGGGTCTAAAATGGACTAATCTACTTCACAATATTCCTTATGGGAACAAATTCGGTCAGTACTGGCACCTGAACATACTTCTGGAGTGAAAAAATATCGTTAACCGGGGGTCCACTGTATATAAAAACATGCAATGTTTATATACGATGTATGTTTAATAATAATCTCTCTTGGGCACATTAAATGTCTTATTTTAGGTTAATATAGACATTTTCATTAACCCTGTGACTGTTTCAGTCGTATATATATGTCTTACGAGCCACTGTGTTTGACGTATATATACTCAAAAATTCTAGCGGCTTCAAATCAAGCAGGAGAAAGCTGGTAGGTCCACATGTGAGAGAATGGGTCTGTGTGGTCAGTGTGCACCATATAAAAAAAATCCTGCAGTATGCAGTGCATAATGAGAAAAAAAACTGACTTTTTTTTGGATTAAAACGCCGACTTTGTGGTCTATTTTCGTATAGTATTTATGGTTGTATTCTCGTTTTCTTGGTATCATTTCATAGAATGGCAAACATATTATAGAAATAGAGGTGATTTTGATTGGTTTTACTATGAAAAGAGCTTTGAAATGGAGCGCAAAGTAGGGGAAATGTTTGATATTTGCCAATGTTCAAAAGTAAACAAATGATGTCATTGTCCAATAAATGTCCAACTAGCCATTCTAAATGCAGTCATGAATGGGTTGACATTATTTATACAATTATTACAATATTGCATTAGTCTGCATAACGGTAAATCTTCTATTTTTTATTTGAATAAAAATTCAAAATAGAAGGCAAGAGTAATATCAGAGGGGCCTGGAAACGTGACTGATGAACAAAGAAAATGTTATTTTAGAGCCAGGAATGTCTGAATTGTTCATTCTGGGCCCTATTTTGAAATTGACATATTTTTTAATTTGCGTGAAATTGGCCAAATTGCAAATTTCTGACCAAGTTATTGGGTAGTTGAAATCGGTAAATGGGCAGTTTCTTGTACTCAATCGATAGAACAAATGGAGTTCTAAATAAATAGCTATGAGTTTGGTCGACTGGAACAATGGAATTAGCCGAAAATAGGGCTCAAACTGGGCGAAATTGCCAATTCGTAAATATCGCCGAGATCGCTAACTTCGCAAGAGTGCAATTCCGTAAGTTTTCCATAAAATTTCGTTCTTTTGGTGTCATTACCATTGGGAAAAGATTCTCTCATTTC
Organism: Cherax quadricarinatus; assembly: GCF_038502225.1. Lineage (NCBI taxonomy): Eukaryota > Metazoa > Arthropoda > Malacostraca > Decapoda > Parastacidae > Cherax > Cherax quadricarinatus. Next base: position 82,818,863 of record NC_091292.1, on the reverse strand, counting down.
ATAAGATTTTTTTTTTTTTTTTCAAAAATTTTTCAACACCAGGAGACACCTCAGGATTTGGGGTTTCAACAGTCAAGGGGTTAATCCATCTATGATATTTTCTTAAAAATTATGTAAGAAACACGTTACATAGCATATAAACATGCAATGTTTATATGCTATTGAGTGGTGAGTTAGGTAGAGAGTAAACATTGTGTTTTCCCTGATTCAGCGTTAGAGAAAACTGTGAATCTGGCGCCTGGCCCAGTCACTGCCCTTCATACGCGTTTGTTTACAATTCTTGGCTTGAATTATTCATTACTTCTCCCTTTGTTTATGATGACATCTAAAGGTAGTTGTTAGAAACGATTAAACTCAGTGAACATGGTAATACAGTGGACCCCCGCATACCGTTGGCATCACATAACGTTAAATCCGCATACCGATACATTTTATTGCTAAGATTTTGCCTCGCATACTGCTAAAAAACCCGCTCAACGCTATTCGTCCGAGACGCGTCTAATGTGCGGCCTGAGCCAGCCTCACATGTTCCGCCGGTGGCATTGTTTACCAGCCAGCCTCCGTGGTAACATCCAAGCATACAATCGGAACATTTCGTATTATTACAGTGTTTTTGGTGATTTTATCTGCAAAATAAGTGACCATGGGCCCCAAGAAAGCTTCTAGTGCCAACCCTACAGGAATAAGGGTGAGAATTACTATAGAGATGAAGAAAGAGATCATTGCTAAGTATGAAAATGGAGTGCGTATCTCCGAGCTGGCCAGGTTGTATAGTAAACCCCAATCAACCATCGCTACTATTGTGTCCAAGAAAACGGCAATCAAGGAAGCTGTTCTTGCCAAAGGTTCAACTGTGTTTTCGAAACAGAGATCGCAAGTGATGGAAGATGTTGAGAGACTCTTACTGGTGTGGATAAATGAAAAACAGATAGCAGGAGATAGCATCTCTCAAGTGATCATAAGTGAAAAGGCTAGGAAGTTGCATGAGAATTTAATTAAAAAAATGCCTGCAACTAGTGATGTGAGTGAATTTAAGGCCAGCAAAGGTTGGTTTGAGAGATTTAAGAAGCGTAGTGGCATACATAGTGTGATAAGGCATGGTGAGGCTGCCAGTTCGGACCACAAAGCAGCTGAAAAATATGTGCAGGAATTCAAGGAGTACTTAGACAGTGAAGGACTGAAACCTGAACAAGTGTTTAATTGTGATGAAACAGGCCTGTTTTGGAAGAAAATGCCAAGCAGGACCTACATTACTCAGGAGGAAAAGGCACTCCCAGGACATAAGCCTATGAAAGACAGGCTTACTTTGTTGATGTGTTCCAATGCTAGTGGTGATTGCAAAGTGAAGCCTTTATTAGTGTATCACTCAGAAACTCCCAGACCGTTCAGGCAAAAAGAATATCCTCAAGGCTATTTTGTGTGTGCTGTGGAGGGCAAACAGTAAGGCATGGGTCACTAGGGACTTTTTCTATGACTGGTTACACCAAGCATTTGCCCCCAATGTGAAAAATTACCTAACTGAAAAGAAAATAGACCTTAAGTGCCTCCTGGTGTTAGACAATGCCAATGGTCATCCTACAGACGTGGCAGAGCGACTTTATGGGGACATGAGCTTCATTAAGGTGAAGTTTTTGCCTCCTAATACCACTCCTCTCCTGCAACCCATGGACCAGCAGGTTATTGCAAACTTCAAAAAACTGTACACAAAAGCTCTGTTTGAAAGGTGCTTTGTAGTGACCTCAGAAACTCAATTGACTCTAAGAGAGTTTTGGAGAGAGCACTTTAATATCCTCAATTGTGTAAACCTTATAGGTAAGGCTTGGGAGGGAGTGACTAAGAGGACCTTGAACTCTGCTTGGAAGAAACTGTGGCCAGAATGTGTAGACCAAAGGGATTTTGAAGGGTTTGAGGCTAACCCTGGGAATCCTATGCCAGTTGAGGAATCCATTGTGGCATTGGGAAAGTCCTTGGGGTTGGAGGTTAGTGGGGATGATGTGGAAGAGTTGGTAGAGGAGGACAATGAAGAACTAACCTCTGATGACCTGCTAGATCATCTTCATCAGCATGAGGCCAGACCTGAGGAAACTGCTTCGGAGGAGGGGAGAGAGAAATTGAAGAAGTTGCCTACTTCAAAGATTAAGGAAATGTGTGGAATGTGGCTTAAAGTGCAAACCTTTTTTGATGACAATCACCCTAACACAGCTATTGCAAGCCGTGCTGGTGACTATTACACTGACAATGTTGTGAACCACTTTAGGAAAGTCATAAAGGAACGGGAGGTACAGGCCTCTATGGACAGATATGTTGTGCGACAGAAGTCCATTGACTCTGAAGCTGGTCCTAGTGGCATTAAAAGAAGAAGGGAAGTAACCCCGGAAAAGGACTTGACACCTCAAGTCTTAATGGAAGGGGATTCCCCTTCTAAACACTAACACTCTCCTCCCATCCCATCAATCATCACCAGATCTTCAATAAAGGTAAGTGTCATGTAACTGTGCATGTCTTTTTCAGTTTGTGTGTATTAAAATTAATATTTCATGTGGTAAAATTTTTTTTTTCATACTTTGGGGTGTCTTGCACGGATTAATTTGATTTCCATTATTTCTTATGGGGAAAATTCATTCGCATAACGATAATTTCGCATAACAATGAGCTCTCAGGAACGGATTAATATCGTTATGCGGGGGTCCACTGTAATATGGCTGTGTAGTGTAATAACATGGCTGTGTAATGTAGCCCAGGGGGGCTACATTACACTACATCTACCACTGACTACACTGATTTCCTACAAATAAATACTACTCACCTCTCACCCTACATTAACCCTCTCAGAGTTTTGGCCGTACAGGTCCTCCATCACAAATCCGGCATCATTGGGACCTGTAGTGTGCCAGATTACTGAGTTTGCCAAATTACAGAGTGGTTAGGTTAGAATACACTTAATAAAATTAACCAACTTGACTTACACAGTTCATTGAACATCGGCAAAAATCGAACATTTCCGCTACTTTGAGCTCAATTTCAAGGTATTTTTCATCATGAAAGCAATCAAAATCATGTCTATTTCTGTAATATATCTTCCATTCTATCAATTGAGTCCAAAAAATGAGAATACAACCATAAAAACCATAAGAAAATATACTGCAAAGAGGCGGCTAATGGCTGAGAAGTGAACTCCCTTATTTATCGTCAGTCTTTTTTATTTTTGTTGTACGTTAAGAAGCATCTTTCCATCATACATTACCCAAGTTTGAGATAGCCCAACAAACAACCGAGAAAAAAAAAATATTTACCAAAAATCATATATGGCAAGCCCAAGCCAGGTACTGGAAATAAGTCACTTTGTCTGACTTTTCTGGGTTATCCTAGGTTCTCTATACATACACTGCTATGTATGATAATCTATGCCCGAAATGCCTAGCCATGCTAAGCGTTCTAGTGGTACACTCTGTAATCACAATTTTACTACATGTAAACCAAACAATAACCAAATTTCTGTAAACTCAGCATTGTAATCCTTATAGAGAATAAACTTTGAATTTGAATGTAACTGTATTTGTGTATACCTGAATAAACTTATTTACTTCTAGTCTGTCAGCTGAGTACAAGAAACCGCCCATTCACTTATTTCAGCTACCCAATAAAGTGGTCAGAAATTGGCAATTTGGCCGATTTAACACAAATTTCAGCAGATGCCAATTTCAAAATAGGGTCCAGAATAAACAATGCAGACATTCCTGGCACTAAAATAACATTTTCTCTGTTCATTAGTCACGGCTACAGGCCCCTCTTATATTACTCTTGCTTACCATTTGGAATTTTTATTCACAAAAAAAAAGAAATAGAAGATTTACTGTTATGCAGACTACTGCATTATTGTAATAATTGTATAAATATTGTCAATCCATTCTTGACTCCGTACTGGAATTTAGACTGGCAGGTGGACAGGTATTGGATGGTGACGTCATTTGTTTACTCTTGAGCTTCACTAAAGAATAGAACATTTTCGCTACTGTGAACGCAATTTCAAGGTACTTTTCGTCATGAAAGCAATCAAAATCATATCTATTTCTGTAATATATCTTTCATTCTGTCAAATGAGACCGAAAAAATGAGAATACAACCATGACAACCATACAAAAATACATGTATACCGCTAAGCGGCCGCTAATGGCTGAGAAGTGAACTCCGCTCTTTATGGTCTGATTTCTTTCATTTTTGGTGTACGTGAAGAAGTATCTTTCCATCATACATTGCCCAAGTTTGAATAAGATAACCCAACAAACAACTTAGAAAATAATAATAATAATATAATAATAATAATAATAATAATAATACACAGTGCGTAATGAGAAAAAAACTTTGTGTTTTTGGATTAAAACAGCAACTTTGCACTGTATTTTCGTATGGTATTTATTGTTGTATTCTAGTTTTCCTGGTCTCATTTTATAGAATGGAAGACATATTACAGAACTTAAGATGATTTTGACTGGTTTTACAATGAAAAGTACCTTGAAATTAAGCTCAAAGTAGCAGAAATGTTCGATTTTTACCAAAATTCAAAAGTAAACAAATCATGCTAAGCGTCCAATACACGTCAACTGGTGAGTCTGATATTCTTTCACAAGTGTGCCAATATTATTTATACCATTTCTACACTAATGCAGTAGTCTGCATAACAGTAAATCTATTTTTTGTGAGAATAAAAATTCAAAATGGAAAGCAAAAGAATGTTAGAGGGGCGTGGGGACGTGACTAATGAACAGAGGAAATGTTATTTTAGTGCCAAGAATGTGTTTCTTGTTTATTCTGGACCCTATTTGGAAATTGGCATGTTTTGAAATTTGTGTGAAATTGGCAAAAATTGCTAAATTCTGACCACTGTATTGGATAGTTGAAATCGGTAAATGGATGGTTTCTTGTACTCATTCGATAGAAAAAATGGAGTTCTAGCGAAATAGTTATGATTTTTGTCGACTACTACACTGGAATTGGCCGAAAATAGGGCTCTAAAATGGGCAAAATCGCCAATGCAGAAACATCGTTGAGACCGCTAACTTCACAAGAGCATAATTTCGTAAGTTTTCCATCAAATTTCATACTTTTGGTGTCATTATGATCGGGAAAAGATTCTCTTTCTTTTCATAAGAAAAAATAATTTTTTTTTTTTTTTTTTGAAATTTGGAGGACCCTGAGAGCAAGTCTCTGAGAGGGCCTGTGGACCCTGAAAGGGTTAAGACTACAAATATTTTAAGGTAAGTAATGAATTTACTGTGGCAGTAAATGAGAAAGAAGGGAAGTAACTCTAGAGAGGGTTTTGATACCTTATGGACAGGGATTCCTGGCTCCCTCTCCCCTCCTTGCCTTCTTCAATACGCCAACAAGAGTCTTCAGTAAAGGTATGTAATGTTCATTTATCATTAAAATTTGTGCTTTATATCTATTTCTCATTGTTTTCTGTATGTAAAACTATAGTTGATCTTTAAAATTTTTTTTTTTTTTTTTAATATTTTTGGGTGTCTGAAATAGATTAATTGGATTTTCAGTAATTCTTATGGGAAATATTATTTCAGTTTTCGGCCTTTTCGGATTTAGGCCGACCTTCTGGAATGGATTATGGCCAATAATAGAGGGTCCACTGTACATGAGACCTGGGAATGTGATTAGTGAACAGAGGAAAGGTTACTTTAGTGGCTGAAATACCAACAGTGTTTATTTTCGATTCTGTTTTTAAATTTAATTTTTTTAAATTTTGTGTAAAATTGGCTAAATTACCAACTTCTGTTCACATTATAAGGTAGTTCTGATGGTTGAATGGGCAGCTACTTGTGTCTGCACTCTGATGGAGGGGGGGAGGGGATATTGCAATTGAGAGGGGGATCTGAGCTGTAATGTCAGCATGCTTTTGGCAAGACAGTATTAGAGTGAATGATCGTAAGTGTTTCTTCTTTTTTGGGTTATCCTACCTTGATGAGAGATAGCTGGTGTGTTAACAAAAAAAAGGTAACTCATCCTCATCATCTCTACTATAACAGTGGAGAACAGGTTTATGTAAAAACCATCTTGTGGTTAGAAAATGGTACGAGTAACATTCATTCATTTTTTTTTTCACAGTGCCTTATATTGTTTTGCAGTTTGTAGGTCAGAGGCTGTGATGTAAGAAATTTTATAGTGATCATGCATAATGTAGTCATTTTATTGTGCTCTGTGTATTAAAATATGTTCATTACACCTACAGACTTCAAAAATCATAAAAAAATTGTTTGTTGTTACTACCCATGTGTTGATGATTATTTTTTTTTTTGGACATAATGGCAAATGTTTAGAGAACTTAGGCATTTTGAAACACATTATCAGTAATACTATACAATTTTTCATTAGAAAATAGTTTTTTTCCTGTTGATAACATGGAATATACATAGGATGAAAGTTTGTTGCAATTTTTTGAGGAAATATAAAAAAGTTTGTCAACAAAGATAGTGTGTTTAGGTTACTTTATCCTCTGTGGCCTTTGGAGCATTAAAAGGTATTTTCCCCTGCACTTTATTAGGAAATTTCGAGGAGAGTACATTACTTTCAAAACCTAAGGAATAAATTGCCATAATCTGCTAGGAGATTTTTTACAGAGAAGTCTCTCATTGTTCAGAATGCTCCTTAATGTTTCCTGTGGGAGAATTTATAATGCACAGTTGATGTCTTAGCTTTTATTGGAGTGTTAAGAAATCAGAATAACTGCACTTACCATATTTTATTTATTTATTTATTTATTTTATTTATTTATTTATTTATTTTATTTATTTATCTATTTTTTATTTGGACATGATTAATAGTTGTACAAAGAAATATAGTGATTGGGTGTACATGCCAAGAGCCCCTTGTATGCAGAGCATTATGGGCAGGCTTAAAATTAACTTAAGAATAACTAAGCAATGATATATTCAGTGGTAAAAATTACAGTAAACAAATTACAACATGAAGTACAAATGAGTATATACTTCATACAAGAAGCATTAAAGTTGTACAAATTTGTAGCGTAACAATGTATAATATAATCCGATCAAATCGAATAAAATCAATGATTTGTAGTGCAGAAACAGGTCATATGGTCATTAGATGAGTTACTCTGCATTCAAGAGAATGGAGTATTCTCTTAGGTAATGTAATAAGAAAAAACATAGTTTGATAGGGTCACAGGTTATACGTTTATGAGATACAGTTATTCAGTATTTATTTAGTTGTGGTTGAGTAAGTGGTTTTTAACCCTTAAACGGTCCAAACAGATCAACGTTCAAATTCGTAGTGCTACAAAAATAGATCTACTTTTTTTTACATATTTTCAAATATAAAAAAAAAGTAGATAAAAGTTTTTTTACACGTTTTCAAATGTAAAACAAAAAAGAAAATCTACATTTTTTTACATACTTTCAGATGTTGAAAAAACGTATATATACGTTTGGACCATTTAAGGGTTAAGAAGAGTCTTGAATTGATAAGCAGACACGTTTCTTTTATATTCACAGGTAATGAATTCCAGATTTTTGGGCCTTTTATGTGCATTGAGTTTTTACATAGTGTGAGATGGACACGGGGAACATCAAAGAGTGATCTGTACCTTGTGTTATGGTCATATTTTCTGTTGAGGTTGGTGAGAAGTTTGAGGGGAGGGCTTATATCCGAGTTTAGTGTTCTATGTATGTAGTAGGCATAATAATAAGTATGGATGTTTTGTACGGTGAGTAAGTTCAGAGTTTTGAATATTGGTGGAGTATGCTGCCTGGAGTGGGAATTTGTTATCATTCTGACTGCAGCCTTTTGTTGGGTAATTAATGTTCTGAGATGATTTATTGTTATTGAGCCCCATGCACAAATTCCATAGGTGAGATAGGGGTAAATGAGCGAGTGATATAGGGCCAGGAGGGCTGATTGTGGAACATAGTACCGTATCTTCGATAGTATGCCTACGGTCTTGGAGATTTTTTTGGAAATTCATTGTACATGTGTTTGAAATTTGAATCTATTATCAAGGTGGATTCCTAAGAATTTTCCCTCTGTGAGCTTTGTGATAGGTGATCCGTTTATCATTATGTTAAGAGGACCATCTGTATTTCTGTTCCCAAACTGAATGAAGTAGGTTTTGTCAATATTGAGAGTAAGTTTGTTAATCATCATCCAGGTAGATATTTTCTGTATTTCGGTATTTACAGTATTGGCTAGTATGACTGGGCTTGGGTGAGAGAAGATGTATGTACTGTCATCTGCAAATAGTGTAGGTTTGAGTAGTTGCGATGCATTTGGTAGATCGTTTATGTAAATGAGAAAGAGAAGAGGGCCAATGACACTTCCCTGTGGGACACCAACTTTAATTGGCTGTGAAAGAGTTTGCTTCATTTGTGTACACATATTGGCTTCTGTTGCTAAGGTATGACTTCAGGTAGTTGAGGGAGTGCCCTCTTATAACATAGTGTGATAATTTTATATGGAACAAATCATGGTCAGCTGTATCAAAAGTTTTACGTAAATCAATGAAGAGCCCCAGTGAGACTCCTTTTTTCTCGAGCGCGGTGTATATTTGTTCAAGCGTGTGTATAATAGCATCATTTGTATTTTTATTAGGCCTGAACCCAAACTGACAGGGGCTGAGTATGTTGTGGGAGATGAAGTAGGAATAGATTCACTTATGAATTAATTTTTCGAAGATTTTTAGAGACAGGTTGTAAGTTGGATATTGGCCTATAGTTATCCAGGACTGCTTGATCTCCTCTCTTATGTATCGGGGTGACCCTCGCTATTTTGAGAACTGTAGGGAAGGTAGAGGATTCAATGGATTTGTTAAAGAGTGTTGCAATGATTGGTGACAGTACTTGTGAAGCCTTTTTTGTATATAAAGGGTGGTAAATCTCCTGTCTTGTTCTTTAGTGTGTTGATAATAAGGGAGACTTCTGTTGGGTTAGTCAGAGCTAGGAACAGTGTGTTCGGGTAGGTGCCAGTGAGGTAGTCATTGGGTGGGGTATTTGATTTTGGGATTTTACCCGCAAGGTTTATTCCTCTGGTGGAGAAGAAAACATTGAGTCTGTTTGCTGTTTCAGTTGGTGGGAGTTGGGGTTCATCTGGTTTTGTTAGTTTGATTGTTCTGTTTCCTGATATCTTTTTTGGTCCTAGAATTTCAGATAGGGTTTTCCAGGTCTATTTTATATCACCTTTTAAGTTGGATACTCTGTTCTCATAATACAATTTTTTTGCCCTTCATATCAGGCTGGTTAGGACTGATGAGTAACGTTTTGTTTGGTCTCTGGTTATGTGACCCATTCTGTACTGTTTTTCATATAGGTGCATTATATTTATGGATTTGAGGATGCTGGGTGTTAGCCAGGGGCTGTTCAGTCTCTTAGCTGTGATCTGTTTAGTTTTTTTAGGGCAGTGCATGTTATAGAGGTATTGGGTCTTTTTTAGAAAATTATTAATACACTTACCATCCGACTTACAACCGAGTTCAGTTCCGAGAAACCAGTCGTAAGTCGAAATGGACGTAAGTCAAACTTTACTACTGAATATCAACATAATATTTTTGTAATGACTTTATTTTATTGTTTTATTTTGGTATTTCATGTTTACTTTACTTTTTATGCTGTTAGTACTATATTTTATACTCTAAGGTTTAGGATAAACACTGTGTACAATGCAAACACTTGTTTATTTCCCAGAAATTTGGCATAAAAAACACGGTCGTAAGTCGAGTCGTCGTATGTCGAGCAGGTCGTAAGTCGGATGGTAGGTGTATATTCGTCAGTATCTGTATAGATTTCTAACTCAGTTTTCCAGTCGATGTTTGTCATTGCTGTTGTGAAGTTATTAATGGCTGCCTCATTATGAAGTCTGAAGGTTACTTTAGTAGTGTCTTGGGGTAATTTACTTAGATTGGTTATAAGAAAGGTAGGGTAGTGGTCTGTGGTATTATCTGTAATTATGCCTGATTTTAAAGGGATATGGTATTGGTCCAGATGTGGTCTAATAGGGAAACACTAGTCTCTGTAATTCTTGTAGGTTTTGTTACTGTTGGTAGCAACTAGCAGTTACTCAGTGTTTGTGAATTCAGTTACATGTGGGTCCTAGTCTTGCAGGAGATTTATATTGAAGTCCCCTGAGAGTAGTAAGTGATCTTTATTCATGTGTGCATCAGTTATCATACTTCTAGGTTTTCACTAAAATGGCTAATATTTGACTGTTGTACTCTGTAGATGTTTATCACTGTGAGAGGTTTTTGCAGGTACATGTATTTGGATTTGAATTTAGCTATTATATACTCCCCATGTTCATTCCTTGTGCAAGTATTATTGATGCATTCTAGTTGGTCTGAGTAGTATATAGCTGTGCCACCCCTTGTTGATCTGGCCTACAGTTGTGTATGGCTGTGTAACCAGGAATGGCATAGACATCTGTAGTATCTGGCTTTAGCCAGGTTTCGGTGAGAGTAATGATGGACATACAGTGGACCCTCGGCTAACGATATTAATCCGTTCCTGATAGCTCATCGTTAGACGAAATTATCGTTAGCCAAATTAATTTTCCCCATAAGAAATAATGGAAATCCAATTAATCCGTTCCAGAAAGCCAAAAGTATTAAAAAAAATTATTTTTTTTCATGAAATATACATTTCCCTACAAAGAAAACAATGAGACATGCACAATAACTATATAAATAAATGTTAAATTGGCAATTACCTTTATTGAAGAGTATTGATGAGTGATGAGACACTGTTTTTCTTGAACACTCTGGGATTATCAGAGTGATACATGAGTAAAGGCTTCACTTTGCAATCCCCACTAGCATTACAACAAAACAAGAAAATTAGCCTGTCTTTCATAGGCTTGTGTCCTGAGAGTGCCTTTTCCTCCTGAGTAATGTAGGTCCTGTTTGGCATTTTCTTCCAGAACAGGCCTGTTTCGTTGGAAACAGGTCTGGGGTTGGAATTTTTCACCTTCGCCATACCTTATCACACTGTGTATGCCACTACGATTCTTAAATCTCACAAACCAACCTTTGCTGTTCTTAAATTCACCAATATGAGCACTAGTTCCAGGCATTTTTTCCAGTTCACCTGGGTGTTAGTCAACTGGTGTGGGTCGCATCCTGGGGGACAAGATTAAGGATCCCAATGGAAATAAGTTAGACAGTCCTCGATGACTCACTGACTTTCTTGGGTTATCCTGAGTGCTAGCCCTCTGGGGCTAATTGTTTCTCGGTAATTGTTTCTCGTTAAGCCACACCAAAAACACTCTCCACTTCTTCGAGTAGTACAGCTGATGGTGGTGCAGCAACAGCTGCTGGTGGTGCAGCAGCAGGTGACCGTGGTACTATAGTATTTTGATAATATTCTCACCCTTTTTACCACAGGGTTGGCACTAGAAGCTTTCTTTGGGCCCATGGTGGCTTATTTAGCAGTTACAAGCACCATAAACAATGGAATAATACAAAATGTATCGAATGTATGCATGAAACCGGCCACCCTGGTTTGTAAACAATGACGGCAGGGCAGCTGAGGCACTCAAGCTGGATGGACAGGTTCAAGACAAATCACATTGGGTAAGTTTTTTATTGTTAGCCAGGCCAAAATTTTTACACTCAAATGCTTCGTTGGGCGGATTTAACGTTATGTGATGCGTTCATTAGCCAAGGGTCCACTGTACTGGCATGCAGGGAATTTAGTAATGCTGTGATTTCATTGTAATGTTTGCTTAAAGATCTGACATTGTAGTTAAAGACAGTTATGTTGTTGTTGGTTCTGAGAAGTGCCTTTGTTTGTTCTGCTGTGTAGTAATTACAGTTCCTGTTTGATTCATTTAAGTCATTCAGTAAGAGGTTGGTATCAGGACCAATGCTTGTAATCATAAGATTTATAATGAATCTATAATCAGACTTAAGTATAAGACAATGTAAATATTCTTAGGCTAAAAAATAGCACCTTAATTATTTTAATAAATGTGAATATATGAACTAAGAGAGTTCTTTAAAGCTAAAATAAAGGAGAAAATATAAAAGGGACTAAAATAAGTAGTGGTAAACAAATAAAGTGGTAATCAAATAAAGGAACTAGGGAATATAATAGTAAAATAATGAAAGTATTACACTTTAGCACCTGAAAATAGCACCTTAATTATTTTAACAAATGTGAATAGTATATGAACTAAGGTAGTTATTTAAAAGCTAAAATAAAGGAGAAAATATAAAAGGGACTAAAATAAGTAGTGGTAAACCAAGTTAAATGGACAGATAGTCACTATGATATAATATTAATTTAGGAGTAAGATCTGACTTGTAATATGAAGTTTGAGCAATTGTATGATATAGGATGTGCCTTTTTTTCCTGTTCAAGGTCAGGGTCAAGAGTAGGCTTTGGGTTACACTTTAGCATTAAGTAAGAGGCTCATTAGTCCTTGAAAATGATTACTGATTTACTATTATGATATTTCTGTTGTGTGTCTTATATGCCGGAAAATATGGCGTATTGATTCCGAAAAATTTCGGTATTACAGTTTACTTTTTTCAGAGAATTGTAATCCACTTCACCTACAACACAGTAAACAAATGATTACAGGTACAACACACAAAATTATATAAGGAGGATTTCATAACCCCCCATCATTAGGGAGAATAAGAGACCATAGCTATAAACTAAGAAAGGAGAGGTGCTGAAAGGATACTAAAAACTTTTCTTCAACAACAGTGATCAATGGTGGCTCTAGACTCTGTATAGGTGAGACTTAGGGGTGGCACTCTGTTTGGAAAGGGGGCTAGGGTACTTGTCTAATAGTTGCACTGCCCTAAAAAAACTAAACAGATGACAGCTAAGAGACTGAACAATCCCTGGCTAACACCCAGCATCCTCAAATCCATAAATACAAAGCACCTATACAAAAAACAGTACAGAATGGGTCACATAACCAGAGACTAAGCAAAACGTTACTCGTCAGTCCTAACCAGCCTGAAAAAGAAGGGCTAAAAAATTGTATTATGAGAACATTATCCAACTTAAAAGGTGATATAAAAAAGACCTGGAAAGCCCTATCAGAAATTCTAGGAACAAAAAAGATATCACGAAATAGCGCAATTGAACTAACAAAACCAGATGAACCCCAACTCCCACCAACTGAAACAGCAAACAGACTCAATGATTTCTTCTCCACCATAGGAAAAAACCTTGCCAATAAAATCCCAAGCTCAAATACCCGACCCAATGTCTACCTCACTGGCAACTACCCGAACACACTGTTCCTAGCTCCGACTAACCCAACAGAAGTCTCCCTTATTATCAACACACTAAAAAACAAGACAGGAGATTTAAATACCTTACCACCCTTTATATACAAAAAAGCATCACAAGTGCTGTCACCAATCATTGCAACACTATTTAACAAATCCATTGAATCCTCTACCTTCCCTACAGTTCTCAAAATAGCGAGGGTCACCCCAATTCATAAAGGAGGAGACTAAACAGACTTGAATAACTATAGGCCAATATCCAGCTTACACCCTCTCTCTAAAATCTTTGAAAAATTAATTCATAAGCAAATCTATTCCTACCTCATCTCCCACAACATACTCAACCCCTATCAGTTTAGATTCAGGCCTAATAAAAATATGAATGTTGCTATTGTACACATGCTAGAACAAATATACACTGCACTAGTGAGAAAAGAAGTCCCACTGGGGCTCTTCATTGATTTACGTAAAGCTTTTGATACAGTTGACTATGATTTGCTCCACATAAAATTGACGCACTATGGTATAAGAGGGCACTCCCTCAACTACCTAAAGTCATACCTCAGCAACAGAAACCAATATGTGTACACAAATGGACTAAACTCTTCCGCACAGCCAATTACAGTTGGTGTCCCACAGGGAAGTGTCATTGGCCCTCTTCTCTTTCTCGTTTACATAAATGACCTATCAAATGCATCGCAACTACTCAAACGCACACTATTTGCAGGTGACACTACATACGTCTTCTCTCACCCAAGCCTAGTCATGCTAGCCAATACTGTAAATACCGAATTACAGAAAATATCTACCTGGATGACGACTAACATACTTACTCTTAACATTGACAAAACCTACTTCATTCAGTTTGGAAACAGAGCTACAGATGTCCCTCTTAACATAATGATAAACGGATCTCCTATCACAAAGCTCACAGAGGGAAAATTCTTAGGAATCCACCTTGATAATAGACTCAAACTTCAAACACATGTACAACAAATTTCCAAGAAAATTTCCAAGACTGTAGGCATACTATTGAAGATACGGTACTATGTTCCATAGTCAGCTCTCCTGGCCCTATATCACTCGCTTATTTACCCCTATCTCACCTATGGAATTTGTGCATGGGGCTCAACAACAATAAACCATCTCAGACCATTAATTACCCAACAAAGGCTGCAGTCAGAACGATAACAAATTCCCACTACAGGCAGCACACTCCACCAATATTCAAAACTCTAAACCTACTTTCCGTACAAAACATCCATACTTATTATTGTACCTTCTACATACATAGAACACTTATCTCAGATATAAACCCTCCCCTCAAACGTCTCCTTACCAATCTCAGCAGAACACATGACCATAACACAAGGCACAGATGACTCTTTGATGTTCCTCGCGTCCATCTCACACTAAGCAAAAACTCAATGCACATAAAAGGCCCAAAAATCTGGAATTCATTACCTGTGAATATAAAAGAAACACTGTTTATAAATTCAAGTCTCTTCTTAAAAATCACTTACTCACCCACAACTAAATAAATACTGAATAATTGTATCTCATAAATGTTTAACCTGTGACCCAATCAAACTTTGTTTTTTTTAATTACATTACCTTACAGAATACTGCATTCTACTGAATGCACAGCAACTCAGTAAATGACCATATGACCTGTCTTTGAAATACTCATTTGTGCTTAATTGTTATTTGTTTACTATAATTTTTACCACTGAATATATCATTGCTTAGTTAATCTTAAGTTAATTTTAAGCATGCCCATAATGCTTTGCATACAAGGGACTTTTGGCATGTTACACTTAACCACTGTATTTCTTTGTACTTCTATGTATCATGTCCAAATTAATAATAAATTAAATAAATCATCATTATTATTATTATTATTATTATTATTATTATTATTAGTAGTAGTAGTAGTAGTAGTAGTAGTAGTAATTAATTTTAAAGCCCCCAGTCTGAAATGCATAGGTTGGAGGGAAGTGGTGTAATCACCACCTTATTGCTGTCTGTAGTCCTTTAATTTTTTTGTACTTTAATGCCATTTAAAATGGGAATTTTATACTTTATATATACTGTAGGTTACTTAACCCTTTGACTGTCGCGGCCGTATATATACGTCTTACGAGGTACCGTGTTTAACGTACATATACTCATAAATTCAAACGGCTTCAAATCAAGCAGCAGAAAGCTGGTAGGCCCACATGTGAGAGAATGGGTGTGTGTGCACCATATAAAAAAAATCCTGGAGCACGCAATGTATAATGAGAAAAAAAAAACTCCGACCGTTTTTTTTATTAAAATGCTGACTTTGTGGTCTATTTTCGTATAGTATTTATGGTTGTATTCTCGTTTTCTTGGTCTCATTTGATAGAATGGAAAACATATTACAGAAATAGAGGTGATTTTGATTGATTTTACTATAAAAAGAACCTAGAAATGGAGCTCAAAGTAGGGGAAATGTTTGATTTTTGCCAATGTTCAAAAGTAAACAAATGATGCCATTGTCCAATAAATGTCCAACTAGCCATTCTAATATGCAGTCATGAATGGGTTGATGTTATTTATACAATTATTACAGTATTGCAGTAGTCTGCATAATAGTAAGTCTTCTATTTTTTGTTTGAATTAAAATTCAAAATAGAAAGCAAGAGTAATATCAGAGGGGCCTGGAGACATGACTGATGAGCAAAGAAAATGTTATTTTAGAGCCAGGAATGTCTGCATTGTTCATTCTGGATCTTATTTTGAAATTGTCATATTTTTTAGTTTTCGTGAAATTGGCCAAATTGCAAATTTCTGACCACATTATTAGGTAGTTGAAATAGGTAAATGGGCAGTTTCTTGTACTCAATCGATAGAAAAAAATGGAGTTCTAAAGAAATAGCTATGAGTTTGGGCGACTGGAACAATGGAATTAGCCGAAAATAGGGCTCAAAGTGGACGAAATAGCCGATTTGTAAACAGTGCTGAGGTCGCTAACTTCGCGAGAGCATAATTCCGTCAGTTTTCCATCAAATTTCGTTTTTTTAGTGTCATTACAATCGGGAAAAGATTCTCTATCATTTCATAAGAAAAATAATTTTTTTTTTTTTAAATTTTGCGACACCAGGAGACACCTCAGGATTGGGGGTTGCGACAGTCAAAGGGTTAAACAAACAGGAATGCAAATATATAATAACTTGAATTTTTATTTATAGGACTTGGGATCTATCAGCCCATTACACTCATCTGGACACAAATCTCCAGAATCTCTTGAGAGTTCCTCCACACAGTCAGAGTCTTCTGTGCCCCCATCACCTTGCAAATCTCCAACAGGTAAGTATTGTGGAGTCGCTAATTATATGCTTCAAACCATTGTTCAGGTACTGGTACTCTTTCATTATATAATTTACAGTAGAATATCCTTCAAAGTATGGAGTGGATTTGATAAATTAGACACATGTGCAACTCTTGGGTATCTTTATTGAGGAAACGTTTCGCCACACAGTGGCTTCATCAGTCCATACGTAGGAGAAACTTGAAGAACAGGAGGAGAATGAGGTAATCAGTCCCTCAACCTTGAGTCGATGTGTTCAGTCCATCAATCTTGAGTAGAATTGATGATGGACTAAACACATCGACTCAAGGTTGAGGGACTGATTACCTCATTCTCCTCCTGTTCTTCAAGTTTCTGCTACGTATGGACTGATGAAGCCACTGTGTGGCGAAACGTTTCCTCAATAAAGATACCCAAGAGTTGCACATGTGTCTAATTTATCAACATGTCGGTTCTCTGAACCATCCATCTACATGGAGTGGATTTAAGTATGCAGTGTTTGAGTGCAGCAAAAGTTTGTGGGTATAGGATGGTGGGTGTGGGTGGAAAAAGGAATGATTGGTGGAATAATCAGGTAAAGAGGGTGGTTAAGGAGGAAAAAGTTAGTACAGTGGACCCCCGCATAACGATGGCATCACATAGCGATTTTTCCGCATACCGCTTACTTTTATCGCAAAATTTTTGCCGCGCATACCGATTAAAAACCCGCTCACCGATTTTCGTCCGAGACGCGTCCAATGTGCCCTCAGCCAGCCTCACATGTGCCGCCCGTCCCATTGTTTACCAGCCAGCCTCCGCGGTAACATCCAAGCATACACTCGGAATATTTCGTATTATTACAGTGTTTTCGGTGCTGTTTCTGGAAAATAAGTGACCATGGGCCCCAAGAAAGCTTCTAGTGCCAACCCTGTGGTAAAAAGGGTGAGAATTAGTATGGAAATTAAGAAAGATTTTGAAGGGTTTGGGGCTAACCCTGAGAAGCCTATGCCAGTTGTGGAATCCATTGTGCCTACTTCAAAGATTAAGGAAATGTGTGCACAGTGGGTTGAACTGCAAACCTTTATGGATGAAAATCACCCTGACACAGCTGTTGCAAGCCGTGCTGGTGACTATTTCAATGACAATGTTGTGGCCCATTTTAGACAAATCGTAAAGGAACGGGAGGTACAGAGCTCTATGGACAGATTTGTTGTGCGACAGAGGTCCAGTGACTCTCAAGCTGGTCCTAGTGGCATTAAAAGAAGAAGGGAAGTAACCCCGGAAAAGGACTTGCTACCTCAAGTCGTAATGGAAGGGGATTCCCCTTCTAAACAGTAAGAAGATAATGCTCTCCCCTCCTCCCATCCCATCAATCATCACCAGATCTTCAATAAAAGTAAGTGTCATGTAAGTGTGCATGCCTTTTTCAGTTTGTGTGTATTAAAATTAATATTTCATGTGGTAAAAAAATTTTTTTTTCATACTTTTGGGTGTCTTGCACGGATTAATTTTATTTCCATTATTTCTTATGGGGAAAATTCATTCACATAACGATTATTTCGCATAACAATTACCCCTCTTGCACGGATTAAAATCGTTAACCGGGGGTCCACTGTATATGAGAGGCTTTTACAGTGTTGAAGTGATATACAGAGGGTGAAATATATGGAGAATAAAAGAGAGATTAAAATAGTGGTGGGGAATGCAAAAGGAGAGGCAATGAGAGAGTATGTAAGATTTTATCAACAAATTTGGTGTGAAGACTAAGAAAAGTTGTTGTTAAATGTTGATGATGAAAGGGAGACAGTGATTTCATGCATTGAGCAAGGAGGTATAACACCTTGTAGGAGTGAGGAAGAGCTAGATGCAAATGTGGAGGTAAATGCATGAGGCAGCGGGTAGCTTAAAAAGAGGGTAAAGCAGCTGAGTAGACGGGATTAAGACGGAAATGTGAAAAGCAGGCAGAGCTATAGTTGTAAAGTAGTTGCTTGTTCAGTATTTATTGAACAGGAGGGGAGGGTACCTAGTTGTTTTTAAGGCTTGATGAAAGGATTCAGGGAAACTGCTTAGCTGGACTTGAGTCCTGGAGATGGAAAGTATACTAGTATCTGCACTTTAAAAGAGTAATGAAAATGTCATAATTAAGGGAATAAGTCGTATGAGCTGTGATGTTGGAGCAATTCTGGAAAGAGAGTAATTGAATGAATGAATGTGAATATGTTTCCTTCTTTTTGGGTCACCCTTCCTTGGTGAGAGATGGCTTGTGTTGAAGAAAAAAAGACATGACACTTAAGAACATAAGAATGGAGGAACATTGCAGAAGGCCTACTGGCCCATACAAGGCAGGTCCCTATCAAAACGACCCCTACCCTAAGCTACCCAAGAATTTACTCCCGTACCCAATAACACCAATCAAACCCAGCACCTCGCACTCATATACAAATTTTTCCAATCTCTTTTTAAAGCTACCCAAGGTCCTAACCTCGATCACCCTACTGGGAAGATTGTTCCATGCATCCACAACTCTGTTCGAAAGCCAGTACTTACCTATGTCCTTTCTGAATCTAAATTTGTCCAACTTAAATCCATTATTTCTGGTTCTTACTGGTTCGACATCCTCAGTACTTTATTAATATTTCCTTTGTAATAATGTTGGTAGAATTACCGACTATGTAAAGTAAAAGGACACAAGTGCAACTAATGTGACATTTTTATTGTGGCAACGTTTCGTTCTCCAGGAGCTTTGTGAAGCCGTTACAAACAATATATGGACACAGAGGATATATATCGGCTTAGAGTGAGGTGTATAACTAGTGGTGGTGGTAGTAGTAGTAGTAGTAATATAAGTAGTAGTAATAGTACAGTTAATTAATTGCAAATTACTGCTGCTGCTGCCACCGCCACTGCCGCCGCCACTGCCGCCGCCACTGCCTCCGGCAGGAGCAGCATTATTATTATTACACCTCACTCTAATCCTATATATACCCTCTGTGTCCATATATTGTTTGTAATGGCTTGACAAAGCTCCTGAAGAGCAAAATGTTGCCACAATAAAAATGTCACATTAGCTGCACGTGTGTCCTTTTACTTTAAATACTATTTCCTTTGTTTATGCCCATCATCCACTTATACACATCAGTGATATCTCCCCTCATTCTACGTCTCTCCAGAGAGTGGAGATTTAAGGCTTTAAGTCTATCTTCATACAGGAGATTCCTTACACAGTAAATCATTTTAGTCATTCTTCTCTGTATGTTCTCCAATGAGTCTATATCCATCCTGTAGTAAGGAGACCAAAACTGAGCAGCATAATCTAAATGAGGCCTCACTAGTGATGTATAGAGCTGTAATATAACTTTTGGACTTCTGTTATTTATACTTCTTGAGATAAATCCTAGTAATCTGTTAGCCTTGTTGTGCACACTTAGGCACTGTTGTCTTGGCTTTAGATTTCTGCTTACCATGACTTCCAAGTCTTTTTCACATTCTGTATGATCAAGCTCTACTTCACCTAGTTTATAGCTTCGAGGGTTATTTTCATTACCAAGGACTAGTACCTTACACTTATCCACATTGAACTTCACCTGCCATTTTTCAGACCAAGACATTAATTTGTCCAAATCCTCCTGGAGTTCATTGGTATCTTCCTCAGAATGAATCATACGGCCTATCTTTGTATCAGCAAATTTGCTCATGTCACTCGTAATCCCTTCATCAAGGTTATTAATGTAAATTATGAACAGCAGAGGGCCTAAAACTGATCCTTGTGGAATGCCACTAATGACTAATCCCCATTCAGATTTGACCCTATTAATGGAAACTCTCTGCTTTCTGTTGGTAAGCCATGCCTCTATCCATGCTAGAACTTTACCTCCTATACCATGAGCTCCACTTTTCTTAAGAGTCTCTTGTGAGGTACTCTATCAAAGGCTTTACTAAAATCCAAATAAACAATATCATATTCTTTATCACTGTTTCATGAACCCATACTGAGATTCATTAATCAAATTATGCTCTTCAAGGTGACTTCTAATAATCTTTCTTTCTTTCAACACACCGGCCTTATCCCACCGAGGTGGGGTGGCCCAAAAGGAAAAACAAAAGTTTCTCCTTTTACATTTAGCAATATATACAGGAGAAGAGGTTACTAACCCCTTGCTCCCGGCATTTTAGTCGCCTCTTACAACACGCTTGGCTTATGGAGGAAGAATTCTGTTCCACTTCCCCATGGAGGTAAGAGGAAATTAACAAGAACAAGAACTAGAAAGAAAATAGAAGAAAACCCAGAGGGGTGTGTATATATATATGTCTGTACATGTATGTGTAGTGTGACCTGAGTATAAGTAGAAGTAGCAAGACATACCTGAAATCTTGCATGTGTATGAGACAGAATAAAAAGACACCAGCAATCCTACCATCATGTAAAACAATTACAGGCTTCCGTTTTACATTCACTTGGCAGGACGGTAGTACCTCCCTGGGTGGTTGCTGTCTACCAACCTACTACCTAGTACTTCTAATAATGTCATCTATAATTGATTCTAATAATTTGCGTACTATAGATGTCAGGCTGATTGGACAGTAATTTGAAGGAATGGACTTATCCCCTGATTTGAATAAAGGAACCACATTAGCCATCTTCCACATCTCTGGCACTTTAAGCATGTCTCTCTCTTTCCTGTTGTCAAAAGGAGATTATAACAAGATTAGCACTTATCATGCATATATTACTAGTTTCAAATACCTGTGTATTACATGTGTATTAAATACTCAAGAAGAACCTTCCTTGTTATGTACTATAATTAAATCTCTCTTCAAATTAAAATGTGTTCCATTCATGGAAAAAGTGACACAAATGCAAGTATAATGTAATCTTCCATTGACAATGTCTTAACCACACGGTAGACTTTATCATGTTGTAAACAGATCTAACTTTTGAAAGAGGATGACCCTATATATAGAAAGCATAGTGACATGGAGAGTCAGGTGAAGTATGTTGAGGCATATCTTGGGTAGACTAAAACAGGTTAAGCAAATATATGGCTGAGAAGTGTTGTAATTGAGAAGAAACTGCCTGGCATGGGCCAGTAGGCCTGCAGGTCTATGCTTGGCAGGTTCTCTTCAAATCCAGTATTTCTCAGCCATATATTTGTCCAGACTGTTTTTAGTGTACTCAAAGTATTAGCTTCAGTATACCTCACCTGGAGGGAAAACTGTATAAAACACCAGCACAGTGAAAAGGAGAGACAAATCAAGTACAGTAGGGCCCCACTTATATGGCAAGTTAGGTTCCATGCTACTGCTGTAAAGTGGAAATTGCCGTAAATTGGAACGCCCTTTTTTCCACTTATAAATGTAAATAAGTACAGTGGTACCTCAGGATATGAACAGCTCAAAACTCGAACAATTGTGTAAGTGTATTTATGTTAGTGCTTTTGTAGGTGTATATTTGGGGGTCTGAAACGGATTAATCTAATTTACATTATTCCTTATGGGAAGAAATTTGTTCGGTATCAGCACTCAAACAGCCTTCCGGAACGAATTAAGTTTGTATCCCAAGGTACCACTGTACTAGATAACAAGTTTACACTGACATATATTAAGTTACCAATAAAACTAGACATTAAAAAAACAATAAAAAAGTAAAATACATATACAGTGGACCCTCGCCTAATGAACGCATCGCATAACGTTAAATCCGCCTAGCGATACATTTTAATGCAAAAATTTTGTCTCGGCTAGTGCTAAAAAACTCGCTCAACGCGATTCGTTCGAGACGCGTCCACGTGCGGCCTGAGCCCGCCTCACTTGTTCCGTGGGTGCCAGTGTTTACAAGCCAGCCACCGCAGTCGCTTCCAAGCATACAATCGGTACATTTCATATTATCACAGCCTTTTTAGTGATTGCACCTGCAAAATAAGTCAACGTGGGCCCCAAGAAAGCTTCTAGTGCCAACCCTACAGCAAAAAGGGTGAGAATTACTGTGGACATGAAGAAAGAGATCATTGCTAAGTATGAAAGTGGAGTGTGTGTCTCCGAGCTGGCCAGGTTGTACATAAAACCCCAATCAACCATCGCTACTATTGTGGCCAAGAAAACGGCAATCAAGGAAGCTGTTCTTGCCAAAGGTGCAACTTTGCTTTCGAAACAGAGATCGCAAGTGATAGAAGATGTTGAGAGACTGTTATTGGTGTGGATAAACGAAAAACAGATAGCAGGAGATAGCATCTCTCAAGCGATCATATGTGAAAAGGCTAGGAAGTTGCACGAGGATTTAATTAGAAAAATGCCTGCAACTAGTGATGTGAGTGAATTTAAGGCCAGCAAAGGTTGGTTTGAGAGATTTAAGAATCGTAGTGGCATACATAGTATGATAAGGCATGGTGAGGCTGCCAGTTCAGATCACAAAGCGGCTGAAAAATATGTGCAGGAATTCAGGGAGTACATAGACAGTGAAGGATTGAAACCTGAACAAGTGTTTAATTGTGACGAAACAGGCCTGTTTTGGAAGAAAATGCCAAGCAGGACCTACATTACTCAGGAGGAAATGGCACTCCCAGGACATAAGCCTATGAAAGGCAGGCTTACTCTGTTGATGTGTGCCAATGCTAGTGGTGATTGCAAAGTGAAACCTTTATTGGTGTATCACTCTGAAACTCCCAGAGTGTTCAGGAAAAACAATGTCCTCAAGGCTAATTTGTGTGTGATGTGGAGGGCAAACAGTAAGGCATGGGTCACTAGGGACTTTTTCTATGACTGGTTACACCATGCATTTGCCCCCAATGTGAAAAATTACCTAATTGAAAAGAAATTAGACCTTAAGTGCCTCCTGGTATTAGACAATGCTCCTGGTCATCCTTCAGACGTGGCAGAGTGACTTTCTGCGGAAATGAGCTTCATTAAGGTCAAGTTTTTGCCTCCTAATACCACTCCTCTCCTGCAGCCCATGGACCAGCAGGTCATTTCCAACTTCAAGAAACTGTACACAAAAGCTATGTTTGAAAGGTGCTTTGTAGTGACCTCAGAAACTCAGTTGACTCTAAGAGAGTTTTGGAGAGATCACTTTAGCATCCTCAATTGTGTAAACATTATAGGTAAGGCTTGGGAGAAAGTGACTAAGAGGACCTTGAACTCTGCTTGGAAGAAACTGTGGCCAGAATGTGTAGACAAAAGGGATTTTGAAGGGTTTGAGGCTAACCCTGGGAATCCTATGCCAGTTGAGGAATCCATTGTGGCATTGGGGAAGTCCTTGGGGTTGGAGGTTAGTGGGGAGGATGTGGAAGAGTTGGTGGAGGAGGACAATGATGAACTAACCACTGATGAGCTGCTGGATCATCTTCAACAGCAAGAGGCCAGACCTGAGGAAACTGCTCCGGAGGAGGGGATAGAGAAATTGAACAAGTTGTCTACTTCAAAGATTAATCAAATGTGTGCAATGTGGCTTAAAGTGTAAACCTTTTTTGATGAAAATCACTCTCACACAGCTATTGCAAGCCATGCTGGTGACTATTACACTGACAATGTTGTGAAACACTTTAGGAATGTCATAAAGGAACGGGAGGTACAGGCCTCTATGGACAGATATGTTATGCGACAGAGGTCCAGTGACTCTCAAGCTGGTCCTAGTGGCATTAAAAGAAGAAGGGAAGTAACCCAGGAAAAGGACTTGCCACCTCAAGCCCTAATGGAAGGGGATTCCCCTTCTAAACATTAACACCATCCACAGTCTCCCCTCCTCCCATCCCATCAATCATCACTAGATCTTCAATAAAGGTAAGTGTCATGTAACTGTGCATGTCTTCTTCAGTTTGTGTGTATTAATATTAATATTTCATATGGTAAAAATTTTTTTTTTCCATACTTTGGGGTGTCAGGAATGGATTAATTTGATTTCCATTATTTCTTATGGGGAAAATTAATTCGGCTAACGATAATTTCGCCTAACGTTGAGCTCTCAGGAATGGATTAATATCGTTAGGCGAGGGTCCACTGTATAGTACACTCATTACTTACCTTAATATATTTGTGATCTCAATGTAGAGCGAGATGAGTAGTACTGTATTTATTATAAGAAATCAAGTGTGGTATGTATGGCAGCTAGCCAGGCTACCATACCCACCATACCAGGCCACCCCACTCACACATAATATTCTATGGCATTTAAAGCATCCCAGAGGGATAAAATACATATACAGTTCACTCATTACTTACCTTAAAGTATTTGTAGTCTTAATGTAGGGTCAGAGGTGAGTAAATGAGATAAAACGAATAAATGAGAGAGAGAGAGAGAATGAGTGCATGAGAGAGGAGAGCTGTGAGTTTTGTAAACAAACCAGGCAGACGCAAGTTTTGTAAACAAACCAGGCGAATGCATCTGGTTTGTGTACAAGTTACATTGTGTACAAGTTGTCTGCACGTTGATACAGTAGAATAAATAAAGAGCAACACTCCCATGCTCATGTAACACTATTTTTAGAAGAAATGATACTCTGAGTGAAGGCATACGAAAGGAATAATTTTCTACATTTACCCCCAGTAATATTAGTGTACACATTTTCTCTGATGTTGGACTAGAGAAAACATTATTTTTGCCATCACTCGTACAAGTCGTCTGGCTACTACATCTCACATTTATGTTAATTTATTCTGCTGTGGGGTGTATTTATCATGTTTATATGTTGTGTATCATGTTTATTATATAGTTTTGAAAAATTATCATAGATGGATTAATGAAAATGTGTACTATATTATATTACTGTAATATATGACATTTAATGAGACAGTGATTATTGTCAAGTATTATTATCATTATTAATATGGCATCTTGAGACATAAAACACTCCTACTGATTTTATTGTGTACCTGCACGCTAGCACAGTGTGTAAGTTTATTTAGGTACAAGTATACATAAGTACTATAATTATCAGAGTATATATAAAATGTGAAATAACTTTTAAAAACACTTCAAATTTTGGAAAGTTTTCAGACATAATGGAGAGACGCAGTGCTCATGGACCTCACAGAGACTAAACAAACCAGGTGGGGAATGGTGACTGTATTAGAAAGTCAGGTGGGGGGAGCCATATAGCAAGTTTTGGTCATACACTGGATCCCCGAATTATGTAGTCATTGGATTTTGTAATATTCGGAATAAGTAACATTTTTTCGTCAAAATATTGGCTCGGTGATCGTCATTGAACTCTGTAATAGTAATTTGTCCCGAACGTGTTCGCTCGCTGACACACCAGTTACAGCCAGTGTGCCATTGTTTATCAGCCAGTGAGGACGATCCCATGTGTTCATACGATATATTTTGTATTATTCCAATCTTTTTAATGCTTGAAACTGCTAAATAAGCCACCATGGGCCAGAAGAAAGCTCCTAGTGCCAGACCTTTGGTAAAGAAGGTGATAAACACAATAGAATTCAAGAAAGAACACACCAGCCAGGGTACTTCCCCACACACACACCAGACAGGGTACTTCCCCACACACACGATTTGATTTCAGTGGGACTTGTGCATGAGTGACTAGAATTATCAAAGCTTATTGCTTGGGTAGCATTGAAAATTGGGTTAGACAAATATTCTGTTAGTGGGATGGTTTATGAAGGACCTGCCTAGTATGGGTCAGCAGGTCTGCTGCAGTGTTCCTGCTTTCTTATGTACACCAGCCAGGGTACTTCCTCACACACCAGCCAGGGCACTTCCCCACACACCGGCCAGGGTACTTTCCCACACACCAGACATGTTTACAAGTTTACTGGGTCATTCCTGCAGAGTGGGGTTTGATGATAAGGCTTTGGAGGCTTCTTACTTTATTTGCAATATCTGGGTACACAGGCAGTGTGTTTGTGCCCATGGCCCAGGAGGGCCATGCCCAGCGAGGGAGAGAGGAGTAGGCCTTGTTGAATGAGTGAAGGTTGCTGAGAGAGTGAGAGGCAAGTCTGGGCATACTGAAGTGGCATAGGCCTATAGGTGGCAGCACAAGCAAGGCGCGTAATGTGAACTCGGCTGGCAGACAGCATAGACTGTCTATGCAGACAGTACAGGCTGTCTACATTCGCTCAGCCACGCACCACCATGGTCATCCCTGACCATGACTGGCTGTAAAAAAAAACTCAGTCTCTCTCTCTCAGGAACAGGGCACAGAACACAAAATAAAAACATATATATATATATACATACATGGACATGGGAAAAAAAACTTCCTACAGGGAGGGAAAAAAAAAATGGGGTGTGCTAAACAAGAACATGGTCATAGGCAGTGAGTGTCAAGGGGCATCACTGCACACCTTCCTGCATCTGGACAGGACTTTTTCTGGCAAGCAACTTAGGAGGACATTTCTCGACTGGTACTGTCGCTGGGGCTGTCACTGCTGACGAGTGTGGAATGAGTCGTGGCAGAGATGACTCGGCGAAACATCTGGGAGTCGTAACATCATACACCATACTGCAGTGAGCGGGCTAGCAGTCAGAGTGACATCATCTTTGTGCAGGAGCTCACTGAAGCTGTGACAGGAGGCAGGCAGTCGCCTGCCGACAGGGGCTAACTGCGGCTCGATGAGTGCCATTCTCTTGACAGTTGGAGTTATAGCAGAGGTTAGTCTAAGCATCCCCAGACTTGTTTCTCTACATATAATTGTGCTCTGATGGTCTGGAGGTGGAGTGAAACAAATCTCGACGGGAATCATAGCAAGTACGATTCTGCAGGGCATCACGAGTGGTGAATATAAAAAGTTTTCTGTACAAGAGACTTGCTCGGGGCTGACTAATATCAGCTGTCAAATGCACAGGTCATAACAAGTGACAAGTAACACGAGGTGCTACACAGTTGTCTGGATGCAGACCTGTGGTCCACACACAGCTGGGGTCAAGACTACACAGGACACGAAAAACTGCACACACCTGCACTGCACATGCGGTACAACAGGGCTTACTAGTAAATGATGCTTTTCTGTACAAAAATCGACACGAACATGTGAGAACACTGAGAGGAATTAATTAACATGTGACATGTATCTTCTCTCAATATTCTCAACAACACAACATATTGCTCACTGTGAAACTAACACTGTCGATCAGGCATGATGTCATGAGGTGATGTCATGGGGTGACATTGCGAGGTGACATCAGCAGACATCTCAAGGTGACATCCTAGAGTGACATCGTGAGGGATGTCATGGGGTGACATCGCGAGGTGACGTCAGGCAGACATCGTCACGTTGTGAAATCGGGCAGCATCATGGGTGACATCATAAGATGACGTCAGTGGAGTGATGCAGCAGCAGACCACAGCATGTGGCTTGAGACGTCTGGCTTGGTAACCCACGTGGTTTGTAGATTCACGTGGCATCATCCACACCCCACATGGCTTTGTGATCTACATGGCTTGCTGATCCACATGGCTTGGTGATCCATATGGCTTGGTGATCCACGTGGCTTCAAGTGGCCTCGGGCACTCGGATACACAGCTCTGGCATTGAATTCACATGGAGAACAGCAGAGAGAGTGATGGCATTGTGGTGTAGTGTGGTGGAAGGCAGGTGAGGTGTGAGTGAGGCGAAGAACCCAGCCGCTTCCTCTCCCACATACCCACTTGGAGAAACACCCACACTGGACACTGAAATTGCCACAAACTCACTTCTGACTTGCTGAAATAGCCATGCTGAGCTGAAAAACAACAGCAGCAACATACAAGTGATGCTGAACATGTGACTTGAGAAGCAGTGTGGGGCGCTGTGGCATGGAGTCCCAGGAGTCGAAGAAATTTGGCAAATTTCGGCCTGGATCCTGTGTGTACCTGTGTCTGGATGCTGAAACGTACAAACACGACATCAGGATAACTCACTGAGAGACAGATGCTTCTAGTGTGGGGTGATGAAGTGAAGACAACTTCATTCCTCTTCCTTCCCTCCTCGGGCAACACAACTGCTGCGACCACCGCTGTCACCAATGTTTACGAGTTTATTATTGATTCTTGATTGCGGTGAGTGAATGATAAGGCTTCGAAGGCTTCTTACTTTATTTGCAATGTTGTGGGGTACACAGGAAGTGTGTAAGTGCCCATGGCCCAGGAGGGCCATGCCCGGCGAGGGAGAGAGGAATAGGCCTTGTTGACTGAGTGAAGGCTGCTGAGAGAGTGAGAGGCAGGTCTGGACATACTGAAGTGGCATAGGCCTAAAGGTGGCAGCACAAGCAATAGGCTGTCTATGCAGACAGTACAGGCTGTCTACAGAAAGGGTACTTCCCCACACACCAGACAGGATACTTCCCCCCACACACGATTTGATTTGAGTGGGACTTGCACATGAGTGAATAGAATTATCAAAGCTCATTGCTTGGGTAGCATTGAAAATTGGGTTGGATAAATATTTTGTTAGTGGGATGGTTTGTGAAGGACCTGCCTAGAATGGGCCAACAGGTCTGCTACAGTGTTCCTGCTTTCTTATGTACACCAGCCAGGGTACTTCCCCACACACACCAGCCAGGGCACTTCCCCACACACCAGCTAGGGCACTTCCCTGCAAACCAACCAGGATACTATCCCACACACCAGCCAGGGTACTTCCCCACACACCAGCCAGAGTACTTCCCCCCACACATGATTTGATTTGGGTGGGACTTGCACATGAGTGAATAGAATTATCAAAGCTTATTGCTTGGGAAGCATTGAAAATTGGGTTGGGCAAATATGATTCTGTTGGTAGGATGGTTTGTGAAGGACCTGCCTAGTATGGGCCAACAGGCCTGCTGCAGTGTTCCTGCTTTCTTATGTTCTTATGTACACCAGCTGAGGAAATTGCTTCAGAGGAGGAGAAAGAAAGAAGGAAGAAGGTGCCTTCTTCAAAGATTACGGACATTTGTGCAAAGTGGAGTGAGGTGCAAACATTTGTGGAGGAACATCGCCCTAACCCTCTCCCCTCCTCCCATCTTCCATACACCAACAAGAGTCTTCAGTAAAGGTAAATGTGATATTATTGTTTTATACTCGATTTCTCATTCTTTTCTGTATGTAAATCTATATTTAATTTATAAAAAAATAATTTTTGTTAATACATTCGGGTGTCTGGAATGGATTAATTGGATTTACGTTATTTCTTATGGGGAAAATTAATTTGGAAATTGTCAGATTCGGGTTGAGTCACTCTCTCTGGAATGGATTAATTATGAAAACCTGGGGTCCACTCTGATTTCAAATGTCTGTATTAGCGGAAAGTTGTAAAGCAAAACACAGTAAAGCAGGGCCCTACTGTGCTGTATAGTGCATTTCTTTATTGACAACATTTTTGTCCATACAGCATACTTTATCAAGTCATGAAGAGATCTCTGTGTGACGTGATCAAGCCTACTGTGTTGGGTAAAAGGTTGTCAATAAAGGATCACATTATACATCATTTATGTCTCTTTCCAAATTCAAATTCATATTTTTATTTCTTTTCATGCAGCACAAAAATAATGTAGTGTACATCTAGTAAAACATTGTTAGGTACAAAAGAAAACCACTAGTATGCAGTGTATTTCGGGTAAACTAATCCTAATGCTTAAAGACTAATTTAGAATTAGTCCCTACACTCACCATATACACTATAGACTCAGCCTCTCTTATCAGGTAGATCTGTTTGTAACATGATAAAGTCAACTGTGTGGGTGAAATGTTGTCAGTAAATGATCATATAATACTATATTTGTCTCTTTTTTTTTTAACCCTTTCAGGGTCCGTCCCGTAGATCTACGGCTTTACGTTCAGGGTCCAAACCGTAGATCTACGCCATGAGCTCAGCTCACTCTGATAAGCGGTGAGCAGTAAATTTGGGCCTAGATATGAGAGAATATATTTATGTGGTATGTGTGCACCACATAAAACAAATCCTGCAGCACACAGTGTATAATGAGAGAAAAACTGAGACCGTGATTTTCGATTAAAACAGCGACTTTGCAGTGTTTTTTCGTATGCTTTTTATAGTTGTATTTAAGATTCCTTGGTCTCATTTGATAGAATGGAAGATAAATTACAGAAGTAGAGATGATTTTGATTGGTTTTTATACTGGAAATGGCTTGAAACTGAGCTCAAAGTAGCAGAAATGTTAAATTTTTGTCGATGTTCAAGAGTAAACAAACGACCTCACACGTTTAATACACGCCAGCTGGTGGGTCTAATATACATTCACAAATGTGATGATGATATTTATACAATTATTACAATAATGCATAACAGTGAATGTTCTATTGTTTGGTTTGAATAAAAATTCATTATGTGAATAAAAAATAAAAATGGAATTCATTTGTAAAGCCTCAAAACATAACTAATGAGCAGAGGAAATGTTAGTTTAGTGCCAGGAATGCCTGCATTGTTTATTCTGGACCCTATTTTGAAATTGGCCAAATTACCAATTTCCGATCCCTTTATTTTGTAGTTGAAACAGTTGACTGGGCGATTTCTTCTTCTCAATCGATAAAATAGAAGCAATACTAGTGAAATAGCTAAGAATTTGGTCGACTGGAATAATGTAATTGGCCTAAAATCGGAGTCAAAGTCGGCAAAATCGCCGATTCGTAAATATCGCTGACACATCAAAATTCGCGAGAGCATAATTTCGTCAATTTTCCATCAAATTTCGTACTTTTTGTTTTATTACTTTCAGAAAAAGATTCTCTACCATTTCATAAGAAAGAAATAGCAAAATTTTTTTTTTTTAATTTTTGGACACTGGTGCATCCTTTGAAATTTGGCCTCTGGACCCTGAAAGGGTATTTTATGCCCATTCTCTCCATTGTGTTAATATGTATTGAATCAAGGTAGATAATTGGGTGTGTAACTTTAAGGACTTGACCTCATAGATTATCAGCATTGAAACAGGAATGATGGGTCATGTTTTATGCTGTATGTCATATTTTTATTGTTTAACCCTTTCAGGGTCCAGAGGCCAAATTTCGAAGTGTTCACCAGGGTCCAAGAATTTTCAAAAAATAATTTTGTTATTTTTTCTTATGAAATGGTAGAGAATCTTTTTCTGAAGGTAATAAAACAAAAACTACGAAATTTGATGGAAAATTGAGGAAATTATGCTCTCGTGAATTTTGATGTGTTGGTGATATTTACGCATTGGCAATTTTGCCGACATTGACTCCCATTTTAGGCCAATTACAGTATTCCAGTCAACCAAATTCTTAGCTATTTCACTAGTATTACTTCTATTCTATCGATTGAGCACAAGAAATCGCCAAGTCACCTGTGTCAACAACAAAACAAAGTGATTGGAAATTGGTAATTTGGCCAATTTAACACAAAGTTCAAAATATTCCAATTTCAAAATAGGGTCCAGAATAAACAATGCAGGCATTCCTGGCACTAAACTAACATTTCCTCTGTTCATTAGTTATGTTTTCAGGCTTTACAAATGAATTCCATTTTGATTGTTTATTCACATAATGAATTTTTATTCAAACCAAAAAATAGAAGATTTACTGTTGAGCAATACTGTAATAATTGTATAAATAATATCACCACATTTGTGAATGTATATTAGACCCACCAGCTGGCATGTATTAGACTTGTGAGGTCATTTGTTTACTCTTGAACATCGGCAAAAATTTAACATTTCCGCTACTTTGAGCTCAGTTTCAAGCCGTTTCCCTTAATAAAACCAATCAAAATCATCTCTATTTCTGTAGTATACCTTCCATTCTATCAAATGAAACCAATAAATTGCAAATGCAACTATAAAAAACATATGAAAAAACACTGCAAATTCGCTGTTTTAATCGAAAATTACGGTCCCAGTTTTTTCTCTCATTATGCACTGTGTGCTGCAGGATTTGTTTTATGTGGTGCACACATACCACATACATGTAGTCTCTCATATCTAGGCCCAAATTTACTGCTCACTGCTTATCAGAGTGAGCTGAGCTCATGGCGTAGATCTACGGTTTGGACCCTGAACATGAAGCCATAGATCTATGGCACAGACCCTGAAAGGGTTAATGGGTTTTACAGAATAATATTAAGAATAGAAATATTAATAGCAAATTTTTGCAGAAACATTTTGATAGTGGTACACAACATTTCTTGAATCAATATTTTTTTGAATAGGTTTTATTCAAGCTTATTATTATTTTACGGTAATTTTCTAATGTTTACAGGTAGTCATGCTAAGAATGTTAAAATACGCCTTCGAGACAATAACTCATATGAATTAATATCAACAAATGGATCAATTCTGGAAGACCAGCCATTTGGTTCAAAGATTGAATCTGATGACTTGTTAGAAGAAAATCTGCTTAATGAAAACTGTGAAAAAGATGGGGAGCTGTCACTTGAAAAGTTCCAGAAACGTCAAAAAATGATGGAGGAGCAAAATAAACAACGGCGAGAGTTACTTGTTAAGGCTATTGCAGATAGGTATGTTGATATTTGTAACTGTAATGCAAAGGTTATTGGAAAGGGTTGCAGATTATTTGAAGAATATGTGGTGTCTGAATTCAGTATACAGTATCGGGTTTCAGGAAGTCAAAATTTTTATTTTGCATTTGGAAGAGGTTTCTACCAGATATTTGCAGTGAGACAGCTTGTTAACTATGTACTGTATATAAGACTAGCTTTTACATGTCCTGTACAATAGTTTTGGGGTTGACTGTGTGACAATGAATGGAGATGGACTGTGGGAAGTGCTAATCCTATATGAAGCCAGGTCACCTTTTTTTAAAGTGTATAGTAAGCATTCTTAAGGATGCAGAGTATATGTAGCAAGTAATTAATCTGGAAAAATGTTAGGCAGGATAGAAACAAATGGGGTGAGATATTAAGCTTGATATTGTATATGTAGATGACAACTCTAACATTAGAGAATTAAAATTTTATGTAGAATAGTAGGTGTTTTTGATGTGTGTGAGAAAAGACTGTTAAAAGTTAATGCAAAATGATCATTTAATTATTTTTTTCTTGTCTTCCACCAAAGTTAAGGAAATATTCACCATTATTCATTCAAAAGCTGTCTTGTCAGGAGTGCACATACATCACAGTTTTAATAGCCCTACAGACCGTAGTGAGTGTAGTATCCCCACTCTTTCAGAGTGCACACATTGTGCTTATCATCACCTTACTCTTGAGAGCAACAAAAAAATTTAGGCAAAAAATGGGACTTAAGATTGGAGTGAGGGAGTATGGAGGAAAAGATATACAGTATGAAAATATTTGGGAGTAGACGTGTCAACTGATGGATCTATGAAAGGTGAGGTGAACCATAGCATAGACAAAAGGAAAAATCCATATGAATGAAAATAAATTAAGGATAGTGAAGAAAGAAGGAATTTTGTGTACAGTTATTGTGTTTAGAGAAGTGCTGGAATCTCTTGACCAGTTTATATGCAGTATCTGTGATGTGTAAGTGACGAAAAAAGAAATACATAAGCGTGAAGCTGAAAGTACAATGAACTAGGAAAAGAAAGCAACTAATGAAATAAAAACCCTGGTTAGGAAGAAGACACCATAAGTACAGTAGTAGTTAGAAAGAATGATTGTTTCAACTTCATTATTTGGAGAGGGAGTGAGACAACATAAGTGAGCATGAAAATCAAAATTTAGAACAGTAGCAATGGATAATCTGAATGATTACTGTATGTTACAGGAGTGTCGAGTGTAAAGATCTTTGAATCATATAATTGAGAGGTACAGGGTGAGTTTTAGTTTATTAATCAGAACATTTAGGGTATCACCAAAGGGCCCTGGGTGCAATCCTAGGAAAGGGCCAGACATATAGGTAAATCTCCTTACACCCATTACATATTTACTTAGAACAAAGGTAGCTGGGTGCTAGCTGACTGTTGTGGGTAGTGTATCATAGCTAGAGCCAGACCTTGAAATAAATTAATCAGGATAACAGGTCTAAACCTATAAAAAGTACATTTGTATAAAAAATATGTAAACAGAACAAACAGTTGGTAAAAAAAAGATGAAAATTCACAGATGACAGTATTTTGAGAAACTAACAGCAGATAATGAGTTTTTCTTTGTTTTCTGATGAATGGTTAGTTTTATTAAAAAGGGAATGAGTATATTGGAGTAAAGAACTAGAAAGCAGAGGAAATAATGGAAAACAGGTAGACATGCAAAGCATGTCTACCCATTTTCACTAACATACACATTTTTTCACTAACATGCACATTTTTTCACTAACATGCACATTTTTTCACTAACATACATATTCTGTTTCCACTATACTGTACCATAGTCTGTATTTATTTCTGTGACAGGGTATGTTTATATTTTAATAATAATGATAATAGTAATAATTTTATTATTAATATAATAATTTGTATTTACATGGTACATAGATATTAAAATTAAATGAAACATTGGGTTAACAGTTTATATGTCCACAGATTAAAAAAAAGTTCATCGTTATACATACCATTTCGGGCATACTTAAGCTAGAATTTAGACAAAGAAATGTATTGCAGGGTTAGAAACCAATGTTCATAATTCTTTACAATATAAGTAGAATTAGATTGTAGTATAATACTGTACTTTTGTTTTGGTTTTCGTGTAATTTTTTTTATCTAAACTCATAAATGTGTGAAATTATGCTTTTCTGTTTCAAATTGCTGCTATTACTATATTAATCACTGTACTGTACTGCAACTTTAAATGACAACTACATTACAGGAGTCGTCGCACACAGTCTGAAGCACAAAAGTTGAAGCAAATACAGTCAGAATTGGCCAAGTTGGATTTGCTTTTGTCTTCTGATGTGTCTATTCTTCGAGACCAAATAGAAGTTGCTAGCCTGGAATTTAATGAGGCACAGTGAGTGTGACATGCATAAATTATGTCTTTCATTTCACTGGCTATGAGTTAATTGCTGAATTTATATATCAGAGGCATGTATATTTTTACTCAACTTAGTAATATCTTGAATATAAAACATATAACTCATCCTTCAAAGCAAACTTTTTTTTTTCTAACATGCTGGCTGTCTTCCAGCATGGCAGGGTGACCCAAAAAAGAAACACTTTCACCATCATTCACACACTCACTGTCTTGCCAGAGGTGCACATGTATGACAGTTTAGATGTCACTCTAAGCAGCAAATATCCCAAACCCATCCAGTAAAGCGCAGGCAATGTACTTCCACCTCCATATACGCATATATATTTTATACTATATATATCTTTCTTCTTTCAACACACCGGCCGTATCCCACTGAGGCAGGGTGGCCCAAAAGGGAAAACGAAAGTTTCTCCTTTTACATTTAGTGATATACACAGGAGAAGGGGTTACCAACCTCTTGCTTCCGGCATTTTAGTCACCTCTTACAACACGCATGGCTTATGAAGGAAGAATTCTATTCCATTTCCCCATGGAGATAAGAGGAAATAAACAAGAACAAGAATTAGTAAGAAAATAGAAGAAGATCCTTGTGCATGTATCCATGAACTAGCTACAAGCAGTATTAAAACAGGGAAGTGTTTTTGGGTATGCCCAAATGAGATAAATCTGTGGACTAAAATCACATTGGTATTAAAAGAGGATAACATCAAAGTTGCTTTCATAGACAACCTGGAAGCTTTCTACAACAGATGGGAACATAAAAAGTCTGGGCTGAATGGTACTGCCCTTGATACTGGCCATGTAGTCAGAAACTGTAAGGCTGGAGGTGATGTCCTGGTAGTCAGTAAATGTGGGGCTGATAGTGCTGTCCTGGTAGACAGTAATGGTGAAGCTGGAGGTGCTGTCCTGGGAGACAGTAATGGTGAAGCTGGAGATTTTGTCCAGGTAGTCGGGAATTATACGCAGGAAGGAATACATATAAATGACCTCATAGGGGACAGGAGCCATAGTAGGGAAACAAGTGTAGTCAAAGATAAGATAAAACCAATATTGCAAACTAGAAATACCACAGGAAATAGCAAACAAGAGGACTCCACTAGCAATAGTGAGGATATATTACCAAAAACAACTGGTGGGAGCTCCATTGTTGGTGCTAGGGAGGATAGAAGTAAGACAGGGAAACATGCACCAACAGGGAATACAGTCACAGAAACCCAAGGCAAACGGAAACCAAGCCTGTGCACATACTATGCACTTGGTATCTGCTGGCATGGGAAATCTGGAAAAACAGATGGGACGTGCAACTATGACCACCCTAGAAAATGCCATGCCCATATGACAACAGGAAAATGCAAACTCCCTTCCTGTAAGCTTTTTCACCCTGAAATGTGTACCTCTTCAGTACAGGAAAGACTGTGCTATAACTTAAATTGCCAGGCATACCATCTAAAGGGGACAAAAAGATACAAAACATCCAGGCCATGGGAAAACCTGGGTAGCCACAGCCACTCAAGAGGGAGAGGTTTTTTAGTGCCAGGAAGGAAAAAAAAACTGGCAGGAAATGGCAGAAATCGTACACCAAATCCAGTCATTCCTGGAGTGGAACCACAGTCGATGGCCTCCACTCCAAACCAACAGATACAGATACTAATGCCGGAAAAAAAATCCCCCCCAGTACCAACAATACCACCAGTCCGATAACATTCTTCTTTGCAAATATACAGGGTCTAAAGCCAGCAACAAACAACAAAATACCTTTCATCCGTGGACTGCTTGCAGAGGCAAAGGCAATGTTCGCGGCTTTCACTGAGACCCACATAAAGGATCACTTGGACAACGAAATATGGATCCCAGGTTACAACCTATACAGATGTGACAGAGTGAACAGGCAAAAGGGGGGGGGTTGGCCTGTACATTGCAGAGTCACTTGTTTGCACAGAACTGCTTAATGCCTCAAATGATGTAGTGGAAGTTTTAGCAGTAAAGGTCGAGAACCAAAACCTAGTCATTGTGGTAGTCTACAAGCCTCCGGATGCAACATCCCAGCAATTCCAGGAACAGCTGTTAAAAATTGACCACTGTCTGGAAAATCTTCCAGCTCCTGCACCCAACATCTTGCTCCTGGGGGATTTCAACTTAAGGCACCTAAAATGGAGGAATATAGCAAATAATATTGTTGCAGTAATAACACCAGGAGGCAGCTCTGATGAAAACTCACACTCACATGAGCTTTTAAATCTCTGCACAAAATTCAATTTAAACCAGCAAATAATAGAGCCTACTAGACTGGAGAATACACTAGACCTCATCTTCACTAACAATGATGATCTGATAAGAAATGTCACCATATCAAAAACAATATACTCAGATCACAACATAATTGAGGTTCAGACATGTATGCGTGGAGCCCCAGACCGACAAAATGAGACTAGTCACGAGGGAGCATTCACCAAATTCAACTTCAATAACAAAAACATAAAGTGGGACCAAGTAAACCAAGTCCTAACCGATATAAGCTGGGAAGATATACTAAGCAACACAGACCCAACTTATGCCTAGAACAGATTAACTCGGTGGCACTCGACGTATGCACAAGGCTTATTCCTCTAAGAAAAAGGAGGAGTAGATGTAAAATAGAAAGAGACAGGCGCTCCCTTTACAGGCGACGGAAAAGAATAACAGAGCGGCTAAAAGAGGTCAATATATCTGAAATGCGTAGGGAGACACTGGTCAGAGAAATAGCAAGCATCGAACTTAAGCTAAAAGAATCCTTTAGGAGTCAGGAATCGCGGGAAGAACTAAAAGCCATAAATGAAATCGAAAGAAACCCAAAGTATTTCTTCTCCTATGCCAAATCAAAATCGAGAACAACGTCCAGTATTGGGCCCCTACTTAAACAAGATGGGTCCTACACAGATGACAGCAAGGAAATGAGTGAGCTACTCAAGTCCCAATATGACTCAGTTTTTAGCAAGCCGCTAACCAGACTGAGAGTCGAAGATCAAAATGAATTTTTTATGAGAGAGCCACAAAATTTGATTAACACAAGCCTATCCGATGTTATCCTGACGCCAAATGACTTCGAACAGGCGATAAATGACATGCCCATGCACTTTGCCCCAGGGCCAGACTCATGGAACTCTGTGTTCATCAAGAACTGCAAGAAGCCCCTATCACGAGCCTTTTCCATCCTATGGAGAGGGAGCATGGACACGGGGGTCGTCCCACAGTTACTAAAAACAACAGACATAGCCCCACTCCACAAAGGGGGCAGTAAAGCAACAGCAAAGAACTACAGACCAATAGCACTAACATCCCATATCATAAAAATCTTTGAAAGGGTCCTAAGAAGCAAGATCACCACCCATCTAGAAACCCATCAGTTACACAACCCAGGGCAACATGGGTTTAGAACAGGTCGCTCCTGTCTGTCTCAACTATTGGATCACTACGACAAGGTCCTAAATGCACTAGAAGACAAAAAGAATGCAGATGTAATATATACAGACTTTGCAAAAGCCTTCGACAAGTGTGACCATGGCGTAATAGCGCACAAAATGCGTGCTAAAGGAATAACAGGAAAAGTCGGTCGATGGATCTATAATTTCCTCACTAACAGAACACAGAGAGTAGTCGTCAACAGAGTAAAGTCCGAGGCAGCTACGGTGAAAAGCTCTGTTCCACAAGGCACAGTACTCGCTCCCATCTTGTTCCTCATCCTCATATCCGACATAGACAAGGATGTCAGCCACAGCACCGTGTCTTCCTTTGCAGATGACACCCGAATCTGCATGACAGTGTCTTCCATTGCAGACACTGCAAGGCTCCAGGCGGACATCAACCAAATCTTTCAGTGGGCTGCAGAAAACAATATGAAGTTCAACGATGAGAAATTTCAATTACTCAGATATGGTAAACATGAGGAAATTAAATCTTCATCAGAGTACAAAACAAATTCTGGCCACAAAATAGAGCGAAACACCAACGTCAAAGACCTGGGAGTGATCATGTCGGAGGATCTCACCTTCAAGGACCATAACATTGTATCAATCGCATCTGCTAGAAAAATGACAGGATGGATAATGAGAACCTTCAAAACTAGGGAGGCCAAGCCCATGATGACACTCTTCAGGTCACTTGTTCTATCTAGGCTGGAATATTGCTGCACACTAACAGCACCTTTCAAGGCAGGTGAAATTGCTGACCTAGAAAATGTACAGAGAACTTTCACGGCACGCATAACGGAGATAAAACACCTCAATTACTGGGAGCGCTTGAGGTTCTAAACCTGTATTCCCTGGAACGCAGGAGGGAGAGATACATGATTATATACACCTGGAAAATCCTAGAGGGACTAGTACCGAACTTGCACACGAAAATCACTCACTACGAAAGCAAAAGACTTGGCAGACGATGCACCATCCCGCCAATGAAAAGCAGGGGTGTCACTAGCACGTTAAGAGACCATACAATAAGTGTCAGGGGCCCGAGACTGTTCAACTGCCTCCCAGCACACATAAGGGGGATTACCAACAGACCCCTGGCA
The DNA here is from genome assembly GCF_038502225.1 of Cherax quadricarinatus. NCBI lineage: Eukaryota > Metazoa > Arthropoda > Malacostraca > Decapoda > Parastacidae > Cherax > Cherax quadricarinatus. The sequence continues at coordinate 82,778,918 of NC_091292.1, read as the reverse complement.
GTCTTCAAGCTGGCACTGGACAAGCACCTAAAGTCAGTTCCTGATCAGCCGGGCTGTGGCTCGTATGTTGGTTTGAGTGCAGCCAGCAGCAACAGCCTGGTTGATCAGGCTCTGATCCACCAGGAGGCCTGGTCACAGACCGGGCCGCGGGGGCGTTGACCCCCGGAACTCTCTCCAGGTAAACTCCAGAGAAATATATATATATATATATATATATATATATATATGTACATACATGTACACATTTATTTATACACACTCATCTGAGTTTTCTTTGATTTTATCTTAATAGTTCTTGGTCTTATTACTTTTCCTTTTATATCCATGGGGAAGTGGAATAAGAATCTTTCCTCCGTAAGCCATGCGTGTTGTAAAAGTCAACTAAAATGCCGGGAACAATGGGTTAGTAACCCCTTTTCCTGTAAAGATTGCTAAAAAGAATAAGAAGAAGAAAATTGTCAAAGTGGAAAGTCTGAATGTGCGTGGATGTTGTGCAGATGATAAGAAAGAGATGATTGTGGATGTTATGAATGAGAAGAAGCTGGATGTCCTGGCTTTAAGTGAAACAAAGCTGAAGGGGGTGGGAGAGTTTCAATGGAGAGGAATAAATGGGATTAGGTCAGGGGTTTCAAATAGAGTTAGAGCTAAAGAAGGAGTAGCAATAATGTTGAAGGATAAGCTATGGCAGGGAAAGAGGGACTATAAATGTATTAATTCAAGGATTATGTGGAGTAAAATAAAGATTGGATGTGAAAAGTGGGTTATAATAAGCGTGTATGCACCTGGAGAAGAGAGAAGTGTAGAGGAGAGAGAGAGATTTTGGGAAATGTTGAGTGAATGCGTGGGGAGTTTGAATCAAGTGTGAGAGTAATGGTGGTTGGGGATTTCAATGCTAAAGTGGGTAAAAATGTTATGGAGGGAGTAGTAGGTAAATTTGGGGTGCAGGGGTAAATGTAAATGGGGAGCCTTTAATTGAGCTATGTGTAGAAAGAGATTTGGTAATAAGTAATACATATTTTATGAAAAAGAGGATAAATAAATATACAAGGTATGATGTAGCACGTAATGAAAGTAGTTTATTAGATTATGTATTGGTGGATAAAAGGTTGATGGGTAGGCTCCAGGATGTACATGTTTATAGAGGGGCAACTGATATATCGGATCATTATTTAGTTGTAGCTACAGTTAGAGTAAGAGGTAGATGGGAAAAGAGGAAGGTGGCAACAACAAGTAAGAGGGAGGTGAAAGTGTATAAACTAAGGGAGGAGGAAGTTTGGGCGAGATATAAGCGACTATTGGCAGAAAGGTGGGCTAGTGCAAAGATGAGTAGTGGGGGGCTTGAAGAGGGTTGGAATAGTTTTAAAAATGCAGTATTAAAATGTGGGGCAGAAGTTTGTGGTTATAGGAGGGTGGGGGCAGGAGGGAAGAGGAGTGATTGGTGGAATGATGAAGTAAAGGGTGTGATAAAAGAGAAAAAGGTAGCTTATGAGAGGTTTTTACAAAGCAGAAGTGTTATAAGAAGAGCAGAGTATATGGAGAGTAAAAGAAAGGTGAAGAGAGTGGTGAGAGAGTGCAAAAGGAGAGCAGATGATAGAGTGGGAGAGGCACTGTCAAGAAATTTTAATGAAAATAATAAAAAATTTTGGAGTGAGTTAAACAAGTTAAGAAAGCCTAGGGAAAGTATGGATTTGTCAGTTAAAAACAGAGTAGGGAAGTTAGTAGATGGGGAGAGGGAGGTATTAGGTAGATGGCGAGAATATTTTGAGGAACTTTTAAATGTTGAGGAAGAAAGGGAGGTGGTAATTTCATGCACTGTCCAGGGAGGTATACCATCTTTTAGGAGTGAAGAAGAGCAGAATGTAAGTGTGGTGGAGGTAAGTGAGGCATTACGTAGAATGAAAGGGGGTAAAGCACCTGGAACTGATGGGATCATGACAGAAATGTTAAAAGCAGGGAGGGATATAGTGTTGGAGTGGTTGGTACTTTTGTTTAATAAATGTATGAAAGAGGGGAAGGTACCTAGGGATTGGCAGAGAGCATGTATAGTCCCTTTATATAAAGGGAAAGGGGACAAAAGAGATTGTAAAAATTATAGAGGAATAAGTTTACTGAGTATTCCAGGAAAAGTATACGGTAGGGTTATAATTGAAAGAATTAGAGGTAAGACAGAATGTAATATTTGCTGATGAGCAGGGAGGCTTCAGAGTGGGTAGGGGATGTGTAGATCAAGTGTTTACATTTAAGCATATATGTGAACAGTTTTTATTGCATTTATGGATTTAGAAAAGGCATATGATAGAGTGGATAGAGGAGCAATGTGGCAGATGTTGCAAGTATATGGAATAGGTGGTAAGTTACTAAATGCTGTAAAGAGCTTTTATGAGGAATGTGAGGCTCAGGTTAGGGTGTGTAGAAGAGAGGGAGATTACTTCCCGGTAAAAGTAGGTCTTAGACAGGGATGTGTAATGTCACCATGGTTGTTTAATATATTTATAGATGGGGTTGTAAAAGAAGTAAATGCTAGGGTGTTCGGGAGAGGGGTGGGATTAAATTATGGGGAATCAAATTCAAAATGGGAATTGACACAGTTACTTTTTGCTGATGATACTGTGCTTATGGGAGATTCTAAAGAAAAATTGCAAAGGTTAGTGGATGAGTTTGAGAATGTGTGTAAAGGTAGAAAGTTGAAAGTGAACATAGAAAAGAGTAAGGTGATGAGGGTATCAAATGATTTAGATAAAGAAAAATTGGATATCAAATTGGGGAGGAGGAGTATGGAAGAAGTGAATGTTTTCAGATACTTGGGAGTTGACGTGTCGGCGGATGGATTTATGAAGGATGAGGTTAATCATAGAATTGATGAGGGAAAAAAGGTGAGTGGTGCGTTGAGATATATGTGGAGTCAAAAAACGTTATCTATGGAGGCAAAGAAGGGAATGTATGAAAGTATAGGGGTACCAACACTCTTACATGGGTGTGAAGCTTGGGTTGTAAATGCTGCAGCGAGGATATGGTTGGAGGCAGTGGAGATGTCCTGTTTAAGGGCAATGTATGGTGTAAATATTATGCAGAAAATTCGGAGTGTGGAAATTAGGAAAAGGTGTGGAGTTAATATAAGTATTAGTCAGAGGGCAGAAGAGGGGTTGTTGAGGTGGTTTGGTCATTTAGAGAGAATGGATCAAAGTAGAATGACATGGAAAGCATGTAAATCTATAGGGGAAGGAAGGAGGGGTAGGGGTCGTCCTCGAAAGGGTTGGAAAGAGGGGGTAAAGGAGGTTTTGTGGGCGAGGGGCTTGGACTTCCAGCAAGCGTGCATGAGCGTGTTAGATAGGAGTGAATGGAGACGAATGATACTTGGGACCTGACGATCTGTTGGAGTGTGAGCAGGGTAATATTTAGTGAAGGGATTCAGGGAAACCGGTTATTTTCATATAGTCAGACTTGAGTCCTGGAAATGGGAAGTACAATGCCTGCACTTTAAAGGAGGGGTTTGGGATATTGGCAGTTTGGAGGGATATGTTGTGTATCTTTATACGTATATGCTTCTAAACTGTTGTATTCTGAGCACCTCTGCAAAAGCAGTGATAATGTGTGAGTGTGGTGAAAGTGTTGAATGATGATGAAAGTATTTTCTTTTTTGGGGATTTTCTTTCTTTTTTGGGTCACCCTGACTCGGTGGGAGACGGCCGACTTGTTGAAAAAAAAAAATATATATATATATGTATATATATATATATATATATATATATATAATGTATATATATATATATATATATATATATATATATATATATATATATATATATATATATATATATATATATATATATATATATATATATATATATATATATATATATATATATACAGTGGACCCCTGCATAACGATCACCTCCGAAAGCGACCAATTATGTAAGTGTATTTATGTAAGTACGTTTGTACGTGTATGTTTGGGGGTCTGAAATGGACTAATCTACTTTACAATATTCCTTATGGGAACAAATTCAGTCAGTACTGGCACCTGAACATACTTCTGGAGTGAAAAAATATCGTTATCCGGGGGTCCACTGTATATATATATATATATATATATATATATAAATATATATTATATATATATATATATAAATATATATATATATATATATATATATATATATATATATATATATATATTTATATATATATATATATATATATATATTATAATGTATATATTTATATATATATAGTAGGTTGGAAGACAGCAACCAACCAGGGAGGTACTACCGTCCTGCCAAGTGAGTGTAAAACGAAAGCCTGTAATTGTTTTACATGATGGTAGGATTGCTGGTGTCCTTTTTTCTGTCTCATGAACATGCAAGATTTCAGGTACGTCTTGCTACTTCTACTTACACTTAGGTCACACTACACATACATGTACAAGCACATATATACACACCCCTTTGGGTTTTCTTCTATTTTCTTTCTAGTTCTTATTCTTGTTTATTTCCTCTTATCTCCATGGGGAAGTGGAATAGAATTCTTCCTCCGTAAGCCATGCGTGTTGTAAGAGGCGACTAAAATGCCGGGAGCAAGGGGCTAGTAACCCCTTCTGCTGTATATATTACTAAATGTAAAAGGAGAAACTTTCGTTTTTCCTTTTGGGCCACCCTGCCTTGGTGGGATACGGCCGATGTGTTTAAAGAAAGAAAGAAGATATATATATATATATATATATATATATATATATATATATATATATATATATATATATATATATATATATATACACATGTATATATACATGTATATATATTTTTTTTCTCAACAAATTGGCCGTTTCCCACCCAGGCAGGGTGGCCCAAAAAGAAAAACGAAAGTTTCTCTTTTTAAATTTAGTAATTTATGCAGGAGAAGGGGTTACTAGCCCCTTGCTCCTGGCATTTTAGTCGCCTCTTACAACACGCATAGCTTACGGAGGAAGAATTCTGTTCCACTTCCCTATGGAGATAAGAGAAAATAAACAAGAACAAGAACTAGTAAGAAAATAGAAGAAAACCCAGAGGGGTGTGTATATATATGCTTGTACATGTATGTGTAGTGTGACCTAAGTGTAAGTAGAAGTAGCGAGACGTACCTGAAATCTTGCATGTGTATGAGACAGAAAAAAAAAGACACCAGCAATCCTACCATCATGTAAAACAATTACAAGCTTTCGTTTTACACTCACTTGGCAGGACGGTAGTACCTCCCTGGGCAGTTGCTGTTTACCAACCTACTTCCTCGGTGGGAGACGGCCAACTTGTTGAAAAAAAAAAAATATAGTGGGGGGGTTGAAGAGGGTTGGAATAGTTTTAAAAATGCAGTATTAGAATGTTGGGCAGAAGTTTTTGGTTATAGGAGGGTGGGGGCAGGAGGAAAGAGGAGTGATTGGTGGAATGATGAAGTAAAGGGTGTGATAAAAGAGAAAAAGGTAGCTTATGAGAGGTTTTTACAAAGCAGAAGTGTTATAAGAAGAGCAGAGTATATGGAGAGTAAAAGAAAGGTAAAGAGAGTGGTGAGAGAGTGCAAAAGGAGAGCAGATGATAGAGTGGGAGAGGCACTGTCAAGAAATTTTAATGAAAATAAGAAAAAATTTTGGAGTGAGTTAAACAAGTTAAGAAAGCCTAGGGAAAATATGGATTTGTCAGTTAAAAACAGAGTAGGGGAGTTAGTAGATGGGGAGATGGAGGTATTGGGTAGATGGCGAGAATATTTTGAGGAACTTTTAAATGTTAAGGAAGAAACAGAGGCAGTAATTTCATGCACTGGTCAGGGAGGTATACCATCTTTTAGGAGTGAAGAAGAGCAGAATGTAAGTGTGGGGGAGGTACGTGAGGCATTACGTAAAATGAAAGGGGGTAAAGCAGCTGGAACTGATGGGATCATGACAGAAATGTTAAAAGCAGGGGGGGATATAGTGTTGGAGTGGTTGGTACTTTTGTTTAATAAATGTATGAAAGAGGGGAAGGTACCTAGGGATTGGCAGAGAGCATGTATAGTCCCTTTATATAAAGGGAAAGGGGACAAAAGAGACTGTAAAAATTATAGAGGAATAAGCTTACTGAGTATACCAGGAAAAGTGTACGGTAGGGTTATAATTGAAAGAATTAGAGGTAAGACAGAATGTAGGATTGCGGATGAACAAGGAGGTTTTAGAGTGGGTAGGGGATGTGTAGATCAGGTGTTTACATTGAAGCATATATGTGAACAGTATTTAGATAAAGATAGGGAAGTTTTTATTGCAATTATGGATTTAGAAAAGGCATATGATAGAGTGGATAGAGGAGCAATGTGGCAGATGTTGCAAGTATATGGGATAGGTGGTAAGTTATTAAATGCTGTAAAGAGTTTTTATGAGGATAGTGAGGCTCAGGTTAGGGTGTGTAGAAGAGAGGGAGACTACTTCCCGGTAAAAGCAGGTCTTAGACAGGGATGTGTAATGTCACCATGGTTGTTTAATATATTTATAGATGGGGTTGTAAAGGAAGTAAATGCTAGGGTGTTTGGGAGAGGGGTGGGATTAAATTATGGGGAATCAAATTCAAAATGGGAATTGACACAGTTACTTTTTGCTGATGATACTGTGCTTATGGGAGATTCTAAAGAAAAATTGCAAAGGTTAGTGGATGAGTTTGGGAATGTGTGTAAAGGTAGAAAGTTGAAAGTGAACATAGAAAAGAGTAAGGTGATGAGGGTGTCAAATGATTTAGATAAAGAAAAATTGGATATCAAATTGGGGAGGAGGAGTATGGAAGAAGTGAATGTTTTCAGATACTTGGGAGTTGACGTGTCGGCGGATGGATTTATGAAGGATGAGGTTAATCATAGAATTGATGAGGGAAAAAAGGTGAGTGGTGCGTTGAGGTATATGTGGAGTCAAAAAACGTTATCTATGGAGGCAAAGAAGGGAATGTATGAAAGTATAGTAGTACCAACACTCTTATATGGGTGTGAAGCTTGGGTGGTAAATGCAGCAGCGAGGAGACGGTTGGAGGCAGTGGAGATGTCCTGTTTAAGGGCAATGTGTGGTGTAAATATTATGCAGAAAATTCGGAGTGTGGAAATTAGGAGAAGGTGTGGAGTTAATAAAAGTATTAGTCAGAGGGCAGAAGAGGGGTTGTTGAGGTGGTTTGGTCATTTAGAGAGAATGGATCAAAGTAGAATGACATGGAAAGCATATAAATCTATAGGGGAAGGAAGGCGGGGTAGGGGTCGTCCTCGAAAGGGTTGGAGAGAGGGGGTAAAGGAGGTTTTGTGGGTAAGGGGCTTGGACTTCCAGCAAGCGTGCGTGAGCGTGTTAGATAGGAGTGAATGGAGACGAATGGTACTTGGGACCTGACGATCTGTTGGAGTGTGAGCAGGGTAATATTTAGTGAAGGGATTCAGGGAAACCGGTTATTTTCATATAGTCGGACTTGAGTCCTGGAAATGGGAAGTACAATGCCTGCACTTTAAAGGAGGGGTTTGGGATATTGGCAGTTTGGAGGGATATGTTGTGTATCTTTATATGTGTATGCTTCTAGACTGTTGTATTCTGAGCACCTCTGCAAAAACAGTGATAATGTGCGAGTGTGGTGAAAGTGTTGAATGATGATTAAAGTATTTTCTTTTTGGGGATTTTCTTTCTTTTTTGGGTCACCCTGCCTCGGTGGGAGACAGCCGACTTGTTGAAAAAAAAAAAAAAAAATTATATATATATATATGTATATATATATATATGTATATATATGTATATATATGTATATATATATATATATGTATATATATATATATATATATATTATATATATGTATATATATATATATATATATACAGTGGACCCCCGCATAACGATCACCTCCAAATGCGACCAATTATGTAAGTGTATTTATGTAAGTGCGTTTGTACGTGTATGTTTGGGGGTCTGAAATGGACTAATCTACTTCACAATATTCCTTATGGGAACAAATTCGGTCAGTACTGGCACCTGAACATACTTCTGGAGTGAAAAAATATCGTTAACCGGGGGTCCACTGTATATATATATATATATATTTTCAACAAGTCTGCCGTCTCCCACTGAGGCAGGGTGACCCAAAAAAAGAAAGAAAAACCCCAAAAAGAAAATACTTTCATCATCATTCAACACTTTCACCACACTCACACATTATCAGTGTTTTTGCAGAGGTGCTCAGAATACAACAACAGTTTAGAAGCATATACATATAAAGATACACAACATATCCCTCCAAACTGCCAATATCCCAAACCCCTCCTTTAAAGTGCAGGCATTGTACTTCCCATTTCCAGGACTCAAGTCCGACTATATGAAAATAACCGGTTTCCCTGATTTTTTTTTTTTTTTTTATTATCACACTGGCCGATTCCCACCAAGGCAGGGTGGCACGAAAAAGAAAAACTTTCACCATCATTCACTCCATCACTGTCTTGCCAGAAGGGTGCTTTACACTACACTTTTTAAACTGCAACATTAACACCCCTCCTTCAGAGTGCAGGCACTGTACTTCCCATCTCCAGGACTCAAGTCCGGCCTGCCGGTTTCCCTGAACCCCTTCATAAATGTTACTTTGCTCACACTCCAACAGCACGTCAAGTATTAAAAACCATTTGTCTCCATTCACTCCTATCAAACACGCTCACGCATGCCTGCTGGAAGTCCAAGCCCCTCGCACACAAAATCTCCTTTACTCCCTCCCTCCAACCTTTCCTAGGCCGACCCCTACCCTGCCTTCCTTCCACTACAGACTGATACACTCTTGAAGTCACTCTGTTTTGCTCCATTCTCTCTACATGTCCAAACCACCTCAACAACCCTTCCTCAGCCCTCTGGACAACAGTTTTTGTAATCCTGCACCTCCTCCTAACTTCCAAACTACGAATTCTCTGCATTATATTCACACCACACATTGCCCTCAGACATGACATCTCCACTGCCTCCAGCCTTCTCCTCGCTGCAACATTCATCACCCATGCTTCACACCCATATAAAAGCGTTGGTAAAACTATACTCTCATACATTACCCTCTTTGCTTCCAAGGACAAAGTTCTTTGTCTCCACAGACTCCTAAGTGCACCACTCACCCTTTTCCCCTCATCAGTTCTATGATTCACCTCATCTTTCATAGACCCATCCGCTGACACGTCCACTCCCAAATATCTGAATACATTCACCTCCTCCACACTCTCTCCCTCTAATCTGATATCCAATCTTTCATCACCTAATCTTTTTGTTATCCTCATAACCTTACTCTTTCCTGTATTCACTTTTAATTTTCTTCTTTTGCACACCCTACCAAATTCATCCACCAATCTCTGCAACTTCTCTTCAGAATCTCCCAGGAGCACAGTGTCATCAGCAGGTGGGGATATAGTTTTGGAGTGGTTGGTGCAATTGTTTAATAAATGTATGGAAGAGGGTAAGGTACCTAGGGATTGGCAGAGAGCATGCATAGTTCCTTTGTATAAAGGCAAAGGGGACAAAAGAGAGTGCAAAAATTATAGGGGGGATAAGTCTGTTGAGTATACCTGGTAAAGTGTATGGTAGAGTTATTATTGAAAGAATTAAGAGTAAGACAGAGAATAGGATAGCAGATGAACAAGGAGGCTTTAGGAAAGGTAGGGGGTGTGTGGACCAGGTGTTTACAGTGAAACATATAAGTGAACAGTATTTAGATAAGGCTAAAGAGGTCTTTGTGGCATTTATGGATTTGGAAAAGGCGTATGACAGGGTGGATAGGGGGGCAATGTGGCAGATGTTGCAGGTGTATGGTGTAGGAGGTAGGTTACTGAAAGCAGTGAAGAGTTTTTATGAGGATAGTGAGGCTCAAGTTAGAGTATGTAGGAAAGAGGGAAATTATTTCCCAGTAAAAGTAGGCATTAGACAAGGATGCGTGATGTCACCCTGGTTGTTTAATATATTTATAGATGGGGTTGTAAGAGAAGTAAATGCGAGGGTCTTGGCAAGAGGCATGGAGTTAAAAGATAAAGAATCACACATAAAGTGGGAGTTGTCACAGTTGCTCTTTGCTGATGACACTTTCCCTGAATCCCTTCACTAAATATTACCCTGCTCACACTCCAACAGATCGTCAGGTCCCAAGTACCATTCGTCTCCATTCACTCCTGTCTAACACGCTCATGCACGCTTGCTGGAAGTCCAAGCCCCTCGCCCACAAAACCTCCTTTATCCCCTCTATCCAACCCTTTCGAGGACGACCCCTACCCCGCCTTCCTTCCCCTATAGATTTATATGCTTTCCATGTCATTCTACTTTGATCCATTCTCTCTAAATGCCCAAACCACCTCAACAACCCCTTTTCTGCCCTCTGACTAATACTTATATAAACTCCACACCTTTTCCTAATTTCCACACTCCGAATTTTCTGCATAATATTTACACCATACATTGCCCTTAAACAGGACATCTCCACTGCCTCCAACCATATCCTCGCTGCAGCATTTACAACCCAAGCTTCACACCCATATAAGAGTGTTGGTACCCCTATACTTTCATACATTCCCTTCTTTGCCTTCATAGATAATGTTTTGTCTTCACATACACCTCAATGCACCACTCACCTTTTTTCCTTCCACAGTTCTATGGTTAACCTCAGCTTTCATAAACTCATCCGCTGATACGTCAGCTCCCAAATACACCTACCATCCGACTTACGACCTGCTCGACATCTGACGACTCGACTTACGACCGTGTTTTTTATGCCAAATTTCTGGGAAATAAACAAGTGTTTGTGTTGTACACAGTGTTTTTCCTAAACCTTACAGCATAAAATACAGTACTAACAGCATAAAAAGTAAAGTAAAACATGAAATACCAAAATAAAACAATAAAATAAAGTCATTACAAAAATGTTATGTTGATATTCAGTAGTAAAGTTCGGCTTGCATCCATTTCGACTTACGACCGGTTTCTCGGAACCGAACTCGATCATAAGCCAGATGGTAGGTGTATCTGAAAACATTCACTTCTTCCATACTCCCTCACTCCAATGTGTTATCCAGTTTTTTCTTTATCTAAATCGTTTGATACCCTCATCACCTTACTCTTTTCTATGTTCACTTTCTACTTTCTACCTTTACACACCCTCCCAAACTCGTCCACTTACCTTTGCAACTTTTCTTTAGAATCTCCCATAAGCACAGTACCTCCCTTTCTTCATCGACATTTAAAAGTTCCTCAAAATATTCCCGCTATCTACCCAATACGTACCTCCAGCTCCCCATCTACTAACTCCCCTACTCTGTTTTTAACTGACAAATCCATTCATTCCCTTGGTTTTCTTAACTTGTTTGTCCCGCTCCAAAACATTTTCTTATTTTCTGCAGAATTTCTTGACAGTGCCTCTCCCACTCTATTATCTGCTCTCCTTTTGCACTCTCTCACCACTCTCTTCACTTTTCTTTTACTCTCCATATACTCTGCTCTTCTTATAACACTTCTGCTTTGTAAAAACCTCTCATAAGCTATCTTTTTCTCTTTTATCACACTCTTTACTTCATCATTCCACCAATCACTCCTCTCTCCTCCTGCTCTCACCCTCCTATAATTGCAAACTTCTGCCCCACATTCTAATACTACATTTTTAAAACTATTCCAGCCCTCTTCAACCCAACCACTGCTCATATTTGCACTAGCCCATCTTTCTGCCAATAGTTGCTTATGTATCACCCCATCTTCCTCCTCCTTTAGTTTATACACTTTCACCTCTCACTTGCTGTTGCCATTTTCCTTTTGTTCCATCTACCTCTTACTCTAACTGTAGCTCTGACTAAATAATGATCCGATATATCAGTTGCCCCTCTATAAACATATACATCCTGAAGCCTACCTATCAACCTTTTATCCACCAATACATAATCTAACAAACTACTTTTATTACATGCTATATCATACCTTGTATACTTATTTATCTTCTTTTTCATAAAAGATGTATTACTTATTACCAAACCTCTTTTTATATATAGCTCAATTAAAGGCTCCCCATTCTCATTTATGCCTGCACCCCAAATTTACCTGCTACTTCTCCTCAACATTTTTACCCACTTTAGCATTGAGATCCCCAACCACAAATACTCTCTCACTAGTTTCAAAACTCCCCACACATTCACTCAACATTTCCCAAAATCTCTCTCTCTCTCTCCTCTACACTTCTCTCTTCTCCAGGTGCAGAAATGCTTACTATAACCCACTTTTCACATCCAACCCTTATTTTACTCTACATAATCCTTGATTTATACATTTATATTCCTTCTTTTCTTGTCATAACTTATCCTTCAACATTATTGCTACTCCTTCTTTAGCTCAAACTCTTTTTGAAACCCCTGACCTGGTCCCATTTATTCCTCTCCACTGAAACTCTCCTACACCCTTCAGCTTTGTTTCACTTAAAGCCAGGACATCCAGCTTCTTCTCATTCATAACATCCACAATCATCTCTTTCCTATCATTTGCACAACATCCATGCACATGCAAACATCCCACTTTGATGGTTTTCTTCTTTTTCTTTTTAGTAGGCTATAGGGGAAAAGGGGTTACTAGCCCATTGTTCCCTGCATTTAAGTTGACTTTTACAACACGCATGGCTTATGGAGGAAAGATTCTTATTCCACTTCCCCATGGATATAAAAGGAAAAGTAATAAGAATGAGAACTATTAAGACAAAATCAAAGAAAGTTCAGATGAGTGTGTATACATAAACATGTACATGTATGTGTAGTGTGACATAAGTGTAACTAGAAGTAGCAAGATGTACCTGAAATCTTTCATGTTTCTTCTTCTTCTTTCAACAAACTGACCATATCCCACCGAGGCAGGGTGGCCCAAAAAGAAAAACAAAAGTTTCTCTTTTTAATTTTAGTAATGTGTACAGGAGAAGGAGTTACTAGCCTCTTGCTCCCGGCATTTTAGACGCCTCTTACAACATGTATGGCTTACAGAGGAAGAATTCTGCTCCACTTCCCCATGGAAATAAGAAGAAATAAACAAGAACAAGAACTAGTAAAAAAATAAAAGAAAACCCAGAAGGGTGTGTGTACATGCATGTGTAGTGTGACCTAAGTGTAAGTAGAAGTAGCAAGATGTACCTGAAATCTTGCATGTTTATGAGACAGGAAAAAGACACCAGCAATCCTACCATCATGTAAAACAAGTACAGGCTTTCATTTTACACTCACTTGGCAGGATGGTAGTACCTCCCTGGGTGGTTGCTGTCTACCAACCTACTACACTTACCAACATTCAAATTCAAATTCAAATTCAAAATTTATTCTCTATAAGGATTACAATGCTGAGTTTACAGAATTTGGTTATTGTGTGGTTTATATGTAGTAAAATAATAATTACAGAGTGTACCACTAGAACACCTAGCATGGCTAGGCATTTTGGGCAGACTTAGATTAATTCTTAAATTTAAAATATTACAAATTATGAGGTAAGCTGGTATTATGGCGAAGTGACTAAATACTAGTTTGTGAGTTTAGCAATGTGAATGCTTTTGTTTTGGCACAATACATAGTTTCAGTAGTGGAGCATCACAGGCCAACTTATTACTAGTTAGGATTCATAATTTTAAGATTGAGATTGATATTTCTGTTTATGGTCAAATGGGTGAGTGAGTGTAAGTGTGAACCACCAGGTGGTATTCATGTAATTAGTTTTCAGGGTGTATCAGGGAGATAAGATGTTTTCTAATGGTAGTTTTGAAGGTGATGAATGTGTCTGCAGTTCTAGAGTTTTCAGGTAGGGTGTTCCAGATTTTAGGGCCTTTGACATACATTGAATTTTTTGTAAAGGTTTAGTCAGACACGGGGAATGTCATAGAGATGTTTGTGTCGGGTGTTATGCCTGTGGGTTCTGTCACAACTATCAAGAAAGCATTTTAGGTCAAGGTTAATATTGGAATTTAAGGTCCTGTAGATGTAGATTGCACAGTAGTAAGCGTGGATGTACTGAACAGGGAGTAAGTTTAGATCTATGAAGAGTGGGGGGGGGGTGTTGCCAGGGATGGGATTTAGTGATTATTCTTACTGCGGCTTTTTGTTGGGTTATTATTGGCTTTAGGTGTGTTGCTGCAGTTGAACCCCAAGCACAGATAGCATAGGTGAGGTATGGATATATAAGTGAATGGTATAGTGTGAGAAGGGCAGTTTGTGGCACGTAGTATTGTATCTTGGAGAGGATCCCAACCGTTTTGGATACTTTTTTGGTTATGTGTTGGATATGGGTGCTGAAATTCAGGTTCTTGTCGAGGTATAGGCCTAGGAATTTGCCCTCATTATGTCTGGCAATTAGAGTGTTGTCGATCTTAATGTTAGTTTGCACAGCTCCTGCTCTGCTACCAAACATAATGTAGTAGGTTTTGTCAGTGTTAAGCTTAAGTTTATTGGCTGTCATCCAAGTCGATATTTTGATCAGCTCCTCGTTAACAATGGTGTTGAGGGTGGCAAGATTAGGGTAAGAGATGATATAAGTCGTGTCGTCAGCAAAGAGAATGGGGTTCAGGTGTTGAGATACGTTTGGAAGATCATTGATGTATATGAGGAAGAGCAGGGGACCAAGGACACTTCCCTGCGGAACTCCAGCATCAAGTGGCCGTGTTGTTGATGCTGTGACTTTAATGGTGACATACTGATACTTATTAGTAAGGTAAGATTTGAAATACGCAAGCGCATGGCCTCTTATACCATAATGGTCAAGTTTTTGGAGTAGGATGCCGTGGTCTACTGTGTCAAAAGCTTTTCTTAGGTCAATAAAAATTCCTAGTGGATATTCCTTATTTTCCAATGCAGTTGCATGCAACTGGGGCACTAGCTTCTAATGAGTTCTGGTAAATTCAGGGTGGACAGTGAGGATATCCTCAAGCACCTCAGAATAGATAAAGTATTCACACAGTTCCAAGTATATCATTCCACCAGGCCTAGAGTCACTCATAACTGGACACTCAACTATGTAATGGTAAAGATCATTTGTCTTCTCTTTTTCTCAAAGTTTACATGTACAATCAGAAGGGATGAAAGGCTCACCTGTGGTTACCTACATGTACCACAGGTGATGATACCCCAACCTGATTCTGATTCAGTATGTCACACAATCTAGTCGAGGTTTCATGTTGCCAGTACACATAACTTTCTGACTGGAACAGATCATAGTACGTACTTGATACTGGTGCTATTAGGTCTCTGGGTATCTGATATCAGATCTGTGTTTTCTTGTCTACTGGAGCTGAAATCTTTCAGCAGGATGATTTTAGCCCTTAAACGGTCCAAACGTTTATATACGTTCTCTTGCATAGCACCCCAAACGTATATGTACGTTTCCTTTGTCATTCAATATTGGCATGATAGGCCTGAGTCACCTAGACATGAGAGAATGGGTGTGCGCACTCAGTGTGCGCCATATGAAAAAAATTGGGGATGCCTGGGTAGCACATGCTTTTTTTCCTATAATTTTTTTTTTTTTCAAAATATTCTGGGTGCTGAACAGGTGAACGTATATATACGTTTGGACCGTTTAAGGGTTAACAGTGAATAGGGAAATGCCTAGTTGTAGTTCCTCCACCTGCTTGTCACAAGCAGACTTAGCTTCTTCTTCAGTGCCATCATCATAGGTGATTTCATTTTTACTTATAATTTGTATATTTGTTTTTATAGTGCAGCATCAGTTCTTCATGCTTTCATGGCTATATAAAGTTTCAATTGTTATTTATTTGGCAAAGAATGCAAGTAGGGAAGAATTTTTAGGCCTTTCATCCTTAAAGCAAAAACCCCAAATAAAAACTGCCTCAGTATGTTCACTTACCTGTAATTCCATCTGACCATTTTTGACAAATCTGGTTTGTCAGCAATTTCTTATGCAATCACATAACATTTCTGAATGTCTTGTGTTTTCATTTTAATGGTAGAAAGCGATATGACAAAGCAGAAAAGGAATTCATAGAAGCCAAACTGCAGTTGTTCAGCAAGCTGGAGAAGAAGGAACTTCTCACAGAACATCTCTGCCGCATCATTGAAGCCAATGAACGAAGGAAAGCCTGTAAGCTCTCTGAACTTATGGCGAAGCTGGAGATGGTTGACATTTCATCAGAAATTGGTGATACTGGGGCTGAAGAGGTAAGTGGTGCTAATTTAACAGAATAGTACATATATAGTGGAGATAATGCTTATATGCAGTACTGTTGATAGTACAGCATTACAGTGAAGAAATATGGTCAAATACCTACACATAATAGTATGTGGGAGAGAAAGTTCTAATGCAATGGAGATAAAGCTTATATGGTGAAGAGATTTTTCATGTGAAGATACATAGTATTAATTTAGTGAATTAAAGTAAAATAAAATCTCATTTATGGATTTTGGCAATTTTAAATAAAAAAATTGTCTGGATGAGCTTTGGAATATCGGACAACATAGACGAAAGTCTGTAATTCTGGATTTTGTCCATTGCAAGAGTGTCCGGTTGTCTTCTGAAGTATCAGACCAAGTCTGATGACTTTGATGTTTGTCTAGTATGGGCCAGAGTGGCAACGTCCTGTATGTGTATATTCTCATTCTTCCTTGAGCTGTAGACCACTTATGCCAATTTATTGTTTGTGCTTACATGCATACACTCATCATTCAGTCTCTAGTTGTCCCTGGCTATATAACACTTTTTTATTATTAACATTATTATTAACACATGGGCTGATTCCCACCAAGGCAGGGTGGCCTGAAAAAGAAAAACTTTTCATCATCATTTACTCAATCACTGTCTTGCCAGAGGGGTGCTTTACAGTCATGAAACTGCAACATTAACACCCCTCCTTCAGAGTGTAGACACTGTACTTCCCATCTCCAGGACTCAAGTCCGGTCTGCTGGTTTCCTTGAATCCCTTCATTAATGTTACTTTGCTCACACTCCAACAGCACGTCAAGTATTAAAAACCATTTGTTTCCATTCACTCTCATCAAATACGCTCACGCACGCTTGCTGGAAGTCCAGGCCCCTCGCACACAAAACCTCCTTTACCCCCTCCCTCCAACCCTTCCCAGGCCGACCCCTACCCCGCCTTCCCTCCACTACAGATTTATACACTCGAAGTCAATCTGTTTTGTTCCATTCTCTCTACATGGTCCGAACCACCACAACAACTCCTCCTCAGCCCTCTGGATAATAGTTTTAGTACTCCCACACCTTCTCCTAATTTCCAGACTACAAATTCTCTGCATTATATTCACACCACACATTGCCCTGAGACATGACATCTCCACTGCCTCCCGCCTTCTCCTCGTTGCAACATTCATCACCCATACTTCACACCCATATAAGTGTGTTGGTACAACTATACTCTCATACATTCCCCTTTTTGCTTCCATGGACAAAGTTCTATGTCTCCACAGACTCCTAAGTGCACCACTCACTCTACTACCCCTCATCAATTCTATGATTCACCTCATCCTTTATAGACCCATCTGCTGACACATCCACTCCTAAATATCTGAAGACATTCACCTCCTCCATACTCTCTCCCTCCAATCTGATATCCAATCTTTCATCACCTAATCTTTTTGTTATCCTCATAACCTTACTCTTTCCTATATTCACTTTTAATTTTCTTCTTTTACATACCCTACCAAATTCATCCACCAGTGTCATCAGCACAGAGCAACTGTGACAACTCCCACTTTGTGTTTGATTCTTTATTTTTGAACTCCTCACCTCTTGCCAAGACCCTCGCATTCAGTTTTCTTACAACCCAATCTATAAATAAATTGAACAACCATGGTGACATCACACATCCTTGTCTAAGGTCTACTTTTACTTTTTATTAATCTCGCTCCAAAATTTTTTCTTATTTTCAACAAAATTTGTTGATAACATCTCACCCACTCTCTCATATGCTCTCTTTTTACATTGCTTCACCACTCTCTTAATCTCTCTTTTTCTCCATATACTCTTCCCTCCTTGCATCACTTCTACTTTGTAAAAATCTCTCATATGCTAACTTTTTCTCCCTTACTACTCTCTTTACAACATCATTCCACCAGCCGCTCTTTTTCCCTCCCGCACCCACTTTCCTGTAACCACAAACTTCTGCTGAACACTTTAACACTACATTCTTAAACCTACCCCATACATCTTTGACCCCATTACCTATACTCTCACTAGCCCATCTATCCTCCAATAGTTGTTTATATCTTACCCTAACTGCCTCTTCTTTTAGTTTATACACCTTCACCTCTCTCTTACTTGCTGCTTCTATTTTCCTTGTATCCCATCTACCTTTTACTCTCACTGTAGCTACAACTAGAAAGTGATCTGATATATCTGTGGCCCCTCTATAGACATGTACATCCTGAAGTCTACTCAACAGTCTTTTATCTACCAATACATAGTCCAACAAACTACTGTCATTACACCCTACATCATATCTTGTATACTTATTTATCCTCTTTTTCTTAAAATATGTATTACCTATCACTAAACCCCTTTCTGTACAAAGTTCAGTCAAAGGGCTCCCATTATCATTTACACCTGGCACCTCAAACTTACCTACCACACCCTCTCTAAATGTTTCTCCTACTTTAGCATTTAGGTCCCCTACCACAATTACTCTCTCACTTGGTTCAAAGGTTCCTATACATTCGCTTAACATCTCCCAAAATAAACAAAGGCTTCTACAGCAAGTGGTGGCGCCTAGAGAAAACATGTGATTCTCAATGTTAAGGAAGAAAAACCTGAATTAACCCTTTGAGGGTTTCGGACGTACTAGTACGTCTTATACACGGGTTTTTGACGTACTAGTACGCATAAATTCTAGCACCGTCAAATCTCGCGGGAAAAGGCTGGTAGGCCTCCATATGAAAGAATGGGTCTGTGTGGTCAGTGTGCACAGTATAAAAAAAATCCTGCAGCACACAGTGCATAATGAGAAAAAAACTTTCACCGTTTTTTTGGCATAAAACATCGACTTTGCACTGTATTTTCGTATGGTATTTATTGTTGTATTCTAGTTTTCTTGGTCTCATTTTATAGAATGGAATGCATATCACAGAAATTGAGGTGATTTTCACTGGTTTTACAATGAAAAGTACCTTGAAATTGAGCTCAAAGTAGCAGAAATGTTCGATTTTTACCAAAGTTCAAAAGTAAACAAATCATGCCAGGCGTCCAATACACGTCAACTGGTGAGTCTAACATTCTTTTGCAAGTGCGCCAATATGATTTATACCATTTTTTACACTAATGGAGTAGTCTGCATAACAGTAAATCTTCTATTTTTCGTGAGAATAAAAATTCGAAGTGGAAAGCAAAAGAATGTAAGAGGGGCCTTGAGACGTGACTAATGAACAGAAGAAATGTCATTTTAGTGCCAGGAATGTATTTCTTGTTTGTTCTGGACCCTATTCGGAAATTGGCATTTTTTGAAATTTGTGTGAAATTGGCAAAATTGCTAAATTCTGACCACTGTATTGGATAGTTGAAAATGGTAAATGGGTGGTTTCTTGCACTCATTCAATAGAAAAAATATAGTTCTAGCGAAATATTCATGATTTTTGTCGACTAGTACAGAGGAATTGGCCAAAAATGGGGCTCAAATTGGGCAAAATCGCCGATGCGTAAACATCGCCGAGACCGCTAACTTCGCGAGAGCATAATTCCGTAAGTTTTCCATCAAATCTCATAATTTTGGTGTCATTATGATCGGGAAAAGATTCTCTATCTTTTCATAAGAAAATTTTTTTTTTTTTTTTTAAATTTGGCCGACCCTGAGAACGAGTTTCTGAGAGGGCCTGTCGACCCTCAAAGGGTTAATAAAGAAGTTGAGTCTGGCATCTCAGTTACATGGGTATGTGAGGAATATGATGTTAAGAACAATGATATCCATAGAATCAAGAATAAACTTACAGACTATGATCTTAAGTTCAGTGTAGATGCTAGTGGAGTTTTATGTATTGATCGCTGCAGTTTACACCTTATCTCTCTACCACAAAAAGGTGAGTGCACCTTCTATTTTCTTAATAGGTCTTGTTCTGCTTTATTTCCTCTTACAGTGGAACCTCATTTTTTGGCCGTAATCCATTCCAGAAGGTTGGCCTAAATTCGAAACAGCCTAAATTCGAAGCAATATTTCCCATAAGAATTAATGTAAGTACAATTAATCTGTTCCAGACACCCAAAAATATTAACAAAAAATACATTTTTTAAAGATTAATTGTACAGATCTCCCTCCACATTCGCGAGGGTTAGGGGATCAAGAACCTCGCGAATGTTGAAAAATCACGAATATTTGGTGCACAAATATAGGGTAGGGTAATACAAAAATAGTATTTATTTAGCCTAACAATACTGCTTCCTTAACCTATTGAACCATGAACAATCATAAAACACATGAAAACATTGTAAAATATTGTACTAGTGTCAGCCCTTTGGTAAAGAAGGTGAGAAAGACTATAGAATTCAAGAAAGAACTCGTAGCAGAGTACCAAAGTGGAGGAGGAAGAGAGAGGGGAGAATGTGCCTTCTTCAGTAATTCAGTGATTCTATGATACGTACGATACTAAAGCAGCACAAGTCGATTAAGGCTATAGCACCAGCCAGCCATAAAGTGTAGCATTAACAGTGTAGCAAGTAAGTTAAGCAATTAATCAATAGAAAAAAGACAGCATGAACCTAACTCCTCCAATGTTGTTGGAGTTATATAGGGCAACTGACAACACCGCTTTCTCTAGCACCTCTGCTGCCGCCTCCACCACCACTATGTAAGACTTATGCTCTCAGTGGCCCTTATACACCCAACAACAAAACACAGCACCACTCGTGACATTTGTAATGACATATTTTATTCATTCTAGATATACAGTTCTCCCTCAACATTCGCAAGGGTTAGGGGATCAAGAGCCTCACGAATGTTGAAAAATCGCGAATGTTTGGTGCCCCAATATATTGTAGGGAAATATAATACAGTACTTCTTCCTTAACTTGTTGAACCATGAACAATCATAAAATACATGAAAACGTCGTAAATAACATGTATGTTATTAAATACCACTGCCTCCACTTTCTCGACCACTGCGAGTCCCTACTACCCTCCCTCCGACCCCCCCAACTGGCAGCCAGCCCTCCCACCAGTGTGGTGAGTGTTTTGTTTGTTCATTATTTGCTATTAAACTACAGCATAAATAATGTAAACCCATTCATGACTGCATATTGGAATGGCTGTTCGGACATGTATTGGACGGTGACATCATGTGTTGACTCTTGAACACAGCAAAGAATCAAACATTTCTGCTACTGCTAATAATAACAATAGTAGTAGTAGTAATAATACTAATACTAATAATAATAATAATAATAATAAATTATAATAATAAATACGATAAATTGAAGAAGGAAATTGTACAAAAATACGAGGGAGTGGTTGACACATCATCAGTGTGGCTTTATTTATGCTGGAGTGAGTATTAGTCTCTGTGCTCTTCCAAACATTTCACAATAATTCAATGTGTTTGGTGCTTGTAGACTGAGTGCAACTGGAGTGGCAGTGGTTGAGGAAGCGGGTGAGGCAGTGGGTGAGGCAATGGTTGAGGCAGTGGGTGAGGCAATGGTTGAGGCAGTGGTTGAGGCAGTGGTTGAGGCAGCAGTTGAGGAAATGGTTGAGGCAGTGGTTGAGGCAATGGTTGAGGCAGTGGTTGAGGCAGTGGTTGAGGCAGCAGTTGAGGAAATGGTTGAGGCAGTGGTTGAGGCAGTGGTTGAGGCAGTGGGTGAGGCAGTGGTTGAGGTAGTGGGTGAGGCAGTGGTTGAGGCACTGTTAGAGGCAGCGGTTTAGGCAGCAGTTGAGGCAATGGTAGAGGCAGCAGTTGAGGTAGTGGTATTTAATAACATGTTATAAATAATAATAATACATATTACTAATAACATGTATTATTATTATTAATAATAACATGTATGTTATTAAATACCACTGCCTCGACCACTGCCTCACCCACTGCCTCAACCGCTGCCTCAACCACTGCCTCAACCGCTGCCTCACCCACTGCCTCACCCACTGCCTCACCCACTGCCTCAACCACTAGCTCACCCACTGTCTCACCCACTGCCTCAACTGCTTCCTCAACCACTGCCTTACCCACTGCCTCACCCACTACCTCACCCACTGCCTCACCCACTGCCTCAACCGCTGCCTCAACCGCTGCCTCAACCGCTGCCTCACCCACTGCCTCACCCACTGCCTCACCCAATGCCTCACCCAGTGCCTCAACCGCTTCCCCAACCACAGCCTCTACCACTCCAGTCGCACTCAATCTACAAGCACCAAACACAAAGAATTATTGTGAAATGTTTGGAAGAGCACGGAGACTAATACTCACTCCAGCATAAACAAAGCCACACTGACGATGTGTCAACTACTCCCTCATATTTTTGTACAATTTCCTTCTTCAATTCTGTCGTATTTATTATTATTATTATTATTATTATTATTATTATTATTATTATTATTATTATTTTTACTACTATTGTTGTTATTAGCAGTAGCAGAAATGTTTGATTCTTTGCTGTGTTCAAGAGTCAACACATGATGTCACCGTCCAGTACCTGTCCGAATAGCCATTCCAATATGCAGTCATGAATTGGTTTACATTATTTATACTGTAGTTTAATAGCAAATAATAAACAAACAAAACACTCACCACACTGGTGGGAGGGCTGGCTGCCAGTTGCGGGGGTCGGAGGGAGGGTAGTAGGGACTCGCAGGTGGCGGCTGGGAATTTGAAGGCTGGGAATTTGGCGGTTGGTAATTCACGAATGTGTGAAGCCCGCGAAAGTTGAAAACATGAACGTTGAGGGAGACCTGTATGTCATGTTTCTGTGTTATTAATATTGTTTGTTATGTCATATTAGATGAATTGTGATAGATAAATAAGCCATAGAGTTGATTTTAGTGTCATATTGAAGGACTATCTTGTCCTATCTCCAAACAAACTCTGCCACTGCCACAATTCCTAACATATGTAATGACATATTTGAAATATGATTGGGCAGCTGGGCATTCACGAATGTTCGAAGCCCACGAAAGTGGAACTCCCGAATGTGGGGGGAGACCTGTAGTTTTACACATATTTTATTTATTTCCAATTTGTGCACACATACAGAGGTACAAAAAAATACAGATAAGAGCAGTATGCCAAAGCCACTTATACTATGCATAGCATTACGGGCTGGCTTAAAATTAACTTAAGATTAACTAAGCAATGATTATTATTATTATTATAATCAAAAAGAAGCGCTAAGCCACAAGGACTATAAAGCGCTGCTACTAAGCAATGATGAAATCAGTGATAAAACATTAATGTAAACAGATAACTATAAAGCACAAGTGAGTATTACAAAGACAGGTCATATGGTTGCATTCAGTTAGGTAGTGATTCTGTTAGGTAGTGTATTTAAAAAATAATAAAGTTAGATTGGGTTTTAGGTTTAACATTTATGTGATATAATTGTGAGAAACATTTAAGATATACAATTTATAATGTTCAGTTATTCAGTATTTATTTGATTTTGGGTGAGTAAGTAATCTTTGAGAAGAGACTTGAATTTATAAACAGGTAGTGTTTCTTTTATATTTACAGGTAATGAATTCCAGATTTTAGGGCCTTTTATGTGCATTGAGTTTTTGCATAGTGTGAGATGGACACGAGGAACATCAAAGAGTGATCTGTGCCTTGTGTTATGGTCATGTGTTCTGTTGAGGTTGGCAAGGAGATGTTTGAGGGGAGGGTTAATATCAGAGTTAAGTGTTCTATGTATGTAATAGGTGCAGTAATAAGTATGGATGTTTTGTATGGTGAGTAGGTTTAGTGTATTGAATATTGGTGGAGTGTGCTGCCTGTAGTGAGAATTTGTTATCATTCTAACTGCAGCCTTTTGTTGGGTAATTAGTGGTCTGAGATGGTTAATTGTTGTTGAGCCCCATGCACAAATTCCATAGGTGAGATAGGGGTAAATAAGAGAGTGATATAGGGCCAGGAGGGCTGACTGTGGAACATAGTACCGTATCTTCGATAGTATGCCTACAGTCTTGGAAATTTTCTTAGAAATTTGATGTATATGTGTATGAAATTTGAGTCTATTATCAAGGTGGATTCCTAAGAATTTTCCCTCTGTTAGTTTTGTGATAGGTGATCCATTTATCATTATGTTAAGAGGGACATCTGTAGCTCTGTTACCAAACTGAATGAAGTAGGTTTTGTCAATGTTTAGTGTAAGTTTGTTAGTCCTCATCCAGGTAGATATTTTCTGTAATTCGGTATTTACAGTATTGGCTAGCGTGACTGGGCTCGGGTGAGAGAAGACGTATGTAGTGTCATCTGCAAATAGTGTGGGTTTGAGTAATTGCGAAGCATAAATAAATAAATGAACATTTAAATCTCTATTACAGTAGACCTTCATTTAGCATGAGTTTATTTGGCACAATTTGGGTATTGCACGATTGAATGATTGTGGCACAATTTTATGTAACACATTGTATAATTAATTTAACATGGTTCAGTTTGTGGGAAGGAAAAAAAATTCTCTTTTGCTCAAGCAGCTGCCTTGTTGTGGAGCAGCCGGGAAGCCATCCCCTGCCACTCCCCAACAACACCCCACCATCCCAGTGTTCGTAATTCATACGTGTCCAGTTTTTCTCTGCTACAAGGCAGCTGTGTTTCTGAATTGTGTTATGATATTTTAATTACTATATCTTGTATCTGCCAAGCAATCATGACACCCAGTAGCCATACCAGTGTTGCTGAAAGTGGCACAAAGAGGTATAAGCACTTAAGTCTTAGAATTAACAAAGAAACAAAGATATTAGACAAGAGATAACCTGTAGCCGTAATGAAGTGTTACTTTGTACACAGAAAAAGAGGTTAACATGAGTTTGTGTGACTAAATGACTGACTTACTGAATGAATGACTTACTGAATGACTGACTTACTGAGTGACTTGACTTATTGAATGACTTGACTGACTTACTGAGTGACTTGACTGACTTACTGAATGACTTAACTGACTTACTGAGTGACTTGATGGACTTACTGAATTACTTGACTGACTTATTGAATGACTTGACTGACTTACTGAGTGATTTGACTGACTTACTGAGTGACTTGATGGACTTACTGAATTACTTGACTGACTTATTGAATGACTTGACTGACTTACTGAGTGATTTGACTGACTTACTGAGTGACTTTACTGACTGACTTACTGAATGACTTGACTGACTGAATGACTTAAAGTTAAACACTCCAGTACAACCATCAACTTCAGTACCAGAACCTCTACCATCCACCTCAGCCCAGTAGGGCCACAGCATAACTCTCCACTCTCTTCACAATCATCCACAAACACCAGCATCCACAATTTAAGGTAAGAAATACTATTATTTCTGTTACATTTGTCGTCTTAAGCAGTAAAAGCAGCATAATATATCACAACAATGAACTACAACTACATATTCACTTTTGTTTTTGTAAGATGTGGAGACCTAAAAAAAGGTGTTTGGCTTTTTGGGGGCTCCCAGGAACGTAACCCTATTTTACCCATAAGGTCTTCAGTTCATCTGACACGATTTTACCCAACACGGCATTTTCAAGAACGTAACTACCATGCTAAATGACAGTCTACTGTACGTATCTTTACTGAAGACGCTTGTTGGCTTATGGAAGACAGAGGAGGAGGAGAGAGGGAAGACTGATTATTTTTTTGGAAGGGGAATCTCCCTCCATAAAGACGTCAGGTATCAAAGCCCTCTCTGGGGCTTTGGTAAGCCTGTCTTTCATAGGCTTGTGTCCTGGCAGTGTCTTTTCCTCCTGCGTAATGTAGGTCCTCTTTGGCTTTTTTTTTTTTTTTGAGAAAATCGCAATTGTTTCAGCGTTTTGCTTACTGCACTAATGATCTAGTGTAGTTAGCCTCTCCAAAACTCCATTATCTCTTATACATTAGAAGGGGACACATGGGAAGCTATGGTCAGAGGGATAATTACTTTACCTCAGGAGTGACGGCGACCGCTTGCCATATAATGACATATTTTATTCATTCTTGAGTATTTACCATGTTTCTGTGTTGTTTATATTGCTTATTATGTCATATTAGATCAGTTGTGATAGATAAATAAGCCATAGAGTTGATATTAGCATAATATTGAATAATATTCTGTCGCCCGAATAATATTGAATAATATTCTGTCGAGATCCGCATGCAACTGCCTTGCCTATTCACAAATGATTGTCTCTGAAACACTGTCTCCTGCTAACTAATTTTCCCTGATCCACAACAACACCAACTCCACATTTTCATTTGTTTGTGATCTTACTTTCTTCTTAAATTCCATCGTGTTTCTCACTTTCTTTACCAAAGGAATTTTACTAGGAACTTTCTTGGGGCCCATGGTGACTTATTTCACAGTCGCACTTGATAAAAAAAAACCAAAAACAACAGATTTTAAGGAAAGGTTTGGATGAATGCGAGTAGTATGTATATGCTCACTCGCCGACAGACAGAAGGACACTGACTCACCTACGTGAGGCACCCTGGCGGGCCACGTCTAATACAGCCAATATATGAGGCAACAGCCAAAATATGGAGCAAAATTTTCGCTGAAAAACTGGCCTAAATACAAATCGGCCAATAAACACAGCAGCCGAAAAACGAGGTTCCACTGTATTTCCATGGGGAAGTGGAAAAGAATTCTTCTTCCATAAGCCATGTGTGTCATAAGAGGTGAAAATAATGCAGGGAGCAAGGGGCTAGTAACCCCTTCTGTATAAATTACTAAAGGTAAAAATAAAAACTTATTTTTCTTTTTGGGTCACCCTGCTTTGGTGAAATACGGCCAGTTTATTAAAAAAAAAAAGTTGAGAATTAGCACTTTTTCACTGATGTCTTCTCTTAGACTTTGAAGACCTGCCAGCATCACTACTTTTGTGCTTTGGAGCCATTATTAAGCAAAAATTAAGGGTTTTTTTGGTCCATCGTAAACTGTGGATAACTGAAACCTCAAAAACCAAACCCCCATATACAGGAGTTCTACTGTAGTACTTGGGAAAGGAAAGTGATTCCTCTTTAGTCACCTAGTGAGCAGTTTAATATTAGAGTTATCTTTATAGACATAGAGCTAATTGATTTTACAAATAGGTAATTACTAATGACTTCTCTGCTTTGCTTTTGTACACCTGGCATTTTCTTTCTTTAAGCCATTATTGTGTCATTTTACCTCAGTTACCTACAGCACTCTTCTAGGTATACAGCATATATATTTTTGTACTACATAGACCAGGGGTGGGCAGACTTCTAAAGCCATCATCTGGAAACTGTACTTGTCTGATAATGCTTGTGTAACAGTTTGTGTTTTCAACAGAGGAAAATGAACAAAGTTTTGCTCATTCAGCTGCATATACATGAATATATGTCTTTATCTTGGTGGGCTGCAGTTTGCCCACCCCTGACAGAGACCATCTGCCACCCCAAAAAAAAAGAAACATTCACTCGCCACATGTGTGCAGACTTCACAGTTTAGATGACCTCTCAGAAAGCAATATCTCCATCCCTTTTTCAGAGTGTTGGCACTGTATTTCTCACCTTCAGGATTCAGTCTGGCTAATCAGTATCCCTGAATCCCTTCATAAATGTTACCTTGCTTACATTCCAACAGCATGTCAAATCCTACAAAACACTTGTCTCCTCTCACCCAAACATTTCCTGTGGCAGCTTGTACCTCTCCTCTCCACCCCAGATTTAAAATTCTTTATGAAATTAAGACACGTGTGCAACATCTGGGTATCTTTATTGTAGACGTTTCGCCATCCAGTGGCTTTATCAATACAAATTCTAGGACATAACTTGAAGACAGTAAGACTATGTACAGAAGGTGAGGTAATCAGTCCCTCAACCTTGGAGTAGGTGCGAAGAGCACCGTAGTCGTGGAGATTCTGAAGCAGAAGCAAGGAGTCTGGCGCTTATAAAGTAACGTCAGGTGTAGCAGACGAAGGCATAGTCACTGGTAGGCGGGATTCCCCAGTGGAAGTAGGTTCTTCCCAAAGAGATGGGTAGTTGTAGTAGTAGTTACCGTAGTAGTTGTCGTAGTCGTGAAGGTTATGTACATGTCCTCAGAATCAAGATTCCATGATGTTGCAGTGTCTGACAACTTGTCAGACACTGCAACATCATGGAATCTTGATTCTGAGGACATGTACATAATCTTCGTGACTACGACAACTACTACGGTAACTACTACTACAACTACCCATCTCTTTGGGAAGAACCTACTTCCACTGGGGAGTCCCGCCTACCAGTGACTATGCCTTCGTCTGCTACACCTGACGTTACTTTATAAGCGCCAGACTCCTTGCTTCTGCTTCAGAATCTCCACGACTACGGTGCTCTTCGCACCTACTCCAAGGTTGAGGGACTGATTACCTCACCTTCTGTACATAGTCTTACTATCTTCAAGTTATGTACTAGAATTTGTATTGATAAAGCCACTGGATGGCGAAACGTCTACAATAAAGATACCCAGATGTTGCACATGTGTCTTAATTTCATCTTGTCGGTATTATATACCATTCTTGCACAAAATTCTTTATGCCATCCTGTTTATTGTGATAAAAATATTTCTTGTGCCATCATCATGTATTTTAGGTCTGTATATGATTTGCCTAATTCACATTTAATTTAGTTTTAAAACTTCTATTTTTATGGTTGCTAACAATTAACTGAAGACTGTACATTCTCTGTCTGCTAATTACCACTCATTTTATCATGATAAGATTTAAATATGAGTGAGAAGTCAACAGAGACACTGGAAAAGCTTTGTTCTGGTTATTATTTCAGACAGTATTTTGGGTATATTACATCCAGAAGTACCATATGAAGCAGTTAGGATAACCTGTGGTTCACGCTCACCTGTTTATCAATCTTTGTTGATCATGGCTGTAAGCTAAAAAATGCAGTCACTTATGCAGTTGGTTTTTTAAACTCTCTTGCTGATCTCCAACTTATGGTCACCATCATAAATATTTTTTGTTTCTAAAACCCCCATTTAAATGATTTATTGTAAGGATTCTTTTTGTTTCTTAATGCCTGTCTTTTCAGTTTTCATGTAATATATTATCACCTAGTTTCCTCACATTTGTATACTTCATTTTAACAGTACATATACCATAACACAACCAGTTGTAGCCATTATATTACAGTATTATATATTTGATTAAATTATGATTCAAGCATCAAATATTAACAGTATAGAATATTATCTCCATGACATATTAGGGATCAAGGTCAGTGTTTAATAGTTGGCACAAAACACATACAATAGGCAGGCAATGATGGACCTAGGACCTAGTATATTTTTAAACTTTTGGTCTCACTGTGTAATAATGAGAAGTATTGAGTCTGTTAGTGATCTTTAGCAGGGGTGACTAATTTTCAATGGCTTTTACAGATTTTGCCTCAACTAGCTAGCTTGGATGAAGTGACATATGCAGCTTGCACAACCATCAAAGATCCTAAGAAAACTAGCCTAGCCCTACAAATGGGCATTGCCAGAATAAATGGTGATAGTATTCCTTTAGAAAATGTGAAGGAATTACTCATAGAAGGAAAGGAACAGGTCATTTTAAATAAGGATGAGAGAATGCCAGAATTTCAGGGTTATATGAAAGAAGATATACTAATTGAAAATAATAAAATGGTTTTACAGACAAACATAAAAGAAGCTGTAGAAAGTAAAAATGTGGTATGTGAAAATCAAGATTCAACTAAAAATGGTGAGGTATGTAAAGACAAACCTGAAAATGTTATTGGTGGTGACAGTGAAACATGCAAAGTTAATGCAAATAGTCAGGTAGAAATAGAATGCTTGAGTAAACACCCAGATATTGACAAAAGTAATGAAAAGGAAAGTGTGTCCTTGAAAGATCACAGTCAGCAAAGGTAAATTCAACTTAATTTGGGTAACTACAATGATGTTAGTGAGAAGAGTACTCACCTGTTTGTGCATCTTACCTATGTTGAGGTTATAATGATTTTCTTTGTTGGATGACACTTCAGTTTTGTCTTATTATAGTTAATAAAAGGGCAATCTATTTTTATTAATTCTGAGTAGAAGAACAAACTAATTTTAAAATGTAGATCAAATATGTAAATGAGTGTCAGGTTTGCATATATCTTTGCATAAATGTACATAGTCATACACTCGTTTTTATAGTCAAAGACTCTTTTTGATTATAATAATAATAATATAGTCAAAGACAAAGTTTACATAGGCAATTAAAAACATGCACATATAGATAGATACCAGTAAATTCACTGTAAACAAATATGCATAAACTCACTTAAATAGTCCCTTTATATGAAGAAATACATGGTCATCTGTATATGCGTGATTTCGTAATAGCATTCATGTTTTGAACATTTTACCCATTCATTTTAGTTTAGAGCATTGTAGAAGATATCTTGACTAATGTGGGTAAAGAGATCATGGTAACATGCCTTTTGAATTGTAGTCTATTTAATTTCATGGTGAAGAATTAAGATGATAATGTAGGTCACTGTTATATGAATGTTATTTTCCATGGACCACATTGACCTACTTATTCATCATGTTCACATTTGTGTGTTGTTTTGTAACACTAAATGTCTCAGCTTTTGAGGAATATGTTGATAAATTGCTTACGAAAGTCATAAGGCTGAGTTATTGTAATTAATGTGATCATGAAAACTACACTGACTGTGAGTTAGATTAACTTGTTTGTGATGGCTATGTTGGCCTGTGGGTCAATGGCAGTAAGAGCCTCATTGATCAGGTATCCAACAATGAAGTTTGTCCTCATGCCAGATTTTGAGAGCAGAATACCTCGAAACTGGTCACAAGTATGTCACTTGTTACAGTGACGTGCTTCTACACTGAGTTGAAATTAATATGGTCATCATTCAGGTTTTTGCAAGAAGAAAACATTAAACATTTATTGATTCTTCTAAACATTTTCTAAATGACAAAATAAAGTAAAATAGAAATTTAAGTCTGACTGTTAGTGGTCTGGTGGTGTGAATGATATCTCTCTGTTTGGCAGGTTAAGCACTGTTGAGTCTGACTAGTAACTAGTTGGGTGAAAAAATCAATACATAATCTAATTTTTCACAGGATTAGTTCTTGACAGTCCATAAGTTTCTTGTACTCAACAGTGTATACCCATACCCAAATTATTCTTCACATCAAACACACTGTAATTGTAATACATGGTTTCACCATTTCATTTTTTTTTTTTTTATGATTTAAATTTTTTTGTAATATCTGATAAGAGAGGCTTTGCTAAATTTTGATTGACCAGACAACCTTTAATTATCAATATATATTTTTTACAATGAAATTTGCAGAGCCATTACAATAAGGTGGCACAATATAAGGCACAAATATATGAATCTTCTTTTTCCCCCTGTAAATAGATGCCGTATGCAGTGTGATCAAGAGCAGACTAAGACTAGTGAGTTGATGATTTACATGACTCTGCTTTATTCCATCATATGTTGCCAAAAACACCTGCTTAGAATAATGAAGACACTTATTACTTGCTTAACAATGTGCAGTGCACTGCTCAGAATGCTCATGCCACCTCTGTCTGACCTCATAATCTTGTATCCACAGTGACATGATATATGTTGTTGCTGAATGCTGTAGCTGCATGTTCCACAACATTTTGCTGAGCTTGACTGAGTCAATGCTAACAGTATTCATAAAACAGCTAAATATAACAACAGTATATTGTTACAAAATGTATTAGAAAGTGTGTTCATGTAGGAAATTTGTAATGCAAGAGGGATGAAGAAATACATGTATTATACTTTGTTCCATTTTTCACTACATGACAGTAAAATATTGTAATATTTCTTTTCAAATCTCTTGGCATACCTAATCAGATGTTTAATGCAGTACAGTACAGTGTAATGGTTTATCAAATTTGCTTTTTCTGTCTGTTAGCAGTAACTTTGAACAGAATACAATCTCTCATTTAATTTTTGTTCAGATTTGATTTTACTTAACAGTAATACATACTATAGTTAAACTCATTCTGTATTTCTCATTGTAAGACGAATTTGTATGATCAAGCAATACCTTTCTTACTCATGACTCACGAAATCATAATGAACGAATGCAAACAAACCATACCACGGGTGGGGATAGAACCCGCGATCAGAGAGTCATAAAACTCCAGTGGCCCAGCGGCTAGCGTGTCAGCCTGGAGTTTTATGACTCTCTGATCATGGGTTCTATCCCTGCCTGTCGTATAGTTTCTTACTCATGTTGGACAAATTTCATTTTGCTGTTAGCATCAAAGTTACGTTTTAGAAATTTGATGATGAGTGGGCTTATGGAATTTATTCATTAAAAATTTATTAGCCTGAAAGTTCTATATACTGTATTAACCAGCATATAATCCATGTACATACTGTACGTTTATGTATATACTGTACGTATAATCTATATTGATGTTTAGTAATGCATAGATCTATATTCCTGGTCCTACCAAGAATTTGCTGACCATGAATTATATATGCTAAAACATGTGGGGAAGCCATGCTACTTAGCCTATCACAAAAAAATTCATGATGCCAAGCTGTTTGAAAAGTATTGGCACAAAAACTTGCTGTAACCGGTCCAGCAACTGGTTATGATGGTGAATGGCTTATAATGCTTTTTAAAAATTTGGTTATTTTTGACTGCCTGAATCCATCCAGCCACCCAACAAATCCAGAGTATTCTACAGGTACTTGGCAGGCTCTGATGAATTTGTTCAACCCTTTCTTTCATGATTGATCATTAGAAGGAAAACTCAATATCTTCATTGGTTTTTAATCTAAATCATCAGGGCATGTTTCATATCTTAATGCAGTACTTAGACTTCATTGTTTCATATCATTTATTGTATGCTATACTAATATGTTGATGAATAAGACATCATTAGCAACTCTTGAGTATCATTCAAGATACTCAAGTGTTGCTAATGTGTCTTATTCTTCATTGTTGTTCTTAGGTTGGCTTTATCTATATTGCAAAGTCCCTCTCTTCTTTCATTAAAACTCATGTTATGTAGTACTTTCATGATATTGTCAGGACACATATTACCAGTATCAAGCACTTCCACCTTGGTAATTTTATTTAAATTTGTTCACCTTACCAGCATTACTAGACTGGTTCTTGTTATATGAATAAGGATGGGCCTCCAGATTAATGATACCCAAAACTGCATGAAGTATATATAAAATGGGAAGTGAAAAACAGCAGTGTAGTGGACTATTTGTAATTAATTGCTTGTTTTGTTTAGGGAAGGTGAGCTCCAGCTCTTGATCTTGCTTCTTAACATTTAGCTGACTAACGTGTTTGATAAATTAGACACATGTTGGTTCTCTGAACCATTCATCTACTAACGTGTTTGAGTCAGATCACGTCTATTTTTGAAACCCTATGTGGAGCTCACTTCCGTAGAGGAATTCAAAAATAGTTTTTTGTGTATGTGTGTGTGTGTGCGTGTGTACTCACCTCACCTAGTTGTACTCACCTAGTTGAGGTTGCAGGGGTCGAGTCCAAGCTCCTGGCCCCGCCTCTCCTCCTGGCCCCGCCTCTTCACTGGTTGCTACTAGGTCACTCTCCCTGAACCGTGAGTTTTATCATACCTCTGCTTAAAGCTATGTATGGATCCTGCCTCCACTACATCGCTTCCCAAACTATTCCACTTCCTGACTACTCTGTGGCTGAAGAAATGCTTCCTAACATCCCTGTGATTCATCTGTGTCTTCAACTTCCAACTTCCAACATGTGTGAGTGTGCGCGTGTGTGTGTACGTACATACTCGCCTAATTGTGGTTGCAGAGGTCGAGACTCAGCTCTGTGTGTGTGTGTGTGTATATATATATAACTTCTGGGTACACCAAAAGCTGGTAAGTGACAAACTACCTGTGAGAGGTGGTCATTTACATGACGCATGTGTTCCATGGACGTGTGTTATGTAGGAGTTTGCTGTATGATTCATATAGGTTTGGCACTTGTTTTTAAATATAGTAGTAATAATGATAATATAATAGCAGCCATACATTTGAAGGTGAGGAGCATGACTTTAAAATGTTATCTTATGAATTATCTATCAGTGCATCTGGACTTTCAGAATAGAAAATTACTACCATTACATACAGCTGAGCCACAGTTTCTGATAATCAGCCTATTCTTTCTGTCTACTTTCTCAGTCATGCTCATGATTTCCTATGGATTGAATACCTGAATGACCACTTGAAAACTTACTGACTTTGATATCTTGTTTGACAGGATTAAAAATGTGTGCATACACATCCATATGCAAAAAAAAAAAAATGTATATCCCCCCACACACAAACAAACAACTTTATGAAGTGGAGTACTGAACAGTATACAATTGGAGAAAATGACACTTTTTTTTTTTTTTTTTTAACAAGTAGGGGGCTCTGGTGGCCTGGTGGTTAAGCTCTCGCTTCACACGGTGAGGGCCTGGGTTCGATTCCCAGCCAGAGTAGAAACATTGGACGTGTTTCTTTCCACCTGTTGTCTATGTTCCCCATCAGTAAAATGGGTACCTGGGTGTTAGTCGACTGGTGTGGGTCGCATCCTGGGACACTGACCTAAGGAGGCCTGGTCACAGACCAGGCCGCGGGGGCGTTGACCCCCGGAACTCTCTCCAGATAAACTCTCCAGATAGGCCGTCTCCCACTGAGGCAGGGTGACCCAAAAAGAAAATACTTTCATTATCATTCAACACTTTCACCTCACTCACACATAATCACTGTTTTTGCAGAGGTGCTCAGAATACATCAGTTTAGAAGCATACACATATAAAGATACACAACATATCCCTCCAAACTGCCAGTATCCCAAACCCCTTCTTTAAAGTGCAGGCATTGTACTTCCCATTTCCAGGACTCAAGTCTGGCTATATAAAAATAACCGGTTTCCCTGAATCCCTTCACTAAATATTACCCTGCTCACACTCCAACAGCTCGTCAGGTCCCAAATACCATTTGTCTCCATTCACTCCTAACACGCTCATGCACGCTCGCTGGAAGTCCAAGCCCCTCGCCCACAAAACCTCCTTTACCACCTCCCTCCAACCTTTTCGAGGACGACCCCTACCCTGCCTTCCTTCCCCTACAGATTATATACTCTCTATCTCATTCTACTTTGATCCATTCTCTCTAAATGACCAAACCACCTCAACAACCCCTCTTCAGCCCTCTGACTAATACTTTTATTAACTTCGCACCTTCTCCTAATTTCCACACTACGAATTTTCTGCATAATATTTACACCACACATTGCCCTTAGACAGGACATCTCCACTGCCTCCAACTGCCTTCTCACTGCAGCATTTACAACCCAAGCTTCACACCCATATAAGAGTGTTGGTACTACTATACTTTCATACATTCCTTTCTTTGCCTCCATAGATAAAGTTTTTTTGTCTCCACATATGCCTCAGCGCACCACTCGCCTTTTTTCCTTCATCAATTCTATGATTAGCCTCATCCTCCATAAATTCATCCACTGACACGTCAACTCCCAAATATCTGATAACATTAACTTCTTCCATTCTCCTCCTCCCCAATTTGATATTCAATTTTTCTTTATCTAAATCATATGATACCCTCATCACCTTACTCTTTGCTATCTTCACTTTCAACTTTCTACCTTTATACACACTCTCAAACTTGTCCACTAACCTTTGCAGTTTTATTTTAGAATATCCCATAAGCACAATATCATCAGCAAAAAGTAACTGTGTCAATTCCCATTTTGTATTTGATTCCCCATAATTTAATCCCACCCCTCTCCTGAACACCGTAGCATTTACTTCTTTTACAACCCCATCTATAAATATATTAAACAACCATGGTGACATTACACATCCCTGTGTAAGACCTACTTTTACCGGGAAGTAGTCTCCTTCTCTTCTACATACCCTAACCTGAGCCTCACCATCTTCATAAAAACTCTTTACAGCATTTAGTAACTTACCACCTATTCCATATATGTACTTGCAACATCTGCCACATTGCTTCCCTATCCAGTCTATCATATTGCTTTTCTAAATCCATAAATGCAATAAAAACTTCTCTACCTTCATCTAAATACTGTTCACATATATGCTTCAATGTGAACACTTGATCTACACATCCCCTACCCACTCTAAAACCTCCTTGGTCATCCGCAATCCTACGTTTTATTTTACCTCTAATTCTTTCAATAATAACCCTACCGTACACTTTTCCTGGTATACTCAATAAACTTATTCCTCTATAATTTTAGTCTCTTTTGTCCCCCTTCCCTTTATATAAAGGGACTATACATGCTCTCTGCCAATCCCTAGGGACCTTTCCCTCTTTCTTACATTTATTAAACCTCTCCAACCACTCGAACACTATATCACCCCCGGCTTTTAACATTTCTGTCATAATCCCATCAGTTACAGCTGCTTTACCCCTTTGCATTCTATGTAATGCCTTACGTACCTCCCCCACATTCACATCCTGCTCTTCTTCACTTCTAAAAGATGGTATACCTCCCTGGCCAGTGCATGAAATTACTGCCTCCCTTTCTTCGTCGACATTTAAAAGTTTTTCGAAGTATTCTCGCCATCTACCCAATACCTCCATCTCCCTATCTACTAACTGCCCTACTCTGTTTTTAACTGACAGATCCATTCGTTCCCTAGGCTGAGTTAAACAAGTTAAAATTTCTTGACAGTGCCTCTCCCATGCTTTCATCTGCTCTACTTTTGCACTCTCTCACCACTCTCTTCACCTTTCTTTTACTCTCCATATACTCTACTCTTCTTATAACACTTCTGCTTTGTAAAAACCTCTCATAAGCTACCTTTTTCTCTTTTATCACACCCTTTACTTCATCATTCCACCAATCACTCCTCTGTCCTCCTGCACCCACCCTCCTATAACCACAAACTTCTGCCCCACATTCTAATACTGCATTTTTAAAACTATTCCAACCCTCTTCAACCCCCCACTACTCATACTTGCACCAGCCCACCTTTCTGCCAATACGTAGTTGCTTATATCTCACCCGAACTTCCTCCTCCCTTAATTTATACACTTTTGCCTCCCTCTTACTTATTGTTGCCATTTTCCTCTTGTCCCAGCTACCTCTTACTCTAAATGTAGCTACAACTAAATAATTATCCAATATATCACTTGCCCCTCTATAAACGTGTACATCCTGGAGCCTACCCATCAACCTTTTATCCACCAATACATAATCTAGCAAACTACTTTCATTACGTGCTATATCATACCTTGTATATTTATTTATCCTCTTTTTCATAAAATATGTATTACTTATTACCAAACCTCTTTCTACACATAGCTCAATTAAAGGCTCCCCATTTTCATTTACCTCTGGCACCCCAAATTTCCCTACTACTCCCTCCACAACATTTTTACCCACTTTAGCATTGAAATCCCCAACCACCATTACTCTCACACTTGGTTCAAAACTCCCTATGCATTCACTCAACATTTCCCAAAATCTCTCTCTCTTCGACACTTCTCTCTTCTCGCTTTTCACATCCAACCTTTATTTTACTCCACATAATCCTTGAATTAATACATTTATAGTCCCTCTTTTCCTGCCATATCTTATCCTTCAACATTATTGCTACTCCTTCTTTAGCTCTAAATCTATTTGAAATCCCTGACCTAATCCTATTTATTCCTCTCCACTGAAACTCTCCCAGCCCTTTCAGCTTTGTTTCACTTAAAGCCAGGACATCCAGCTTCTTCTCATTCATAACATCCACAACCATCTCTTTCTTATCATTCGCACAACCTCCACGCACATTCAGACATCCCACTTTGACAATTTTCTTCTTCTTTTTCTTTTTAGTAATTATTACAGCTAAAGGGGTTACTAGCCCATTGTTCCCGGCATTTTAGTTGACTTTTACAACACGCATGGCTTATGGAGGAAAGATTCTTATTCCACTTCCCCATGGTTATAAAAGGAAAAGTAATAAGAACAAGAACTATTAAGATAAAGTCAAAGAAAACTCAGATGAGTGTGTATAAATAAACATGTACATGTATGTGTAGTGTGACCTAAGTGTAAGTAGAAGTAGCAAGACATACCTGTAATCTTGCATATTTATGAGCCAGACAGAAGACACCAGCAATCCTACCATCATGTAAAACAATTACAGGCTCTCGTTTTACACTCACTTGGCAGGACGGTAGTACCTCCCTGGGTGGTTGCTGTCTACCAACCTATTAATTATATAGAAATTATATAGAAAGCCCCTTGTTATGCAGAACATTTCAGGCTGCATTACAGATAACTTATAATGAAATATTGCTATAGTTTACAATATTTGACATTAAAAACTGTAACAGTTTGGAATATGAACAATGATATTTTGAGATTAATGCATGTTGAATTGTATTTCTGAAAATGTGAACATCAGTATAGATGTTAATATGATTAGGACCAACAGGGATGCTAATGATATATGAAACATGGTAATAAGAATACTTAGATACATGTACATACACACTTCTTCTTTCTTTCAACAAACCGGCCGTATCCCACCAAGGCAGGGTGGCCCAAAAAGAAAAACAAAAGTTTCTCTTTTTAAATTTAGTAATTTATACAGGAGAAGGGGTTACTAGTCCCTTGCTCCCAGCATTTTAGTCGCCTCTTACAACACACATGGCTTACGGAGGAAGAATTCTGTTCCACTTCCCCATGGAGATAAGAGGAAATAAACAAAAACAAGAACTAGAAAGAAAATAGCAGAAAACCCAAAGGGGTGTGTATATATATGCTTGTGCATGTATGTGTAGTGTGACCTAAGTGTAAGTAGAAGTAGCAAGACATACCTGAAATCTTGCATGTTTATGAGACAGAAAAAAGGACACCAGCAATCCTACCATCATGTAAAACAATTACAGGCTTTCGTTTTACACTCACTTGGCAGGACGGTAATACCTCCCTGGGCGGTTACTGTCTACCAACCTACTACCTATATACATACACACATGCATATATATACACATATGCATACACACACATGCATACATATACTACATAGATGAATTAGACACATGTGCAACTCTTGGGTTTTATCTGGAGTTTATCTGGAGAGAGTTCCGGGGGTCAACGCCCCCGCGGCCCGGTCTGTGACCAGGCCTCCTTAGGTCAGTGTCCCAGGATGCGACCCACACCAGTCGACTAACACCCAGGTACCCATTTTACTGATGGGGAACATAGACAACAGGTGGAAAGAAACACGTCCAATGTTTCTACTCTGGCTGGGAATCGAACCCAGGCCCTCGCCGTGTGAAGCGAGAGCGTTAACCACCAGGCCACCAGGAAACGTTTTGCCACACAGTGGCTTCATCAGTCCATACAAAGGAGAATCTTGAAGAACAGGAGGAGAATGAGGTAATCAGTCCCTCAACCTTAGAGTCAACGTGGCCAGTCCATCAATCTTGAATAGAATACAGCATATGTGCGGAGAAGTAGCTTATAAACCGTAGGCAGGAGAGGTGCAGCAGTCGTAGGTGGCGTCACATTTGTTCAATGTGGAAGTAGGTCATGCTCAAGGGTTAGGCAAGCGAAGAATTCCCAAGTACAGTGGACCCCCGGTTAACGATTTTAATCCGTGCAAGAGGGGTAATCGTTATGCGAAATAATCGTTATGTGAATGAATTTTCCCCATAAGAAATAATGGAAATAAAATTAATCCGTGCAAGACACCCAAAAGTATGAAAAAAAAAATTTTTTACCACATGAAATGTTAATTTTAATACACACAAACTGAAAAAGGCATGCACACTTACATGACACTTACTTTTATTGAAGATCTGGTGATGATTGATGGGATGGGAGGAGGGGAGAGCATTATCTTCTTACTGTTTAGAAGGGGAATCCCCTTCCATTAGGACTTGAGGTAGCAAGTCCTTTTCTGGGGTTACTTCCCTTCTTCTTTTAATGCCACTAGGACCAGCTTGAGAGTCACTGGACCTCTGTCGCACAACAAATCTGTCCATAGAGCTCTGTACCTCCCGTTCCTTTACTATTTGTCTAAAATGGGCCACAACATTGTCATTGAAATAGTCACCAGCACGGCTTGCAACAGCTGTGTCAGGGTGATTTTCATCCATAAAGGTTTGCAGTTCAACCCACTGTGCACACATTTCCTTAATTTTTGAAGTAGGCACAATGGATTCCACAACTGGCATAGGCTTCTCAGGGTTAGCACCAAACCCTTCAAAATCTTTCTTAATTTCCATACTAATTCTCACCCTTTTTACCACAGGGTTGGCACTAGAAGCTTTCTTGGGGCCCATGGTCACTTATTTTCCAGAAACAGCACCGAAAACACTGTAATAATACGAAATATTCCGATTGTATGCTTGGATGTTATTGCGGAGGCTGGCTGGTAAACAATGCCACCGGCGGAACATGTGAGCGTGGCTCAGGCCGCACATTGGAAGCGTCTCGGACGAAAATCGGTAAGCGGGTTTTTAAGCGGTATGCGAGGCAAAATTTTTGCAATTAAAGTAAGCGGTATGCGAAATAATCGCTATGTGATGCCATCGTTATGCGGGGGTCCACTGTATTAAGATCCCAAGAAGTTGCAGTATACTGTACATAGATGCATACATATACACACATCAGACAAGGACCAGGGAGAACTACGAAGAGATCTGGACAGGATGCAGGTGTCGTTCAGCAACTGGCTCCTGGAGTTCAACCCCACCAAATGCAAAGTCATTAAGATTGGGGAAGGGCAAAGATCGCAGAAGGAGTATAGTCTAGGGGGCCAGAGACTACAAACCTCGCTCAAGGAAAAGGATCTCAAGGTGAGTATAATACCAGGCATATCTCTGGAGGCGCACATCAACCAAATAAGTGCTGCAGCATGTGGGTGCCTAGCAAATCTAAGAACAGCCCACCAACATCTTAATGAGGAATCATTCAGGACCCTGTACACTGTGTATGTTAGGCCTATATTGGAGTATGCAGCACCAGTTTGGAACCCACACCTACCCAAGTATATAAGGAAGCTAGAGAAAATGCAGAGGTTTGCAACAAGATTAGTCCTGGAGCTAAAGGGTTATATCCTATGAGGAGAGGTTAAGGGAAATCGACCTGACGACATTGGAAGACAGGAGAGAGAGGGGGGATGTGATAATGACATATGAAATACTGAGAGGAATCAACAAGGTGGACAGAGACAGGATGTTCCAGAGATGGGACACAGCAACAAGGGGTCATAGATGGAAGTTGAAGACTCAGATGAATCACAGGGATGTTAGGAAGTATTTTTTCAGTCACAGAGTTGTCAAGAAGTGGAATAGTCTGGGAAGTGATGTAGTGGAGGCAGGATCCATACATAGCTTTAAGAAGAGGTATGATAAAGCTCATGGAGCAGGAAGAGTGACCTAGTAGCAGCCAGTGAAGAGGTGGGGCCAGGAGCTGTGACTCAACCCCTGCAACCACAACTAGGTGAGTACACATGCATACATATACACACATGAATTGACCCCTGCAACAATTAGGTGACTAAAACACACACACACACACACACACACACACACACATGCACACACATTCATTTTCACCTTACCACCTTGACTCATCTGAGTCTTCAACTTCCAAGTGTGACCCCTTGTTTCTGTGTCCCCACTCTGGAACATCCTGTCTCTGTCCACCTTGTCTATTCCACGCAGTATTTTGTATGTCGTTGCCATGTCTCCCCTAACCCTCCTGTCCTCCAGTGTCATTAGGCCGATTTCCCCTAACCTTTCTTCATAGGATATTCCCCTTAGCTCTGGAACTAAGGGGAATGTCCTACTAAGAAAGGATAAGGGAAATCGGACTGACAACACTGAAGTACCGGCAAATCTCTTCCTAACCCTAACTGAACAACAGGAGGATTAGGAGAGATGTGATAATGACATACAAAATACTGCATGGAATAGACAAGGTGGACAGAGACAAGATGTTCCAAAGAGGGGACACAGAAACAAGGGGTCACACTTGGAAGTTGAAGACTCAGATGAGTCAAAGGGATGTTAGGAAGTACTATTTCTTCAGTCATAGAGTAGTCAGGAAGTGGAATAGTCTAGCAAGTGAGGTAGTGGAGGCAGGAACCATACATAGCTTTAAGATGAGGTATGATAAAGCTCATGGAGCAGGGAGAGGACCTAGTAGCATTCAGTGAAGAGGCAGGGCCAGGAGCTGAGTCTCGACCCCTGCAACCACAATTAGGTGAGTACACACACACACACACACACACACACACACACACACACACACACACACACACACACACACACACACACACACACACACACACACACACACACACACACACACACACACACGCACGCACGCGCGCGCACGCACATCAATCGGATAACTGTTGCAGCATACGGGCGCCTGGCAAACCTACGGATAGCGTTCCGATACCTCAGTAAGGAGTCGTTCAAGACTCTGTATACCATTTACGTCAGGCCCATACTGGAGTATGCAGCACCAGTTTGAAATCCACACCTAGTCAAGCACGTCAAGAAATTAGAGAAAGTGCAAAGGTTTGCAACAAGACTAGTCCCAGAGCTACGGGGATTGTCCTACGAAGAAAGGTTGAGGGAAATCGGCCTGACGACACTGGAGGCCAGGAGGGTCAGGGGAGACATGATAACGACATATAAAATACTGCGCGGAATATACGAGGTGGACAAAGACAGGATGTTCCAGAGATGGGACACAGAGACACGAGGTCACAATTGGAAGTTGAAGACTCAGATGAATCAAAGGGATGTTAGGAAGTATTTCTTCAGTCATAGAGTAGTCAAGCCGTGGATTAGCCTAGAAAGTGAAGTAGTGGAGGCGGGAACCATACATAGTTTTAAGGCGAGGTATGATAAAGCTCATGGAGCAGGGAGAGAGAGGACCTAGTAGCAATCAGTGAAGAGGTGGGGCCAGGAGCTATGACTCGACCCCTGCAACCACAAATAGGTGAGTACATGCGCATGCACACATGCACATGCACATACATGTG
Source organism: Cherax quadricarinatus (assembly GCF_038502225.1). Lineage (NCBI taxonomy): Eukaryota > Metazoa > Arthropoda > Malacostraca > Decapoda > Parastacidae > Cherax > Cherax quadricarinatus. The sequence continues at coordinate 82,735,759 of NC_091292.1, read as the reverse complement.
CATACATGCACACACACATGTGCACATACACACATGCACACATACACATGCAATTAGGTGAGTACACACATTTACACACATGCACACACATATATACACATGCATGCTCACACACAGACATATGCATGCACAAACAAGAACATAGTGTATGCATGCACACACAGCTACCAGCGAAGAGGCAAGGCCAGGAGCTGTGACTGTACCCCTGCAACCACAAATAGGTAGGTAAGTACATATGTACAGTACATGCAGGTAAGTACACACACACACACACTTCCTTCTAACTTCCCCATTTATTTACTCTTGCTCATGCACTCATCTGTACATGCCTATTAAAACTATTTTTTGGTGCCATAGTTATGTTAATCAAGAATACTTGTTTAAAAATTTATTTCTGAAATGAAGTTACGAAGTGAAATAAAAACTTTTTGCTATAACTGGGCTTCCACAGCAGTAAGTGCTAGACTGTATTATTAATGTACAGTATTAATCCCTATCTGTATTGTATCAGCGCTGTATCACCCTTTTTGGCATAGTGCTTAATTTGGTTATTATTATTATTATTGTATAGGGGTCGTCCTTGGAAAGGATGGGGGAAGGGGGTAGATGTTTTGTGTACAATAGGCTTGGACATACAGTAGGCGTGTGTGTGTGTGTGTTAGATAAGAGTGAATGCAGATGAATGGTTTTTGGGACCTGCTGAGCTATTGGAGTGTGAGTAGGGTAATATTTTGTGAAGGGATTCAGGGAAACTTGTTAACCGGATTTGAGTCCTGGAGGTAGGAAGTACAATGTCTGCACTTTAAAGGAGGGGTTTGGAATACAGTGGACCCTCGACCAACGATATTAGTCCGTTCCAGAAAGCTTATCTTTAGGCAAATTTATTGTTAGTCAAATTAATTTTCTCCAAAAGAAATAATAGAAATCCAATTAATCTGTTCCAGACAGCCAAAAGTTTAAAAAAATTTTTTTTTTTTTCATGAAGTGTACATTTCCCTACAAAGAAAATAATGAGACATGCACAATAACTTCAGGGTGATACATGAGCAAAGGCTTCACTTTGCAATCTCCATTAGCATTACAATAAAACATGAGAGTTAGCTTGTCTTTCATAGGCTTGTGTCCTGGGAGTGCCTTTTCCTCCTGAGTAATGTAGGTCCTGTTTGGCATTTTCTTCCAGAACAGGCCTGTTTCATCACAATTGAACACTTGTTGGGGTTGGAATTTTTCAGCTTCACCATGCCTTATCACACTGTGTATGCCACTACGATTCTTAAATCTCTCAAACCAACCTTTGCTGGCCTTAAATTCACCAATATGAGCACTAGTTCCAGGCATTTTTTCCGGTTCACCTGGGTGTTAGTCGACTGGTGTGGGTTGCATCCTGGGGGACAAGATTAAGGACCCCAATGGAAATAAGTTAGAGAGTTCTCGATGATGCATTGACTTTCTTGGGTTATCCTGGGTGGCTAACCCTCTGGGGTTAATTGTTTCTCAGTAATTAATAATAATAATAATAATCTTTATTTACTACAAGTACATGTACATGGTATACAGTCCTAGCTGACAAAAATGACATACTACTACATAGAAAGCCACTTGTTATGCTGAGCATCTCGGGCAAATTAGGTCAGTGTCCCAGGATGCGACCCACACCAGTCGACTAACATCCAGGTACCCATTTTACTGATGGGGAACATAGACAACAGGTGGAAAGAAACACGCCCAATGTTTCTACTCTGGCTGGGAATCGAACCCAGGCCCTCGCCATGTGAAGCGAGAGCGTTAACCACCAGGCTAAGCCACACCAAAAACACTCGCTCCACATCTTCGAGTAGTACAGCTGATGGTGGTGGAGCAACAGCTGACGGTGGTGCAGCAACAGCTGATGGTGGTGCAGCAGCATCTGATGGTGGTGCAGCAGCAGCTGACTGTGATACGATAGTATTTCGATAGTATTTCTCACCCTTTTTACCACAGGGTTGGCACTAGAAGCTTTCTTTGGGCCCATGGTGGCTTATTTAGCAGTTACAAGCACTAAAAACAATGGAATAATACAAAATTTATCGAATATATGCATGGAACCGTCTACCCTGGCTTGTAAACAATGACGGCAGGGCAGCTAAGACACTCAGGCTGGACGGACAGGTTAGGGACGAATCATGTTGGTCGAGTTTTTCTTTGTTGGTCGGGCCAAAATTTTTACGCTCAAACGCTTCGTTGGACGAATTTATCGTTAGACGATGCCTTCATTGGCCAGGGGTCCACTGTATTGGCTGTTTGGAGTGACATCTAAACTGTAGTATCTGCAAAGACAGTGTTTATGTATGAATGATAGTGAAAGTGTTGAATGATGGTGCAAGTGTTTCTTTTTTGGGTTAACCTGCCTTGGTGGGAGATGGCTGACATGTTAAAAAAAAATTATATAGTATATTCAACATGTCAGCCGTCTCCCACCGAGGCAGGGTGACCCAAAACAGAAAGAAACACTTTCACCATCATTCACACATAATCACTCTTTGCACTTAGATATGACAGTTCAGATGTCATTCCTGACGGTATATTTCCCAAACACCCCTCTTTTAAAGTGAAGGCATTATACTTCCCACCTCCAGGACTCAAGTCCGGCTAACCAGTTTCCCTGAATCCCTTCACAAAATATTATCCTGCTCACACTCCAACAGCTCATCAGGTCCCAAAAACCATTTGTCTCCATTCACTCTTATTTAACACACACACTCACATGCCTGCTGTATGTCCAAGCCCTTTGTATATGCATATGCATGCTAGGCTCTTCTATGCAAGGAAGAGTTGTGAAGAACTTCCAAATAATTCTCAGTTAATTACTAGTTACATATAGTATTTCAATTTAAGACTAAGCTGTTTAAATTACAATTTTTGACTAATACATTAAATATTGCAATTTCATTTTTTTTTTTTTTTTTATGAAAATTGTAATAAAGTTGGTAGAATTACCGACAATATGTAAAGTAAAAGGACACAAGTGCAACTAATGTGACATTTATTGTGGCAACGTTTCGCTCTCCAGGAGCTTTATCAAGCTTGATAAAGCTCCTGGAGAGCGAAACGTTGCCACAATAAATGTCACATTAGTTGCACTTGTGTCCTTTTACTTTATCAAGCTTGATAAAGCTCCTGGAGAGCGAAACGTTGCCACAATAAATGTCACATTAGTTGCACTTGTGTCCTTTTACTTTATGAAAATTGTTGTAATGTGTATACTGGGATTGCTACTTTTCCTTTGATAACATGTGGACAACAATAAGTATGCTTGAGCCTGTATTTGGACACTTCATTCTTAGTTAAGCTTTTAAAAGTCATGATGTGAAGCATCACTTCTTATAGCAAAACCTTGTCATACTTGTTTCTTTGTCCGTATATGTACCTGTTCACATATGCCTTCCAGCCAACCTGTATGATAATGACTGGCATCATTCTGTTTACCATTGATGCCCATTTTATTAGTATTAAAGCATTTGCAGACAGACTTGAGATAGAGTAGTATTTAAATGTGATGCCTTGTTTCTCTCAGGAACCTCTTGTTAGAGGTTAGAACCCTCTTTATAAACATAGTTTTCCCCAAAAATTGTTTCCCTTGTAGTTTTTATTTGTGTACTCAACTTGATCCTTCCAGATTGTTAGTTGCCACTCTAATCCCATATACTGTACTTGATTCCTGTTAATTTCTCTATACTTTTATTTATCATCATGAACATAGCATTTCCAAACTGTCATAAGATGCTAATCAACTCTTATTATTCAATTTTTTTTTTTCCATATTTTTCTTACCATTCTATATGTAATTTTTGGACTTGAATATTTGCTGTTTCCATGCATCATAATATTTTCTATTGTTGATTTTTTAGTTGATAATAACTCCTATTATTCCTGTGACTCAGCACTTTTTTTTTTAAGAGAGACTTCTCCATATTCATTATTTTTTCACCTCCACTCTTATCATTTGAATTTTTTCTTTCCAAAACAACTTATTTTCCAGTAATATCTTGCCTATTTTATAATAGAATACTACAATTTTTCATTTTTTTTTTATCCTTACTTTCCTTTATAATTTTTATACTTGTATTAAATTCTTAAACAGTGACACCATGATTTAACAGGACAGTACTATACACACAGCTGAAAATAAATGAGTAGAAAAATGAACAGTTCTGTGAACCATGGACTTTGTTGTTGACAGACTTTGTCCATTGTTTCTAGAATCAGTATAATTGGTGGATCGTAACAATAATGGAGTTCTGTAAACAACGGACTTTGTCCGTTGACTTTATTTTGTCCATTAAACCTGAACTCTATTATATCGAGGTCCAATAAATCAAAGTTTTACTGCAGCTTCTTTTGTAAAGCTTATAATTATGTATTCAACAGTTTTTTCCACAACCTTGTTTTATCTTTTTCCACACACAAAAGATTTCAGAAGTATTTTCATGCCACATACACCACTTGCTGCCTTGACAGCACTTTGAAAAATGATCACATGCAATACTCTTCATGTAATCATCAGTGCATCTGCTCTCTGATAATACTGTTTGCTAAATTTCTTCATACTTGATAAGCAAGACATATGTGCAACAGTTAAGTACATACCTTTATTCCAAAATGTTTCACTTACACTGTAGGCTTCTTCAGTCAAGTACAGAGGAGGCAGCAGATGCAGTAGAGATGTAAAAAAATGTAATCAGTCCATCACCCTTGAAAACTGTCATCAAGGGTGGACTAATTACATCATCTTTACATCTCTACTGCTTCTGCTGTCTCCTCTGTACTTGACTGAAGAATCCTACTGTGTAGGTAAAATGTTTCGGAATAAAGACACTTAACTGTTGCACATGTGTCTCACTTATCAACTTGTCGGTATTGTATACCATTATTATGCTTCATACTTGTACCTCTTTTTTATTTATATATATATATATTTTTTTTTTTTTTTTTTTTTTTTTATTATCACACTGGCCGATTCCCACCAAGGCAGGGTGGCCCGAAAAAGAAAAACTTTCACCATCATTCACTCCATCACTGTCTTGCCAGAAGGGTGCTTTACACTACAGTTTTTAAACTGCAACATTAACACCCCTCCTTCAGAGTGCAGGCACTGTACTTCCCATCTCCAGGACTCAAGTCCGGCCTGCCGGTTTCCCTGAATCCCTTCATAAATGTTACTTTGCTCACACTCCAACAGCACGTCAAGTATTAAAAACCATTTGTCTCCATTCACTCCTATCAAACACGCTCACGCATGCCTGCTGGAAGTCCAAGCCCCTCGCACACAAAACCTCCTTTACCCCCTCCCTCCAACCCTTCCTAGGCCGACCCCTACCCCGCCTTCCTTCCACTACAGACTGATACACTCTTGAAGTCATTCTGTTTCGCTCCATTCTCTCTACATGTCCGAACCACCTCAACAACCCTTCCTCAGCCCTCTGGACAACAGTTTTGGTAATCCCGCACCTCCTCCTAACTTCCAAACTACGAATTCTCTGCATTATATTCACACCACACATTGCCCTCAGACATGACATCTCCACTGCCTCCAGCCTTCTCCTCGCTGCAACATTCATCACCCACGCTTCACACCCATATAAGAGCGTTGGTAAAACTATACTCTCATACATTCCCCTCTTTGCCTCCAAGGACAAAGTTCTTTGTCTCCACAGACTCCTAAGTGCACCACTCACTCTTTTTCCCTCATCAATTCTATGATTCACCTCATCTTTCATAGACCCATCCGCTGACACGTCCACTCCCAAATATCTGAATACGTTCACCTCCTCCATACTCTCTCCCTCCAATCTGATATTCAATCTTTCATCACCTAATCTTTTTGTTATCCTCATAACCTTACTCTTTCCTGTATTCACCTTTAATTTTCTTCTTTTGCACACCCTACCAAATTCATCCACCAATCTCTGCAGCTTCTCTTCAGAATCTCCCAAGAGCACAGTGTCATCAGCAAAGAGCAGCTGTGACAACTCCCACTTTGTGTGTGATTCTTTATCTTTTAACTCCACGCCTCTTGCCAAGACCCTCGCATTTACTTCTCTTACAACCCCATCTATAAATATATTAAACAACCACGGTGACATCACACATCCTTGTCTAAGGCCTACTTTTACTGGGAAAAAATTTCCCTCTTTCCTACATACTCTAACTTGAGCCTCACTATCCTCGTAAAAACTCTTCACTGCTTTCAGTAACCTACCTCCTACACCATACACTTGCAACATCTGCCACATTGCCCCCCTATCCACCCTGTCATACGCCTTTTCCAAATCCATAAATGCCACAAAGACCTCTTTAGCCTTATCTAAATACTGTTCACTTATATGTTTCACTGTAAACACCTGGTCCACACACCCCCTACCTTTCCTAAAGCCTCCTTGTTCATCTGCTATCCTATTCTCCGTCTTACTCTTAATTCTTTCAATTATAACTCTACCATACACTTTACCAGGTACACTCAACAGACTTATCCCCCTATAATTTTTGCACTCTCTTTTATCCCCTTTGCCTTTATACAAAGGAACTATGCATGCTCTCTGCCAATCCCTAGGTACCTTACCCTCTTCCATACATTTATTAAATAATTGCACCAACCACTCCAAAACTATATCCCCACCTGCTTTTAACATTTCTATCTTTATCCCATCAATCCCGGCTGCCTTACCCCCTTTCATTTTACCTACTGCCTCACGAACTTCCCCCACACTCACAACTGGCTCTTCCTCACTCCTACAAGATGTTATTCCTCCTTGCCCTATACACGAAATCACAGCTTCCCTATCTTCATCAACATTTAACAATTCCTCAAAATATTCCCTCCATCTTCCCAATACCTCTAACTCTCCATTTAATAACTCTCCTCTCCTATTTTTAACTGACAAAACCATTTGTTCTCTAGGCTTTCTTAACTTGTTAATCTCACTCCAAAACTTTTTCTTATTTTCAACAAAATTTGTTGATAACATCTCACCCACTCTCTCATTTGCTCTCTTTTTACATTTCTTCACCACTCTCTTAACCTCTCTCTTTTTCTCCATATACTCTTCCCTCCTTGCATCACTTCTACTTTGTAAAAACTTCTCATATGCTAACTTTTTCTCCCTTACTACTCTCTTTACATCATCATTCCACCAATCGCTCCTCTTCCCTCCTGCACCCACTTTCCTGTAACCACAAACTTCTGCTGAACACTCTAACACTACATTTTTAAACCTACCCCATACCTCTTCGACCCCATTGCCTATGCTCTCATTAGCCCATCTATCCTCCAATAGCTTTTTATATCTTACCCTAACTGCCTCCTCTTTTAGTTTATAAACCTTCACCTCTCTCTTCCCTGATGCTTCTATTCTCCTTGTATCCCATCTACCTTTTACTCTCAGTGTAGCTACAACTAGAAAGTGATCTGATATATCTGTGGCCCCTCTATAAACATGTACATCCTGAAGTCTACTCAACAGTCTTTTATCTACCAATACATAATCCAACAAACTACTGTCATTTCGCCCTACATCATATCGTGTATACTTATTTATCCTCTTTTTCTTAAAATATGTATTACCTATAACTAAACCCCTTTCTATACAAAGTTCAATCAAAGGGCTCCCATTATCATTTACACCTGGCACCCCAAACTTACCTACCACACCCTCTCTAAAACTTTCTCCTACTTTAGCATTCAGGTCCCCTACCACAATTACTCTCTCACTTGGTTCAAAGGCTCCTATACATTCACTTAACATCTCCCAAAATCTCTCTCTCTCCTCTGCATTCCTCTCTTCTCCAGGTGCATACACGCTTATTATGACCCACTTCTCGCATCCAACCTTTACTTTAATCCACATAATTCTTGAATTTACACATTCATATTCTCTTTTCTCCTTCCATAACTGATCATTTAACATTACTGCTACCCCTTCCTTTGCTCTAACTCTCTCAGATACTCCTCTGTATAATATATATATATATATATATATATATATATATCCCACCGATATATATATATATATATATATATATATATATATATATATATATATATATGTGCTTGTATATATATATATATATATACTTGCATGTTCATGAGACAGAAAAAAGGACACCAGCAATATATATATATCACTTGGCAGGACGGTATATATATATATATATATATATATATATATATATATATATATATATATATACGTATATATATATATATATATATATATATATATATATATATATATATATATATATATATATATATATATATATATATATATATATATATATATATATATATATATTGTTCCCATAGGCTCAGAGACCCTTGGCTCATGGGGAAAGAGTGCATCTAATTTCCTTAAGGAGCTGGGAAAAAGACTCATCAGGGTAACTAGGGATCCCAGGGCAGCTAGTTTTCTGTTCCAGCGGCTCAGTGCGGCTGTTCAAAGGGGTAATGCATGCTGCATTTTGGGCACACGCCCCAGCTCTGAGGAGCTGGATGAGATTTTCGCCTTATAATCGGTGATACACACGTAACAACATGTACCGTATATGCCACCTTTATATCAACAATGTATCTCTTAAATCTTCTGTGCCATATTATGTAATAAAATATTCCTATTGGTAAAAAAAAAATAGTTTAAAAGATGGGGTGGTAGGGGAAATGGAATATTCAAATGGCTTCAGGAAGAAATCCAAATATTCTTCCTTGAAGCCTTTTTATCC